>NC_140496.1:41335431-41790431 GCF_964271855.1 Acomys minous
GGGTGTGTTCTGACCTGCCTTTGAGTTACGACTCATTTTCGTCTGCCTCCTGGCCTCAAGTCACGGTGAACAGAGAGTGCCAAGCGAGGCACCATGGAGAAGCTGAGTTAAAGACCCACACTTTATGCTCCAGGAATTCAGTCCCAAAACAAAAGGAAGATGCCTAAATGAAGGTGGAGAGACTCTGCTTTGTGGGGGGCAGATGTATGAAAGGACTGGGCATGTGCACCCCGGGACTGGGCATGTGCACCCCGGCACTGGGCATGTGTACCCCATCCCTGGCTGGCTGTTTGGTTTTGTAAATATGATTTCCAGGCACTGAGACAATCTGTCCCCTAATTTTTATTTACTCCTGGGTGCTTATTTAATCCAGAAAGAAAACATCTTGTTTTGCTGAACTCATTGCTTCCTGGTCTTTAAGCCTCAACTGAAAACTGTAGCTCCCTGTGAGTGGCCCAATTCTACAACGTCTACCACAAAAGAAGGTTTGCCCCTAATTTGTTTCTCTGCCTTTTTTATCAGTCAAAACAGCCTGGTGTCCCGCAGAAAACTCAAAACAAAACCCTGGAATGCAATGCAGCAGCCTAGAACCCCACGTGACAGGAGAGGGACCCAAAGTTCTGAGGGAACATAGCTCAGCCAACATCACACAACGCATGTGACTGAATTGCAAGAAAGTTAGGTCTCATTCCAAACGGGCTCATGGGAAAACTGAATTTATTATTGGCTCTCGTGGAAAAACTGAATTTATTATCGCCTCATATCATTTTATGGTTTAGAGACACATCTACCATTCACTCAGGCTATATTTGAAACTCAGTGGTAATATTAGCCCCTTCTCCCTCCCCACTGCATTTCTCCATTCCCCCCCCCATTTTCCTCCCCCCTCTGCTTTCCCCCCCCCCTCCATTTTCCTCCCTCCTCTGTTTCTCCATTTCCCTCCCCACTGTGGTGGAACCAACATGGACCCTAATTCACCTCAGAACTATTTGCTCCCTTCTTGGAACGCTATTTTCATCAACAGTTCAAGAGAGGTCCCAGAGGTTGATGGCATTGGCTCTAACTCTTGTCTTGGAGCAGGGTACATCTCTGAACTACTGCTGGAAGACTAGATGCCAGCTAGCCAAAGCCACCCAGAGCCTCACCCTACAGAGTTAGGATGAATTCACCAGACTCTCTTGACTTAGGAGAGGTAGATTGGATGCTGTCGTAAAAAGGAAAATAAAATAGATGCTGCATACACGATCCCTGTAAATCCTCCACAGGAGGTTACTGAAAGTCAGGGCTAAAACCCAGGTTTCTCAACTCTGGCTCTATAGTTTCGTCGCATCCTGGACATGCCAACTAAAGTTATGTCAATAAAGCCTTGCACTTAGATAACCCTGCCCTGGCTCTGGAGTGGTGGTGGTAAACCCAGTGGTCCTTGAGCCAGGAGACAGAGAGAACTCTCAGATCTGGGTCTAGATGGAGATGCAAGGGGAGAAAAGATTGCTGAGCAAGCTGTGGGGCCACATCAGGGGTGGGAGGTAGAAGAGATTTTTAATATAATTATTAACTAAATTAATATATATAATATATAATATATGTTAATAATATAATTATTAATTAAATTAATATAATTTAAATAATATTGTCCCACCTGAGCTGTCAGGGCAGTGGGGTCAGCAGGATTGATTTAGTCAGCACAATAAGACAGGGCTCTGGAAAACCCCCATGAGCACATTAACAAGGCCCGTAATTGGCATAAATGTGAAGTTCTTCCAATCTGTAGCATCCAGGGCAGAGTCAAAAGAAGGAGATGGTTGAGCAGAACAGGAAGAAGGATCACAGGTATTGTATTTATAGCAAAGGAGACACGGCCCCAGGCTGCCTTCTTCTTCTTCTTTTTTTTTAAAGATTTATTTGTTATTTATACAGTATTCTGCCCACATGTGTGCCTGCCCACCATAAGAAGACACCAGATCTCATTACAGATGGTTGTAAGCCACCATGTGGTTGCTGGGAATTGAACTCGGGACCTTTGGGAGAGCAGACGGTGCTCTTAGCCTCTGAGCCATCTCTCCAGCCCTAGGCTGCCTTCTTGATGGATCTTTATCTGTGGATCCCGTAAACGTGAGGCTCACACAGAATGCAGTGTGCTTCCAGCAATGTGCTGTCTTGTGTCTTGTTTAGCCATAGACACAAAATGCTCACCTGCTTGGCACTTTCCCCAAGCCTGGAACCAGGACCCCTTTTAGCATATAACGCCATCACTTCTGTCCTTAAATGTTGCCTTGGAGAGAGGGGCTGGGTACCGGAAACTTGTGAGGGTCAATTATAGAACATGCTCAGTAAAATGAGAAATTCATGATCCTTGCCAAAGCGCTCCATCTTCTAGTCTTGGCCCAAATTCTAAACCCCATTTCTCACTTATTGTGGCCAGTCCCTTCTGTAACAGTAGATTCTTGCCACAGTTTCTATGTGTGCTTGCAGTTCTGCCTTACGTGTTTATTATTGCCCCATAGAAGACGCCGAGAGGAGCCTCTAGTTTGTGATTCCTAGCTTAAACTCCACCTTCTAGGTGTAGCCATCTTTGATTACCAACAAGAGGCAACACCTGCTTCCTCTATTACACCCTGCACCGATTTGCTCCTCGCTCCCTTAGGGCCCTCGCTGCCTTGTCTTGCCTTGTAGTGTATGATTTGTGGATCCATCTTATCTGTCACATAAATCTCTACATTTCCAAGGCAATGATCACAGGTGGTTTATGTCTGAATCCCCATGATGCCTAGCCTAGATAGATTTGTTGACTCTGTCTAGCCTAGAAAATCCACAGCACGAACTGTGTGTATTTTACTAAACGTGGCACCTTAAACAAGTCAAGTCAGATACTTCGTGAAGGTTTTAAAGGCAGTGAAACGGGTCAACCTGGGGGTTTGTTCTCTGATGAGGGCCCCGCCCCCACCTCCAAATTTTTCCCTTCACTGCACCAGCCCTGCGTCTTCCACCATGGAAGAGATGTGTCATCCTCCACCCAGGAGAACCTCCACTTACTGAATTACTGTGACGCCAGGCAGTTACTAATCTGTGAAGCGATCTCAGGTCAACGTTCTTGGTGGCACTCATCGTCTGTAGAAGCATCTGTGATGTGACCTCCAGACAGCGGCATAGCCTGGGGCGGGACATTCACCAGAAAGTTCTCTTGGTTATAAAAATAGACTCTGAAGTCACCAGGCACATAATTAGATTCTGCTACCAAGACCGTTTCTATCCAGGCTACCCTCGCCACACTGCTGCTGACATTTCCCCTGGGACTCCCACCTCCACTCCTACCCAACTGCCCTCTTTGGTAACAATGGCACATAGACAGAGCTGACAACAAAAGACTCTTAAGCTACAACTTTGGAGGAATTCATCTGTGTCCTTAAGGGCAAGCTGGAATGCAGCGGTGTGGAGCTAAGTGCTAGGAGTGTGAAGTTTGAAGTTCAGCTCCACTGACGGGAGCAGGCCTCTCTCCTTAAGGCATTTTAACAAGTTGATCTGATCTCCTGGAGCCCTGTTGAGCCCCTCTGTGAAGAAAGCAGTACAGCTGCGAGGACAGACTCCTGCCCACCCCCACCCCCACCCCCACTGAAGGCAAGAGAGAAAGGGGAAAGGATGGCCCTATGGAAAGGAAGGGAGGCCCTCCACCCCTGAGGCTGGGTGGAAGAGCCTCTTGCCAGCACAATTAAGATTTGTGTAACGTTTTCCAGCATAGAAATAACTTTCTTTTGATATCTAGCTAAAACGGCAGTGGAAGCCCCATAGGCCTATGAGTGTATGACCTTAGGCAATGACCTACTCACTTCCCAGGATGCTCTCTGGGAATCTCAAACAAGACTCAGTGTTGAAGTAAAGATCTCCTGCCTTCCTGTGTCCCTGTGATCCTTCCAGGTGCCCCCTTGGGAACCACCTGTGATCGCTTTTAGACCTCTGAAGACAGTAATTCCTAAGGCCTCTGAAATGACGTATATGATGCGTTCACTACTTTTCTGTTGCTGCGATAAAATACCGTGACTACAGGCAACTCCAGGAAGGGTTGATTTGGCTCACGGTTCCAGAGGGCTAGATATGCAGAAGGGCTGGGAAGGCAAGGCTGTGAGATCACATTTCATCTGCACACAGGAAGCCGAGAAAGCGAACAGGAAGTAGGGCAAGGCTATAAACTCTCAAAGCCCTCCCTCCCCCAGTGACACACTTCCTCCTGCAAGGCTCCTCCCCCAGTGACACACTTCCTCCTGCAAGGCTCCGCATCCTAAAAGTTCCATAACTTCCCCACACAGCACTGGGGAGTGTTCAAATACAGGAGCCTATGGGAACACTTCTCATTCAAATCACAACATATGACTACTATAAAGATCATGAGGGGAGATTATTTTTTTTCTTTGAGAATCCCATACACATGATCTGGAATGCCTCTTTCTCTTGATCCTTAAGCTTAAAATGTATATTAAAATACCTTTTTGTTTGTTTGTTTGTTTGTTTGTTTTTTAAGACAGGGTTTCTCTGTGTAGCCTTGGCTGTCCTGGACTCACTTTGTAGACCAGGCTGGCCTCAAACTCACAGTGATCCGCCTGCCTCTGCCTCCCGAGTGCTGGGATTAAAAACCCAACTTCGCTTCATTCTGTTTAGCCCTGAAATTATTTTCTGGCTTGAAACCAGAAATCTTGCTTTGGCTTTTAGTTTAGGCACCTAACAAACTAAAGGAACTAACTCCTCAAACCACTAGGGGGTGCCACAGTGGTCACCACCGAACTGGTAGATTCAGCCCTTTGGGGAGGTCTTACAGCTGAGGTTGGGCGAGATATGGGGAGGGGCGTGGCTAGTCAGTCCAGTTGGGCCACCCAGGTAGCTGGCACCTCCTCTCAGTCTGTTGTGTTGTGTACAGCCTCTAGGCAGAGGCATTCTTTTAGGGGAGTACAAAGAAACAGGAAGCTGCCGCTCTCTGGTGGCATGACGACCTCCCCGAAAGGACATCTCAGAACTGCTGCTATGGGGTCCTGTCCCCACCGCACCGCTTTCTATCTCCTGCTCTTGCGAGAGAGGAGCCAGTGAAGCCACTGAACTGAGCCACTCCGTGGCTAGAAAGAAAGGCATATTTGGGGGGAAATAAAGCTGCCTGTCTCGCCAGGAGGGGTGGCACACGCCTTTAATCCCAGCACTTGGGAGGCAGAGGCAGGCGGATCGTTGTGAGTTTGAGTTCGAGGCCAGCCTGGTCTACAAAGTGAATCTAGGACAGCCAAGGCTACATAGAGAAACCCTGTCTCAAAAAACAAAAGCTGCATCTCTCCCCCCCCCCCCCCATGTGTGTGTGTGTGTGTGTGTGTGTGTGTGTGTGTGTCCCCTCTCCCCCTCCCCCTCCCCCTCCCCCTTCCCTCTCTCCAAAGAGAAAGCAAAAGGCAGGGAAAACCTTGCTGCTTTTAAAGAGGTGGGTTTGCGGTGGGAGGGAGCCTATAGACTGGACAAGCCCAGAAGCTAGCTGTAGGTGCTGTCACAGGGGCTTAGGTATGTGTTAAAGGGATGTGTTAGTGGAGAGCTAGATGTCCCCTTTCCTGGAGGTAGGCAGTCAGCTGAAGGGGGAGATGAGGGGAGAAGTGGCTGTCCGATTATTAAAGTGCAGCTGTAAGGAGATTGAAGGAGGAAAAAAAAGAGAGGCTTGGTCTTGCCTTAGGTGGGACCATGTGATGGGGTCATTGTGATGGGGCATCTTTTTCATCCGTGTATTTGGATGGACAAAATACCTCCAGAGGAAGGCCCCTTATAGGGGCCGGAATGACTTCCAAAGTCTGCAAGGGAAGCTGGGAAGTGTAGTCATTCCTAACTCTGAGCTGGTATAAAAATGCAGGGCAGGGGCGTTATAGCTGTTTCTTGCCTTAGTTAGAGTTTCTATTGCTGTGGCAAAACACAGTGACCACAAAGCAAGTTTGTGAGGAAAGGGTTTGTTCAGCTTACACATTGCTGTTCATCACCAAAAGAAGTCAGGAGAGGAACTCAAATGGGACAGGATCCTGGAGGCAGGAGCTGATGCAGAGAGGCCATGGAGGGGTGCTGCTTACTGGCTTGCTCCCCATGACTTGCTCAGCCTGCTTTCTTATAGAACCCAGGACCGCCAGCCTAAGGATGGCAGTGGGTTGGGCTCTATCCCGTTGATCTTATGAAGGCATTTTCACAGTTAAAGGTTCTCTCCTTTCAAATACCTCTCCATGGTGTGTCAAGCAGCCAGCACAAGGGTCTATGACAGAGAGGCTACTTTTGAGTCCATTGAAGAAGGGTTCTCTAGTCAGGTAGCAGGGGCAGAGTCTTAACCTGACCTGGTGCAATGGACCATATGATCGCTGTTATGCATTCCTGAAGAGACTTGGGAACATAACTATTAGAGGACTATAAGCAGAGGCTTTGGTTATAGAGTAGAACTAAGAGATTTTTCTGGAAGGTTTGGGGAAGGGAACAGAACAGAGGCAGAAAGGACAGAGAGGATGGGTGAGAGAAAGTGGGCAAAGAGTCGATTCAAGGTGACAGTGACTTGTCCCATTGCCTGGACTTTTGTACCAAAATGAGCTAGCAGAAGTAGTAGGGAGCGACAGAGCATCAAGGGAAGGGAGCAGGAGAAAATGGAGGACCGATGTGAGAATTGTATCTAGCCTGGGGTGAAAGGGATGAAGGCCCCTCTTAACCAGAGTTTTTCTGCAGCATCCAGAAGGCCTTTTTGCAGATGTGTCAGAAACAAATGGAGCAAATGGAATTGTTGTAGGGTGAAAGCTATTAGGAGAGCTAACATAGAGTTTTGTTGTTGTTGTTGTTGTTTGGATATAGGGCAAAGTTCAGTAAGTAAAACATTTAAAAGACAAGGTTAAAACCTAAGTATGGAGCTAATAATGAGGAAAGAGTGACCAAGGGGAGGAGCCAGAACAGGAGGGAACCAGAAGGAATCTGGGTCTGGCCCCTGTATCTGTAGGCCCCATCTCAAACCAGTTAGGCTATTGTGGCAGCAGCAGTGTTTGAGGAGGTTGCAGGTCCCATCCTTAGCAGCAGTGGGAGCTGGTCCTTTTTCACTGTGGAGCACTGCAGCAGTCACGGAGTCCAGCTGGTCCTGATGGATGCTAAGCTGCTCTGAGCTGGTGAGACAGAGAACTTCACTGAGGCAAAGGAGGCTTCCATCTAGCTGTCCTGGGTCTGAGCCCCCAAACAATGTCCAGAGTGGCAAGAAGAGGGATGAGTTGGATGGCCCGTGGCCCCTTAGTCCCCTTTTAGAGGGCACCCAAACTGATTTTAGGAGTCTGGATGGAGGTGCTGGTCTCTCGGTAACTGCTTCAAGGCTGACAGAAGGGCAAGGCGGGGAGCAGCGGTTAGAGTGCCTCAGAAGAGGGTCCCTCCAAGGGGCCATGATAAAACTGAGCAATTGGCAAAGATCCAGAACGTGAGTCAGGAGATAATAACTGTGCATCTCTGTGGGGGACATTAAGAAACAAAGTCACATGAGGAAAACTTTCACATCATGATTAACATGAGTTAAATGTAATTATCCATATAGCTGGACCATACCCCAGAGTTCCATAGAAGGACAAGGTGACTAATCGGCTGTTTGTTACATCGGACGCCTGCACAAGGAACGAACACCTGGAAACGCTGTCAGAGAGTCAGTTAAAGTCAGCATTGAAGGGATGAATCTGAACAGAAGGCATCCAAATGATAGTCCTTACTTCCAAGTACGATGAACTGTGTATAATTATCTCAAATATTAGCAATGCAAGCTACTACTTAATGGACACAGCCAGAGTATCTCAAACAAAACACTTTTGGGGGGCAGTTAGAAACAATTTGATGATGTAAATTTTAGAAATTGGGACTATTACCTTAAATGACCATAGCTCATGTTTGAAACACTAAAAATACCGTGTTTTTGTTAACATCAAATTGTTACACCTACACTCCAAGATTATATGCTAAATATATTTTGTGTTGTCAAGCTACGTGAAGACCCAATTTAATTCTCAGTTGCATTCTCCAAAAGTAAATTATTTCCAATTATAATTTTAAAAATATACTCTCAGAGACAGTGGCTGCCTTGTCAAGATTAAGTGATTCACTTTACAAAGTTTTCTAAAATTAATCCTATTAACAAAACATTTTACAATTTTTCTACAACATATTTATTCCATATACAACCACCAGATAAAAGATGAAAGCAGTCAGTCATGTCAAATCTGTAATAATCTGCATGTAACATGGACTGAATTAACAAAGAGGCCTAAAGCCAGTGCTTTACTCTGTCTGTGGAAGGGCCAAACCCTAGGTCAGCACAGGCTAACAGCAGTGAGCATGTTTCTTAAACTCAATCTACTTAAAAGCAGGTCAGTTGTTTAGAGGCATAATTTGTAAAGTAAGATAACCACACTAAGTGAGCTTTTGGCTCTTGGAGTTGTTTAAGAAAATATTCCCAAATCTCGCTGAGTGCCTGGAGAACAGAGATATCTCTTTTTCACTCAGGCACTTTACCTCACAGCAAAGCCCTCATACTCCTTGTAGGCTTCAGGGTCAGAAGGAGGGCAGATGCTGGTCCTGGAGCTCTCTATCTGGATAGAGACTGGATTACACACCCAAAGCACCGCGGGTGAGCCCAGGACTGAGAGAATCTCCCTCATCTAAGTCATCACCTGCTGAAGAGTCTGAGGGCTTGGATTCTCTCTCAACAGAGTAATTCACTGACTCTACAGATGCAAAGCCAACTGTCAAAGACACTGCTTGGATATTCAGAATAACTTTCCAAAGCTATGAGTTTGATGACAGGATCTGGCATCCTCCCTTGGGCCAGCTTTTGCTATGAGGAGGAAGTGAATGCCAGAGTTAAGGGCATGCCTGTTGAACTAGCATACAGGTCCACACAAGTCATGGTAGGCTTATATACAACGTTTCGTGTTTCTAGCATCCTCACGTGTCACTTCAGGAGACATCCAGGGCAAAGGAATTGCCATTTGCCTCTCTGGTTTTTTGTTTGTTTGTTTGTTTGCTTTTGAGGCAGACTCTAAGATCCTCTTCTGGGCAAGAGAATCCACTCCCCTCTTACAGGAGACATGAGGAGTATTCATATTTAATTAAGGAAGAGCTTTCATTTCATTTTCTTTTTCTGGTTTGGCCTATCAGGCTGGAGCTGGTCAGGCCTACACAGCCAGAGGCAGAAGCAGTAGTCTTCTGGCAGGCCTTGCTTCCCACGCATCCCATGCGAGCGTGCAACTTACTCTGGTGGGACGGTGCTCCATCCAAGGGAACTTCTTGAGCCCGGGTGTTTACCGCCATGCAAGTAGATTGTAAATTTAACCTGTTTTACTCAAACATTCAATCTGTCAAAGCCGATTTTTATATATCTGACTTTGTGTATTATTTTGCATTAAAGTAACTTTAAGTTTATTTTAAACTTGTTTTGATTCACTTTGTTTCATGCTTAAAGTTGCTTAAGAGTAACTGTAGAGACATGAAAGAGGCAAAGAAAGAATGGCTTGGTCTGACCTTAAACTGGACCATGTTTATTTATAAGCAGGGGGCATCTTTTTCATCCACATGTGAGGAAGGCCAACATATCTGCAGAAGAAGAAGGGGTTTTTTGTTTCTCTGTTTGTTTGTTTGTTTTGTTTTTGAGACAGGATTTCTCTGAGTAGCCCAGGCCGTCCTACTACTCCCTCTGTAGACCAGGCTGGCCTCAAACTCACAGGGATCCACCTGCTTCTGCCTCCCTCCCAAGTGCTGGGATTAAAGGTGTGCACCATCACCACCACCAGGCAAAGAGGCGACCACCTACAGGTGTGGAAATACTTCTGTAGACCACAAGGGAATCTGGGAAGTGTAGTTTTTCAGCAGCGAACTATTAGTTGCTCTTCCTGACAGAAACCCACTTCACAAGTCCCTGAAGAAGGCTGATTTTAGACTTTTCTTTATTCAGTAGCAATCCTGTTTATCTTGTCAGAGTTCAGCCTGAACTGAGCACATACTGCCGTTTACTTTGGATCTATCAACTCATCATTCTCTTCCTCCCTCCCTCCCTTCCTTCCTCCCTCCCTCCCTCCCCCCTCCCACTCTCCTTTGCCCTTTCTTACAGAAAAAAAAAATCACTCAATAACATTGAGAAATACCCCCAAAGCAGCCAACACAGCTAAGGATCTGCTTTAGGGAGCACTGTATTTGCAAAGGAAAGATTCCCAAATGAGGAAGATAAGAGTGCATATGATATGCATGTATGAAATCATCAAAGAATACATTTTAAACATATTTAAAAGTCCTAACTGCCATCTTTAGTTAAGGAGAGTTCATCATCAGCCATACTTCATTCTTGAGAAGTTAAAAAAAAGTCTGTGACAAAGGTGTCCTCCAGCCAAGTGTAAGGACACACACCTGGAACACTAACACTCAGGAGTCCACAACAAAAGGATGGCAAGTGTGATACTAGCCAGGGCTACACAGAGAGATACAGGCCTCCCTGTCTCAAATAACCCCCCAACGACAACAACAACAAATTTGACAAGTTGCTTAACTACTGCACCTTGACTTGACTCAAGTTCAAGAACAGGTTGTGTGCCCAAATGTCTGTCTGTCTCCTAGCTTTTTGTTCATCCCACACCTTCTGGCTGAGGAATATACCTTCTATTTTTCAGGGAGACTAGAACCTCTTATTCTAATCTAAAGGTACATTTTAGATGCTCTGATATGGGAAAGAATTTAGGGCTTGTCCTGGATTCTTGGCATGAAAACTCTAACATTCTTTAAATGTCTTGCATAACAAAGAGCCTTTTGTTATGATGGAGTCCCTTAAACAGCTTTAGAATGGAAGCTCCCTCCTCCCTGCTCAGTTTAAGACATGATCTCTCAGCTGATGCTCCAGCCACAATGCCTGCTGCTTGCTGCCAAGCTGTTCAACCATGACAGTGATGGACTCTCCATCCCTCTAGATCCATAAGCCTAAATAAACTCTTCCATGTATAAGTTGCCTTGGTCATGGTGTTTTATCGTGGCAATAAAAACCTAACCACGACAATATCTCTGTCCGAATCATTGCTCAGAATCTGAAAGTTGGAACATCAGATATTAGCATGGATGCATCAAAAAGAAACTGTGGAGAGCCACGGAGCCCTTTGTGGACCCCCGCCTCCACAGGGCGCCCGGCATGCAGCCGGAGCCGTTTTGATTTAAACAACCCCTTATTTGAAAAAGGCCCGCTGCTCGCGAGCCTATCAGAGCGTGAGACGTGTCTTGGTGTGATTGGCTGTTTGAGTGCTATAAATGAATGTGAGGGGCGTGGCTTGGGGGGATTTTCACCGAAGCGAAGAAGAAAGGCCTGAATAAAGCTGCTTAGGAGAAGAACCGGTGGTCGTGTCTTTCTTGCCCGTCAAGCGAGGCGCGACAAGAAACCAGGTCACTGGAAGATTGTGGGAGAAAGTAGGCACTTGAGATGACATCCCCATATTGCAAGAAGACAGTGGCAGCAAAAGTAAGTTCAAGGAGTGAGAATACAAACCCAGATTTGCTGTGTTCTAAATACCTATTCACGGTCTTACAGACCTATAGATAACCATTATTTCTTTCCTTTTAGATATGAAAACAAGACCCCGAAAGTCTAGTAGGATGGACCTTGTAAGGACCAGAGGCAGGACTCTAAGCCCACGCTGATTTGATCTAACCTTCCCTTGTGCAGGATTCCGCAATGCCTGGCTTGGTAAGCATGACTGGCAGTATTCTAGCCCTGCTGTTGTGATAGGAGCCACTGAGCTGGAGCCCGGGGCATGGTCACCCAGCCAAGAAGGAAGAGCAAGCCTACAGAAGGAGAAAAAATGGATTGGGAAGGCTTTGTGGAGAAGCCGCAGATGTGGCAAGGCCACAGTGAGACATAAATGCTTAATACTGGAACAGGAAGAGACTCAGGTAGACTCCAAACAGAAAAGAGGCGGAGCCGAATCAAAACTTTAAAAAAGAAAAAACACCTTTTAATTGGTTCTTTGGGAATTTCACTTCATACACCTCAGTCCCACTCATCTCCCCCTCTCCTTGTACCCAACCTCCACCCTTGCAACCTCCCCAACAAGAAAGGGGGGAAAAACCGTATTGTGGAAGCTGTGGTGTGTCACGGTGTGTCCCACAGTATACCCTTTTGTCTACACTTCTTTGCTTGCAAATGTTCGTTGCAGTGACTCCTTGGTCTAGTACAAGGCCTCTGGCTTCTGCTACTCTAGTAATACTGGAACCTCACTGGGACTCCTCTCAGACATCCTGTGTTGCCCTGTGTCATGGAGGTCCTATAGAAGCGGCTCCTTCATGTCCTCCACCAGTGGAGTAGATGTTGGGGTAGGACCAGTTTGAAGCCCTGGATCTAGGCCTGGCAGGTGTCCGAGCTAATCAGCCTGCTGTCTCTCCTGTTCTCATGCCCTCAGAGATGGCTGACCAGCAACCGCTGCAACCAGGGCCCGCTCTACCCTGCTGCCCAGGTGAGGTGCAGGGCCCACAGTGGTGCAGCTGGTGAGGAACGTGGCCAATTCTCCCATTCTCTTGACCCCAGGGCCAGCTCTCCCACCCGCCATAGATGGCAAGGGACTAGGGAGAGAAGGAAGGCGTTTCTCCCTTGTCTGATCCACCACCCAGCAGACAAGAGGTGTGGCAGTTTTCCTGGGCTTATGGCCTTGGCCTGGCTCACCTGCAATGCCCACAGCCAGGACCAGCTCTACTCTGCTGACCAGGTGAGGCTTTCTGTGTTGGTTTCCATTTGCTGTAAAGATAGGCTTATTTGATGAGGGGTGATAGCTATACTTATGTGTGAAAGGTGGCTCTCACAAGAGCTCAAACCACCTTCTTATACAGCTCGGATCCATCTGCCCAGGTATGGCACCATGCACGGTGGACTGAGACCTTCTCCATCAATTAGCAGCCAAGAAAATCCCCTACAGACAGGTTCACAGGCCAATCAAATGGAGGTAATTCCTTGAGATTCCCTTGTCCTGGTTATGTCAGGTTGACAACTGAAGCTAACTGGAAGAGACACCTTTCTCTCATAGTATTATGGGGTAACATTGACTCACATCTCAATTTTTTCCCTATGTGTGAGGATATATGTTCTATCTTTATAATACACAGAAATAATTCACTCCACTTCAGTACTTACCAACTCATGACAGACAAATGGTAGGACTGAAACTTCACCATTTTTAGGTCTCCTCTGCAATCCTCAATAAAGCACTCAGAAGGTTATGTGATACAAATACCAGCAGTCAAAAGTTGTTATAAACTACACATGTGATGGATCAATCACAAAAAGCTTGCAGAAATGCCAAGCTGCTGTTTTCATTTCTCTCTGGGCTGATCTCACCCTGAACTTGGTGTCTAAAGAAGGAACAGACAATGGGGTGTGAAAACACAGAATGCTCCTGAAAGGTGTGTGATGGCTTAGACAGGAGGGAATAAGAAAAGCTGACAAAAAATCTTCAGAAATCACTCTGTCAAGTGCCAGAGAACGGCCCAGCATGAATCACACACTAATCTTAGTTTTCCTCTCAGGCTTTTTGCAGCATCATTCAGATATATACTGGATATTTGCCATCCTAGATCATCTGGGGACCCAAGTGATGGTCTGTTCCTCAACTCAATTCTCAGAGTCATGAGTGTACAAATTAAAAACCAGATCCACCTGAGTGAAGCTTAGGGATTGAGTCCACCAGTCTGCTCACTCTCAAGTGAGCACTCTCGATGCTGTCTGAGCTCTCTCTCCAGGGACTCTTTTCTAACCTCAGCCTAGAAATGCAAGGATTTCATTTTCCTGTGAACGTTGCATTTACTATTTGGTCTGCCTGGGCAGCCATGTGGGTTAATGATAGAGAAAAAGAAACTAATAGGATCTCCTCTTGGGACAGCCACTAACATCAGACCTGTGTTCCTCAGAGTTGGAGGGGACTCCTTGGCTGCTGTTGTTACCACTGCTATTGATTTCCTGGGGGAGAGAGATAGAACTGACACTTGGCATTCCCCCAATTCTCTCTGCCACCTGCTTCTTTTCCACTTTCAGGGGCTTCTCCAGGTCTCAGCCCCGCTGAGAACACACCAGAGGACACAGGGGAGGCAGGGGACTCACTGCCTTGCAGTCCTGCTTCAAGCCAGTCTCTTCCCTGATGTCACTGGCCTTGGAGACTCCTGAAACAATCAATCACTCTACATGTTCTGCCTGTGCCTCTATTCAGTTATGTTCAGTAGGAAAACAAGAGAAGGATTCTCCATCTTAATTGGAATAGCAAGTAGTTTGAATATGTTCCTGTTTTTGAGAGAGAGCGTTCACTATGAGGCCCAGGCAGGCCTCAAATCCATGTTTCTTCTACTTCCTCCTTGCAAGTGTCCAGGATTGTATGCATGCACTGTTAGACTCAGATCGTCAGAGTCTGTTCCCGGAAGCCCAGTTGAGAGTCAGAGTCCAGAGTCGATGCAAAAACAAAGGAATTTTATTGAGCCGATGCACCGGGGACCACCAAGCTCAGAAGAGTTGGGGACCCCGTCCTGCAAAAGCTGAGGGTTTAAATACCCTTTACAGAAGCAGAACTCAGCACACAGTGGTTAGTTAACAACAGATCAGCTAACAAAGGTGACCTTTTTGAGGGTTGGGTCCAGTTGATTTCTGGCAGATGCTTGAGGTAAGATATGTGGACGGGGCCTTTTCTCAGAGGCCTGCAAATTCTGATCAGGCTGAGGTAGAGGCAGTAAACTCTGAGCCAGCAGGTGGACGGCTCTTGCTCACCTAACAATGTTAACTTGTTTTGTTTGTTCTTTTTGTCAGCGTACAGTGCTATTGCTAAGGTGGCTGAGCTCAGGCTGCCTGGCATCTTACACAAGCTGAAAGCATAATGGCTGCACTCTGGCTAAAGCTGATAGCACTCTGGTTAACTTGAATTCCACAGTACCACCATTTTTTCTACTGTATATTTCTAAGTTTTATATAAATTGAAACAGTCCCTATTACTCACTAATTTATTAACTGTATTTATAACACAGATGTTTTATATATAAGCCTATGTTAACTGCTGCATCCATTTATCCACAGATATTTACTTTGTTTCTGAGTTTTACTGTCACAGGCTATAACTCATGTCCTTGGCCTGTTTCAATATGTTCATGAGAGATCCTCTAGGACAAGCACCTAGAATTGTCACCGCTGAGTTAAAAAGAGGCAGCCTTAGCTTTACAAAGCCAGTTTCTAAAATAGTTGTCAATTAACACTTTTTCTAGAAATACTGCAACAGTCTCCACTCCTTTCTCACATCCCAGAAAACAGTGTTATTGCATGGATTATATATATAATATTTTCCCTGCTCCAATGGGCGTAAGATGGTATCTTTATTTAAAGTTTTACTTTTCTTTTAAGATGCTTCTGGCTGCATAAATACACATACATATGCTATTACAGAAATTCAAACAAAAATAGGAAGATGATAAAGAGTAACAGAGAAGGTTGTTTTAAAAGTTTAGTACCCAAACCAATGTTGGTGTTACCCCAGAGGAGGAGTTAGTAGGCCTGGATGTGGGAGTCAAAGCGAATGACCTTGCTGCAGCAGTTTAACGTGTTCACACGTTTCTTATGTCTAGACATTAACTTTAAAGTAAATTACAATCCTCTTGTTGGCGTGATTCGTTTTATTTTATTCTATGTCTATGCATGTCTGTGTGTTACACATGTGTGCACACATGTACTGGCAACAGCATAAAAGCCAGAATTTGTTATTGGAGTGTCTTCCTCAATCACTCTTCTACCATGTTTTTGAGATAAGGTCTCTCACTAAGCCTGGAACTTCCTCTTTTAGCTAGACTGGCTCTCCACTGGGCCCCAGAGGCCTTCCTGTCACTTGCCCAGCACTGAGGTCACAGGTGCATGCTGCCATGCCTGGCTTTTTACACAGAATCTAGATATCAGACTTAGGTCATCATGCCTGCATGGCAAACATTTTACCCACTAAGCTGTCTCCCTAGACCTAGCTCTTTTCATTTTTACATTATATGTTTAGGGTATAATGAGTAGGAATAGACTATATTTTCAATCAAAATCTTGACTAAAAAACTAATTATGACAAATAAGAATTTCTTTGTAAAAAAAAATTGTAACCATCTTCAGTGTTGCACAGTCCCATGTATGTAAACATGTGGTGAGACACAAAACTGATCATCCCCCTGTAGGTTTTCCTACTAAGAGAGAAGAAAATAATAGTTCAAGGGGGATCTTTGTCAGCATGCTGGGTTATTTCCTGAGGATAAGTTCCCAGAAGAGGAACCAATGAATGGAAAGGTATAAACATCACTAGGGGTCTGGAATGTTCTGCCTCATAGCTCTTCAGAAAGAAAGTGCATTGCCACAGTTGGAACTGTTTTTAACAATCTTCTACTTTCTGTATCATGTTAGGAGTCCCGTTTAAGAGCCCTTTAATCATCTAAAATAGTTTCACTATGACTTAAGAGGAAAAAGTAGTATTAGTTAGGAGTCTCTAAAGTAACAGAACTTATAGGAGTGAGAGAGAGAGAGAGAGAGAGAGAGAGAGAGAGAGAGAGAGAGAGACAGGGACAGAGAGAGAGACAGAGACAGAGAGAGAGAGAGACAGAGAGACAGAGACAGACAGACAGAGACAGAGATACAGAGAGAGAGAGAGTTTATGAGGAATGACTTACAGGCTGTCTGTGAACTGAAAGTCCAAGAATCCAGTAGCTGCTCAGTTGATGAGGCTGGATGTCTGGGCTGGTCTTCAGTGTCCACTGGATCCCTGAAGAAGTAGGCTCTAATGTCAACAAAGGAGTGAATTTGCCAGCGATAGTGAGAAAAACAGGCAAAGAACAAAATCTCCCCTCTTCCAAGTCCTTATATAGGCTTCCAGATGTTGTCAACTTGACAGCTAAGAATAGCCATCAAGGGTGAAGAGCAAGTGCCTCCAGCTAAGACGAGGAGTGGGTGAACAGAGTGCATTTGATTCCAGAAAGAGCTGGAATGCCTAGTTTTTCTACTGCTATTGCTGCAGTGGCTGTATCACTTCTCCAATCCTGGACCATTCTGTGACCCCTAACATACATAGATAAGACTCCACACGCCATTGGTATCATTGTCGGTACCTACAGCTGGCCCATTAGCTCCACCTTCGTTGAGAGGGAGAGGGAGTAGGGACAGCAGTAGTCTTTCCCAGAATAGTACTCCCTTTACAAAGAGGCATCATTTTATTTCACATACATCCCAAATAGCTTTTTGCCCCCTCCCAGGAAACCCACCCACTTCTATGTTTTCTTTGAGATCTCCTAGATCATAAGAAATTCAGCGCACCCAAAACTGTAGCAAGATAGAACAATGCATGCTAACAGAAACTAAAGTTGAAAGTGGAATAGAAAAGCACTTTGCAAAGATTTAGAAAACAATAATAATAATTCAAGTTCACAAGGGCCCCCATTACCATGTCATGTCCAGGTTTTCTCTTTGTGTGTGTCCAAATGACTGAGGACATAAGTAGACGGATCACTGTGCCTCTATTGTCTCACTTAACTTTTCAGCAGAAACATCCGACCTGTTATTTGTCCCCTCTCTGGGACCTCATTTATTTATTTATTTATTTATTTATTTATTTATTTATTTTTGGACAGGGTTTCTCTGTGTAGCCTTGGCTGTCCTGGACTCACTTCGTAGACCAGGCTGGCCTCGAACTCACAGAGATCTGCTTGCCTCTGCCTCCCGAGGGCTGGGATTAAAGGCGTGTGCCACCACGCCTGGCTGGGACCTCATTCTTATACTTGTACACAACATCGACAGTTTCCTAATTGTTTTGACTGATCTAGCGGGCTCCCCAGCATCAAAGCCCTGTGCTAAGTACTTTGCACACAGAACCTTATTTCATACGTGTGATGTTTCTATGAGTCAGGCACGATTATCATATATATATAAAACTGCTGTACAAAATCTGGCACCTTATCTCAGGGATGAAAACAGTCACGCTCCAGACATCGGCCATTGATTGCTAACTGTGATTTCCATAGAAACTGAAGGAGTCCAAACAATCACTGTTTTTAAATTTCAGGCACCTTGTTTTAGCTTTGCAAGTGTTCGTTTCCACGGAAACAGAAGAGATAGCAGCAGAGGGGAGAACTAGCTCCGGTAACCCCTGGAGACAATGGCTCTGGGAAACCAGGACCGCTGCTCCCTGAATCGCACCTGCCCAGCCCTGGGCACAGAGCAGGTGGCTTGGGCCTGTTGATTACTGACTCAGGAAACATGGGGGAACAGATCTGCCAATTTGACTCCCAAGCTAAACCTCGCCAGTCAGCTTAAATAATTCAGGCAAAATTAGATCTTATATTTTTTTTAACCAAAGTATTCAGAGAGACTACCTATCATTGCTAACATTTTTAAGAGTAATCACTAGATACTCTAGCTCGCTTATGTGGATGTTTCCTTTTATCAGGTAATTACTGTTGTTGAACGGCTATTGGCTGCACAATGTATGTGACGCTGGGATCTCATAATTAGGATCGCACTCTTTTATCGTACGGCACATAAAAATTGCCACATAAAACCTTGCACACAGATATTTTGATGTTTTTACCATGCAAATTTTAAGACAGAATAAAGGAGAATTGAAAAATGTTGCACTGGGAGCCAAATCTGACCTGTCGCTGCTTTGTAAATCAAGTTTTAAGTGGCACCCAGGCAGGTTTTGCAGCTTTTCTACTAAGAGGAAATAACTGAACAGTGAGCCACAAAGCTTAGGCTACATTACTTGCCTTCTGGCCTTTTAAAAGATAGTATACTGAGCCCTGATCTAAAGACCCCTCCTCCCCCGAGAACATCCTTCCTCTGCAGCAATTACCAACTCATAAGCGACACTAGCACGTGAACTTCCCCTGGGTCCTTGTCAATTAAATGAGACACGTGACAAACCAGTTGAAAAGTGTTATAAGCTACAGGTGCAAATGCGTAAGGGAAGAACTGGTTTCAGAAACCACGTTGGGCTTCTGTCTTCCTTCCTCTCTGGCATGAGCTCATTCTAGGAAGACTGGGAGCAGACAGTAGAGCGAGCGGGAAAACTGTGACAAACGTTGATGCAAGGGGATAACTGAATGTTGATGAGAAATCCCCAGAACCCTGCACTGTCCTCAAGTCCCAAAGGTCTGCCCAGCACAGATCACGCAGTGATGTCAAGATTTCCCCATGTCAAAGCATCTGTGCTCACAACACTCAAGAGGCTGAGGCAGGGCGCGCTTATGAATCTGAGGTCAGCCTGGGCTACAAAGTGAAATTGGATTCAAAACATTGGCTTGGGAGAATGTTCAATCAGTAAGGTGCTCGCTGTACGGGAAAGCTAACCTGAGTTCATAGGTTCGCTGTGCACAAAAAGAGCTGGGTACGGTAATGTGTGTCAGGCATCTCAGTGCAGAGGCAGACAGGAGGATCCTGGGGGCTTGCTGGCCAGCCAATGTAACCAAATAGGTGAGTCCCGGAGCCAGTGAGAGACCTTCCCCCCCTCCAAAATAAGGTGGAAAAACAATTAAGGAGACATCCAATGGCAACCTCTGGCCTCCACACGCACCAGTACATACATGTGCACACACACACAAGAACAAACACAGCACACCAACACAACACCAACAACAGCTCCCTGAGTGCAGTGATGCTGTCTGGTGCAGTTTGGAGCCAGCAGAGAACTCAGTTTGCCCTCCAACTCTGCTCACTCCACTAGTCCTGGGCAAATGAAATCACCCCTGTGTTCCTTGTTCACAGAATTGTGCAGATCAAACGGAGAGATGTGCAGACACTGCGTATCTCACGTGGGGTAGACATGAGGGTCATTTCGGGGCACAACACAAATAACACCCAGGAATGTCAAAGGGAACAGAGCAACACCAGAAAGAGAAAGGCAGCTCAGCCTGTTTTCCTCGTGTCCTTTAACTATTTTTGTTATGGTTGCTATTTATGCCAAGGTTTGTGTTTGCTTTTGCTTTTTTTTAGACTGTATGGCTCTGGCTGGCTTGGAACTTGCCATCTAGCCCAGCTTGGTCTTCGACTCACAGAGATCTACCTGCCTTTGCCTGCTGAGTGCCAGGATGAAGGCCTGTGCTATCTGAAGTTACATGTGTGGGTGTCTGTGTCAGTATGACCACTTGTGTGCCCATGTCTGCAGAGGCCACAGGCATTGGGTCCCGTGGGGCTGGAGCTAAGGGCAGCTGTGAGCTGCCTGCTGTACAAGCTGAGGACCCTATGTGAGTCGTCTGCCAAAGCAACCTGTGCTCTTAACCGCTGAGCTATCTCTGCAACTCATCCTTTGCCTTTTTAAAACACACTTTCAGATTTCTCATTTATTTTCTCCCCAGAACATGCCTTTGCGGTACACAGGCAATTTGTCTGAGCCAACATATTATAGATGAAGTCTGCTGGATGCTGAGCTGTAAGCACCATCTCTCAAGGCTCCTCGGAGGCCTCATGATTGGTTAGGTGGTGGGTCTAAGCAATGAGCCTTACATTTTAAGTTCCAACATATGCCGTCTCCCTCCTTGAATGGGGGCTAGCCCTTTCTCTCCCTTTCTCTTCTATATAAATGTAGATAATGTTTAACATATCTTAACAGATATGCTTTTTCATAATAATATGGTGGGGGAAGGAAAGCTTAATATGGTGTCTTTCTTGGGGGTGGCTTTTATGAGACAGGGATATTAGAATTGGGGCAAAGCAGGGAGCTGTGCCTGGCAGAGAACAGTAGATGCGTATCATTAGGGAGAATGCAGAGCACCCGTTAGCTCTCAGTTCAGGCAAGCTCTCCAGAACCGCAGCTCTAAACGGCAGAGTCACCTGGCTGAAAACTTTAATGTTTACGCTCAGAAACCTGACCTTCACCCAAAATGTGAGGGAACGTAAGAAAGATGGCCTCTGAGTTTGACATCACCATCTGAAAGATACTAAAATATTAAGAGAGTGGGGTTACTTATGTTCACAGAATTGCACCTCCCCTCAGAGTCACACCCCTTTTAAGAGGCTCTGCAGGGTCTATTGTGAAAGCACCCTGTGCAAGCAAAGGCTAAGCGTGCACATAGAGGGCACTGGGTGCTTTCACACCAGTCTTCCCCATCATCTTCTTAGAGCCACACCTCTGAGTTCTGTCAGCAGGAAGAGCTTCTCCCTCTCAGACTATGGATGGAATGCCTGCATCCTGTCAGCACATCACGGGGTGTTTATCATGCCTGGCTCCAAAACACCATTGAAGATAAATAGATTCTGATAGACATATCTCTACCCACTGAGAGCGAGCCCATTAATTAGCACATGAATATTTAGGAGTTGTTGACTTGCTTCTCACTGCCTAAAGGTGTCTGGGAAATTTTGCCATAAATGCAGATAGGGGTCTGATGTTTGAGAAACTGTGAAGTCAGAGCGTCGACAGTGGGCAAGTCTGCGCTCTGTTGTTAACTGACGTGCTTGGTTCTGTTTTCTAGCAGGTCTCAAACTGAGTGGTTTGATTTAGGTACCTGAAAAGGGTTTCAAATATTTCTCTGAGATTTGAAATTTTGCTTTGCAAAGAAGGCGGCTGTGTGTGTGTGTGTGTGTGTGTGTGTGTGTGTGTGTGTGTGTGTGTAGGGTAGTATCCCATTTTACATTTCTGCCTCACCTGCCTCTGGATTTCAGAGCCCCTTAGACCAAAGACATGTGTGGCTTGCGTTACCGTCTCACCAGCAAGAACGACGCTGCACACACACACAGGATCCTTCTGCAGTAAAGCTTTAATGCATCTTGAGAGGGAGAGCATAAGCTTACAGCAAGTAAAATGGAGACCCCAAACAGCAGAAACCCATCCCTTATATAGGAAACTGTCCTCCGCTTAGGATGTGTCAGTCCCTGATTGGCTGTTGCTCATCGGGCGAGATGACGCCACGGGAGAGGCAGAGCACAACGAGTGGAAAATCCCTTCGCACATGCGCAGATTAGTTGTTTATCAGCATGGGACACAGGATGTCAGCGCCATCTTGTAATGGCGAATGTGAGCGCGGCCTCTCACAGACATGCACTGTGGTAGGTAGCTCCATTTGAATCAGGGTCAGCCTCATAGACTTTCACCACCACTACCACCACCCCCCCCCCCACCTCCTGCCCGAGGATGTCCTCATTTGACCCCAAGATGAAACACGCTGAGATAGGATAATGATGATGATGATGAGATGGGAGATGGAGTCTGTCTGGCACAGTCTCTTTCCTTATTCAACAGATGGACCAGTCTAGCTATCATCTTTCTTTTTGATCTTGCAGAATGTGGCTCCATGAGAGCACAAGGGGTTACTACTTACAAAGTGATGCCCAACTGACGCATACACCCCCTTCCTTCTCTACCTGGCTCTCTGCATCCCCTAGGCTTTTCTCTCTAATACAGAGGTGGCCTGTGAGCTTGGCTTCCAGAGGACTTTGGTTTCTAAGAAAATGAGCCACTGTACTGTGCTCATGAACCGAAGGAACAATTGCAAAATTTGGTGCTCAGCCCTATATTAACTTGTGGTTGTTTCAGAAAAGAAAGCATCCTTCTGTCTATCTATTGGAAGAGATATAATTTTCTTCAAAAATGGTCTTCAAAAGAAGCAAAGGACAAATAAGACAGGGATCCCGCCCTTCCTGAGACTTCTGTCTCTGTGTGGGAAATAAGCCATGTTCTCTTTTCCACGGCTAGCTGTTTGGCTCAAATCATCAACTGAGCCTAAGCCTTTGACTGCCCTCACTACCACTGTTCTCCGTAACCACTCCTAGGATTTTGATGCCAGCTTTCTTCTGGAAGTCAATTTGAAGGTAATGCTTATGCATTTCTATATGATGTCACTAGAGATTAAGTAGTCCTAACTAAGGAGAGGGAAACACCAGTTTTACAAATAGAAATCAGAATTCTGAGATTCTACATAAAGTACTCTCACTTGGTTTATTCTGTGTTGTTTTCTTGGGCCCTGTGTCTTTTAAATTTATACAAAGTTGAATTTGGAAGCTCTGGCCATCATCACCAGCTCAGCATGCTCCCCTCACCCTGGTCCCCATCTTCTTCTGGTCAGAAACCTTGCTCCCTGTGTAGAGTTGGGACTAGGACCCAGTGTGGGCCCAGTCTTATTATCTTTACCTTTCAAGACTACAGTGGGTGTTGAGGGGTGCCTAGGCACAGGCTACAGAACTCATGGGGGGGGTTGTCTATGTTACTTCTTGTTTGCTTGATTTTAATTTTTAGAGACAGGATTTGTCTGTGTATCCCTAGCTGTCCTGGAACTCAGTCTGTAAAGCAGGCTGGCCTTAACTGCATAGCCTCTGCCTCCCGAATGCTGCCCCCCACCCACTTTTTAAAAAACAGACCCTGACATGGAAGGCTTCCTTATTTCTTGACTAGAAGATACAGAGATGGAACCAACTGAGTTTCTATTAGGGAAGATCACCACCCGCCATGTTGAGGAGGTCCCAAAAGCACGGAGCCAAGACCAAAAGAGAAGCAAAACTGAGAAATGCATAGAGAGTTCAGAGTCTTGATCTCATTAACTCTCCAGTGCCAGTCTCTGAGCACCGTGCATCCCTGCAGCTCATTTCTACCTCAGGGATAGCCCAGTTTCTTACCAATAAACCCAATTCTTTTCTTAAGCAGGCTGAAATTGAGTTTCTGTCACTTGCAATCAAAGAATTCTGGCAAATATAGGTGTATATCAGGAGCAGCGCTTTTGCTCTGCCGTAATACGCTTTGCGATTCTTGGTTCTCCTCTGTCCGTAAGAACGGCTCTGCTGCAGAGGTGAAGCAGGGCGCCGCAGCCACCCCTGCACTCATTAGTTAAGCTGTACTTATGGAACACACCTGGACTCTGATCTGTCCATCACTTCATTTCTCATGTCATTTAGAGATTTTGTTAGGATGTCCTCACAATACCAGAATGCAAAGCTACAGCTTCCACCAAGAGAAGTCAGCCCCAACCAATTTGCTTGCTTTCATGTATAGAGCAGATAAAAGAGGAGGGGGGGAAAAAGAGTGTTTCAATGTTGTTTGGTCTGATTATGACTCAGTGTCAGGTGAGTAGGAAGCTTAGCTTTTCACCATGGACTTTCAGGATCGTTTATTTTCATAGAGTCCAGAGACACAAACAGCTGGGTAATTATATAGCATGGAGTGCCGGATTGCACTCAGTAATTACATGGGCGCTTCAGTGCGGGGAATAAAGAGTTACCAAAATAACACATTGTTCCTGGCAGAATGGGAGGAAAGTATTACTTCTGATTCCAGCAGGAACAGCTGCCTGCCAGGAGCCTAACGTCCAGCCTGCTGCTGTGCACACAGATGTGAAACAGCTCAGGCCTCGGACAACCAGATTCCTCTAGGTGGGACATGTAAGTGGACCTTTCTCTGAGGAATGTAACATGAGCTAGACATCCTCCTCCTCCTCCTCCTCATCATTATTAATGTACTTGTATTTTTGTTTTTGTTGTTACTGTTATTTGCATGTTTGAGACATTTTTCTTTGTTTTCTGTTGTTGTTGTTTGATTGGTTGATTGGTTTTTGAGACAAAGAGTCTCACTGTGTAGCCCAAACTGGCCTGGAACTTATTATGTAACCCAGTTTGACCTTAAATTTGCTTAGAATCCTCCTGTCTCAGCCACCAAGTGCCAAGATTGAAGGACTGTGTTCTTTGCTTATTTGAAATGTTTTTCTGTTACAAAAAATTGATTATTATGTAGCTGTTATTCTAGCTTGGGACATGTTTTCTTCAAAGATGCACAGGCCCTCGTAATTATGTCTGCTGGTGTTTGTGGTCCAAGATGAGTCAATATTGGTCCTAATTGAGGTAAACTAACCATTACTTTATGTGTTTGTTCCAGGGTGCTGGTGAGTACACACACACAGACACACACACACATGCACACACACACCACTCACACACACACACACACACTCATTTACAAGTACAAACTTATACATGCACTCTCACACACACACACACACACACACACTCATTTACAAGTACAAACTTATACATGCACTCTCTCACACACACACACACACCACTCACTAACATACACACATTCATTCATGAATACAAACTCAGACATACACACTCACACTCACGTACACACACACACTCGCACACAGTAACAAATATTTGTTGCCTGTTACTAGCCCCTGGACCTCTGAGAGCAGCCCCAGCCTTCTCTAACCTTCTCCATGATCAATCTTCCCTGGGAGAACAAAACCACGGCTCTGTGCTCAGTCTTTCTCCTCGAAACCATCAGCTGATGGATAATTGACTGTGGATCAATGTTCGTGTTTTTACAAGATGGGAAAATCCACAATACTGTAGTGTCTCCTTCTATACCAAGCCTCAGGATTCCTTTATCGGTGTGTTAACTGCACAGATTGTACCAAAAGCAGACCTACAAAAAAAAACACTTCAAAAGATGGGACAGAGCAAGAAGAAGAGATGCAGTGTGGCCTCTGGACAGCCATGGAGATGAGAGATTCTTTTCAGCAGGCGTTAGGCATATACCCAACAAATATCACAGAAGGTTCTACAAAACAGTAGCAAAAATACTGCAAAGCCCCTCTTTTGTAAGGTATTTGAAGCTGGACACGGGGGTGCACACCTGTAATCCCAGCACTCAGGGAGGCAGAGGCAGGTGGATTCCTGTGAGTTCAAGGCCAGCCTGGTCTACAAAGTGAGTCGAGGACAGCCAAGTCTACACAGTAAAACCCTGTCTCGGAAAACAAAAATCCATAAGGTATTTAATACACATAAAGTCATGACAATGAAGGCAAAGAGAAAAGTAGGGAGCAAGTATGTGGTGTGGGGGGGGATCCCTGTGAAGACATCTGATGGTCTATAGTGATTCCTCATGAGGAGAAACGTCACCACACAATAACCAGAGTGCCTGGAAGCAACATTTGAGTGTGGCAGCAGACTAGAGACATTAACACACGACCTCCTCAGGTACCAGTGTACATATGAACATGAAAGCAAAACATTCACATGTGTAAAATAAGTTAAATAAATTAAAGGGGGGAAGGAGAAGTTTGACCAAAGTTCAAAAATTTACACTATAGTAGCAGCCCACAGCGGGGCCCCTTTTGTACCACTTGAGGGAGGTGATTTAAAGGAGAGAAACCTCTCAATACTGTAGTGTGCTCACCCACAGTGTTAGGGTCCCTTTGTCTTTTTCCCTCTTATGTGCAGGTCTTCATGGTTCCCTACCAGAAAGGGGGCTAAAACAAAAGCAAAAGCAAAAGAAGAAACAAAGTTGTACAGCTGCCTGTCATCTGTCTGTTCTTATCCTAAAAAGTCCCCCTGAAAAATGCCTGGACCCTCAGGGACAATTAGAGTCCAGATCCATTTTTTTCAACCATAGACCCTCAGCATTACAAGAAAACCTAGGGAGTCTCTGCATGCATCTCCAACGCCACTGAGGAACTGGTTAGGATGCACCGCCCATTTCCAGTTTGTCTCCTGTCTTGATTTTTCTCTTGTTTCATAGGGACTTTGGAAAAAAAATCCATTTTTCTACCTTCTTGTCACAATAGGATCTGGCCTTCCTACTGTTATTCTCCTGATTGGGTAAAACTTTCCCATCACGCTAGGTTGTCTCGGTTAGTGTTGGCTGTCAACTTGACAAGATCTGGCACCATCTAGGAGACAAACCTCCTGAAACACATGAGAGGCAAGTTAGACGAGGCTAGCTTCTGGGCATGCTTGGGAGGGATTATATTGATTAATTGAGATGGGAACACCCACCCTAAAGGAAGGCAGCTCCCTACCTCTGGTTGAACACTGGACTGCACTACAAAGAGAATGCTAGCTGAGCAGGGGCATTCACTGTACTCCTCTTCCTGACTTCGGACACAAGCCCCACCCACCTTACCCTACACACTGTGATGCGCTGCCCTCAAACTGTGAGCCAAAATAATCTCCTTTAAATGCTTTTGTCAGCATCTTTTATCACTGAAATTAAAAAAAGTAACTAGGGTGTGAACCTACTCCTCTTTTTTTTTTTTTCTTTCACTTGTCCAAAGGCTATTTATTCCTAAAACTTATCAGTGCAGTGTTCTAGTAACTTTTCTATTGCTGTGAAGAGACAGCATGATCAAAGCAACTTTTAAAAGAAAACATCTGGATTGAGGGCTTGCTTACAACTTCAGAAGAGAAATCCATGACCACTATGACTGTTGTGGTGAGAAGCATGGCAGCAGGCAGGCAGTCATTGGCACTGCAGCCATAGCAGACAGACAGACAGACAGACAGACAGACAGACAGACATAGAATGGTTTTTTGAAAACTCAAAGTCCACCCTCAGGGACACACCTCCTTCAACAAGTTCACACCTCCTCCAGCAAGACCACACCTCTTTTTTCTTTTTTCTTTTTTAAATGAATTTATTCAGATTACATCTCAATTGCTAGCCCCTTGCTTGTCTCCTCCCATTCCTCCCTCCCTCCCTCTTATACCCTATTCCCCTCTCCTTGGTCTGTGACAGAAGGGGACCTCCTCCCCCACTATATGGTCACAGCCTATCAAGTCTCATCTTGGTAGTTTTCCTATTCTTTCTCTGAGTGCTACCAGGCCTCCTCACCAAGGGGAAGTGAAGACCACACCTCTTAAGCCTTCCCAAACAGTTGCACCAACTGTCGACCAAGCATTCCAATATATGAGACTATTGCAGCCTTTCTCCTTCAAACCACCACTCTCAGCTGCCTATAGAGCCCAGGGTCTTTTAATAATGCTGAAACCTCAGGCTCACACAGAGTCTGCTGCTGGACACTCTAATAGTCAATAACTGAGACTTTAAGGACTGAACCAACCACGGACACGAGCACCTTATGGACTAGACGTAGTCAGCAAACAGATTGACAGACCAAACAGTGCAGTCACACAGATCCCCCCAGAGTTAATCTTGTTTCCCCCAAAGAAAGATTTAAAAGTATCTTTCCTTGTCTATATGACTGCATCATGTGTGTTCATAATTGTTTCCATAGAGTTGTATGTATGTCATTCTATGTTGACACTGCGTGGTGGAAGACCCCTAAAATAGTGCCTGTTACCTTTTTCATTCATATTAGTTGTATGCCAAAATTATTTTTTTTTCTGTTTTCATGTTCTTAATTTCTTGACATGCCAAATTTAAAAACTACACATGCATGAATGTAAATGTCAGTGTTTGGAGATGTAGTAAAAGGCCAAGTAAGTATGTGCTTATAAACTGAGGTACCCTTATATTCTTAAAACCAATCAAGATGATATCTTTGGGTCTATTAACTGTTTTGCTAAGTATTTCTATAAATTTTTAAATTATATTATTAATGTGTGTGTATGTGTCTGATGTGTGTATGTGTGTGATATGTGTGGAGTGTGTGTGTGTTTACTGTGTCTGTGATGTGTGTGCCATGTATGTGCATGTGCAGTGTGTGTGTGTATGTGCCACAGTGAACATGTGAAGATGAGAAGACAACATGTGTGCCAGTGTGAGTGTGTGTGTGCATGATAAATGTGTGTGAGTGTGTGTGTGAGTGTGTGTGTTGCATGTGAGCCAGTATGAGTGTGTGTGTGTGTGATAAATGTGTGCCAGTGTGTGTGTGTGTGAGTGTGTGTGTGAGTGTGTGAGTGTGTGTGTGAGTGTGTGTGTGTGTGTGTATGAGAGTGTGTGTGTGTTGCATATGTGCCACGGTGAACATGTGAAGACGAAAAGACAACATTCACTAGTTAGCTCTCCCCTCCTGCCGTGGGTTCTGAGGATCAAACTCACGCAGTCATCAGTCATTCCCAGCCTTTTTACTTGCTGAGCCAACTCACTGGCCCAACTGTTTCACAAAATTCTAAAACGTCTATTTGTTTATATAAAACAACATTCATTAAGAGTCATGAAACTTTCATTAAGCTATAAAGTTTCACATTGGATACACAAATTTTGATAATGGTTTCCTTCCAGTTTCTAGAATTTATTAATTCTATTTCACTTTAATAGCCACGATTAAAAATGATTTTAAAAATGTAAAACATAAAAATACCTCTAACTAATGTGCACTACAAATCCCAACTAAAGGGTCTGGAGAGGCAGCTGCCCGGTTTAAAGCACATGCGTACTGCGCTTGAGGATGACCCAGGGTTGGCTTGCAGCACCCACGGCAGCTCCCAATTACTTGGATCTCCAGCTCCAAGGGCTCTGATATCCTCTTCTGACCTCCATGGGCACCACACATACATGCACATACCCACAAACATACACATCATTTTTAAAAAAGTATATCTTAAAAATAAAACCTGATTATGCTAATTACTTTGGTATCTTTTTCAAAAATATTCTTTAGAAACAAAAGTTAAGTATGGAATTTTATTAAGGCTGTGATGATGGATATAAATGCCAAGTATCTTTGTTAAATCTCCTTTTTCATAGTGGAGATTACAGGAGATATATTTCCAATAAACAGGAACATTCAAAATTAGTTAGGCTTATCTGCATATAATAAAAATGGCCATTGTTATCTTAGGACAATAATAATAACAATATCTTATTTTAAAGATGAACTTTAACTTAGATTTATAGCATTAACATTTTAAAAAAAAAATCATCTCTCTGTGCTCTCTTCATTCAAAAAAAGTTTTTCAACGATCTTATCTTGTTGTCCAGTTTAAAACGTTTTTTGCGAGGGGGACACAGTGGCTCCTGATCCAGGTACGGCCTCATCGGCCTGGACAGTGGCCCCCATCTGAGGGCTCTATCATATAGTGTCCAGATGATAAATACTGTCCGAGGAACAAAACCTCACAGCTGCTGCTCTAGCACCAGGCTGCCCTCCACCATAGACAATAACGGACTAACTTTCTAAAACTGCAAGCCAGCCCCCAGGTAAATGCTTTTCTTTATAACAGTTGCCGTGGCCATGGGGTCTCCTCACCACAACAGAACAGCGACTAAGACAGTTAATATTTTTCACCTATGTTTGGAACTTTGCTATTTAAGACACAACGTATATGTTTTCTGTGTGTCCTCGTCTGCATGTGACAAAGTCAATACTCTTTATGTCGGACTAGTAGACCACACCCCAATGCTGGCTCCTTGTGGTTTTAAGACAATTAACTTGTATAGTATACCAATTGGGCCTTGCACATTCTTCTGCAGCTGTGAACCTTCAACACAGTGGCAAAAAAAAAAAAAAAAAAAAAAAAAAAAAAGTGGTGCTTTCTTTTTGGATTTCTTCCTGATCACTCCAGATCTTTACCAAAAACAAAAACAAAAATACCCCAAACAAAGAACCTCCAAAACCAACAACAATAACAAAATCCCCAAAACACAAAAAAGCACTATCTAAAGAAGCAATCATACGTTTTTGTAGTTGTTTTTTCTCTTGTTGTTTCTTTGTTTAACACTTGACCCCTTCATCCAAGGCATCCTGTGTACCCTACATTTGCCATTCAGGAAACTGAGTCCCCATCGACTGAGCTAACTCTAGAGCTGGGTTCAGCATGCTGCCCCCATTCCCAGTAAGTTTCTGGGCTCTATGGGACCAGGGACTGATGAGGCACTAAGCAAAGGGTCCTGTAACTTCTTTAGTAAGTCACTTGTTCTATTGGTCAGAAAGACCACATGCACATTCTACAAAGAGGAGAGTCAGCACAGAGGACAATGTTCTCCATGCTTCCAAGAGAAGCCATGTTCCCTCCATTGCCCTAGTGTGGAGTGTATGTGCACCGGGAAACCCAGTACTCCTAACCTGAAGAAGGAAACAGAAAACTGTGTAACAGTCCTCGTTAGTTACGTTGTGCAGACAGGAACTAGGATAAGAAGAGAGAACATGGTGCTTTGCTCATTATTTAAAAGAAAACCTGTAAAACTAAAGTTGTCCTTGTTGTCATTCTTAAGAAGTTATGATAACCACTTCATCTTTATTTGTACCATATTAAGATTTGAAGTGTTTCTGCTCCAGGCCAAAGCTCCCTCCGTGACCACCCCTGAGATAACTTACTGACACTATGTAATGAGAGGTCATTCAAAGTTAGAGAGCTGGACTGCAGAACCTTCTAGATTTCTTGATGCACATGCCCTCTGCTTTTAACACTCATATAATCCCTGATTGTTTCGTGATTCTTCTTATTGTATGTAATTTTTTATATTTACATGTAATAAATGTACATGCCAAAAAAGAAAATAAAATCTTTTGAAGAAAAAAAAAAAAGAATGCCAAAGATTCAATAAAGAAAGAACTATTGGAGTGAAGCAGCAAAGGGCCCTAGGTTCAATACGCAGCATCACACATGTGCACACCATTTAAAGAAGAAGCAGTTTTGACCTTGAATATTTGAACTGCAAATATTTAAAATCATGATGACACATTTACCTAAGCATTCTGTATCCCTATAATGATAAAACTATCACCTTTATGGTGACACCGCTTCCTATTGAGGCGAGACTGTGCATTTATTGTTTTGTTTGTTTGTGGCTTGCATTTGATAATGAATTTACGAACTCCATTGTCTTATGGGAGATCAACTCTCCCTCCCCCCCCCCAAAAGCTACAGAATATGGCTCTCTTTGAGCAGCTGTGGTAAGAGAGTAGGGACTAGAAAGAGTTACTCCAAGGCTATTGTATGAGAGAAAGCATGTAGGGCCAGGGAGATGGTTCAGTGAGTGAAGACTCCTGCTGCCAAGTCTGACAGCCTGAGTTCAATCCTTAGGACCCACGTGGCAGAAGGTGAGAAACAACTCCCGCACACTGTCCTTTGATCTTCATATGTTGGATGTAGCATGTGTGTATGTGTGCACACATGTGTGCACGTACACCCGCACATACACATGAATGAATGAATGAATGAATGAATGAATGTTAAACCAGTTGTTGGACTACATGCAACAATAAAAAAAAGAGCAGGCAAAGAAAAGCCTGCCATGTGCTGATGTGCTGTAAAGGGTCTGAGTCCCGTGGCCCACTCTATTTTGTGTACATGCTCTCTTCCAGCTCACAAACCTATTTTTATTCTTGAAATGATGCTTCCTCCCTTCCCTAATAGCCTGTCTCTATCTCTGTTTCTAGCCCCATGCCTCTAATCCAGTTCTTTGTCCTAGGATACAAGGGGCTTGGAAACCTGTGTGGGTGCCCTGAGACTCGGATCTGTATCTATTAACATGGAGACACCCCTAATCTGGGTCCATGGTAGATCTACATCTAAGGTCTGTGGGAGGCCATGACTCAGTGGAAGTGTGGGTGCAGGGAGGAGCTCTGGGGCTGTCTAGCTCAGCAACTATTAGTCTACATGTTTAGAGCACACTTCTGAGAGGCAGGTAGTAACTCAGCAGCATCGGGGAGAAGGGAGGGTTGGCTCCTAGGACTGCGGTGAGAGAAACAGAAACACAAGTTCCTAAGCAGAGAAGACCAAACTAGGGGAAGCAGAGGAAAAACTCCTAAGGGTGCTGTGCCCAATTCCCTCTGGCCTTATAGTGTGCATGCTCATATCACTGTTGCTCAGGTTGAGATGTGTCAGGATCGCCCATAGGTGGAGCAGGTGGGCTTCCATGGTGTGATTTAAGGGGCTGGAAGACTCCAGGCCCCAAAATAGTTCTTTTCCCTGGCTTGACAGGGCACATTAAGTAGCAATTGCCTCAGGTTTCTCTATTTAAATGCAAATAACTCTGGAAAAGATAATAAGTTATGAGAGTCATTAAACATCAGTGTGATTAGCTTATTAGATTGTTTTCCTAGAAGACTCCTGAGGGAGCCTGGTACAAAATGGCCGTGGCTTCGGGGTCTGTCCACAGGAAGTCCCTCGGTCTCAACATGCCTCAGTTTCCCCTTACAGTACGGACTCCAGGGTTTGTCCTGTCTGGTTCTTAGGTGTTGTAGGCCGTGAGCAGGAGGCTGCAGAGCAACAGAGCTTGACAAAGCACTAACTGTTAGGCACAGAAATGACAGCGCTGGAGGCCTTCGGGCACGAGCATGGATCCATGCCAGAGGTCTTGATTCCCAGCCCGAAAAATAGGCAAGGACACGAGAAGAACGTCAAGATTCCAGGGACCAAACGTACTTGAAAAATACCCAACCTGTTATTCATGTATGGAAAGTAAATTAAACAACAAGATGCCAGATTTACCCATAAAATGGGAAAGAAAACGTTGTAAAATGATCATTCTCGGAGTAGAAGAATGCAGATGAAAGTGGGGTGCCGCTGGGAATACAAATAGTCTATTTAACACTGTGGATCAAAAGACCTTAAGTGCCTGAACCAGCAGCTCTAACCCCAAGAACTGACTAGAACAGATAGAGGAGAAGAGCACACACAATGTAACTGCAGGAGTCCTTACCACAGTGGTGCTTGTAATCACAGAGGCTCTAGAAATTATCTAAATGACCAATAAAAAATTTGCTCTTAAGTCATGGCACAAACCGTAAAACTGTATACTATTCCTGTTTTGAAATGCCATGGAAGTGTACTTATTAACGAGGGAAAATGCCTAATAATCTTTTAAACAAAAGGCTGTAAACATATGTATTGTGCATTCGTATTATGTGTCTTTTGTGTAGTATCTATCTTTATCTCAAGAGATCTTTGCTGAAATGTGAATAGTAGCTATATATGTTGCAAAATCATGAAGTCATTTCTTTTTATTGTTTAGCTACCTTTCCCAAAATGCCCACAATAATTTTGTTTGCATATGTTAAAAGAACTTCTGTTAAGAGGCATCCAAAGAAAGGAGAAAATTCTCATAAGAGGAATACTTTTTCGGTTTGAGCCAAGGATTTCTAATCTATAAAGTGAAGAGAGAGAGAACAGCTTCCTGATGTAGTCTGCAGAACTCTGAGGAAAAGGGATAAGAAATACGTGAAAGGAGTTTTGAAGTCAATAAATCTCCCGGTAGCATCAAAGAAGAGGAAGGCTGCAGAACCGTTATTTCCGCTCAATTGCTTGTGAAAGGGAAAAAAAAAAAAAAAAAAAAAAAAAAAAGAATGGTCCAGGCAATGTTAACAGCAGGTTGCTCAGTTGAATTGGAAAACTCATCCCAGCAAAGGCAAATAGGAGGCAAGAGAGTTAAAAGCAGCTCTGAAGAAGTGCGTCAATTAAGGCAAGAACACATTTCATGAAAGCGGCTGCCGAGTGAGTTGTCAGTCCATCCTTTCACCTTTGGTGGAACTGGAGGGGCCCCCTACCCTGCTACTGAGCAGGAGCGTGGGGAGCAGCGGGGAGGGGCTCTGCACATAGGATCTCATATTCTCTTCCTGATTTGTCAACTCTGCACCCAAATCAGTCCATTGCTTCACAGGGCCTGCAGGACAGCATGGCGGCGCTGCTCACTGAGCTCGCTCCTGCAAGCACCCTGCCGAGACTGGACATAGCACCTCAGCCCTCAGGCACAGGTCCAGCCGAGGATGAGGGGCAGAAGCAAACAGACTAGGTGAGCTTCCCCTAGACCTGCTCTCTGGTCCAAGTTCCCTTTCCTTCGCCCTTTCCCTGGACGACGCTCACTTTGCAATGATTAGTTGACACAATGGTACTGGACCCAGAATGCAGCACAGGGAGTGGGTGAGGCAGACAAGACACCTCCCGTCATGGAGTCAACACCCTTGTGGACTTGTCACTGAACCACAGAATGACAATAAAATGATGAGTGTAGACAGTAGAATGCAATGGAGCCCTGGGCTTTGGTGACTGTCAGCCTGGGGGCTGGTAGTCCCTGGGGGCATGTGTAAGAATCAAAGTGCATTTAGTGTGGATTGGGAAGCCAGGTGGGGAGTTTTAGGGTGGGGAGTAACATGATCATATATGTATGTATGTATGTGTGTGTGTGTATATATATATACATATATATATATGACCTACTTGGGAATTTACATGAAACTCTTCCCAGTTCTTCATTTAAAAAGCAAACACTTTCAACGTATGTAGCATCTTAATTGGAATCTCCTGATTATAACCTTTTCTCTCATGCCCTTTCGGCTATAAGATTAAAGTGCTGGGCATCTGCCTGGAAGCTCTGATACCGGCAGAAGCGTTTTTTCTACAGCCACGGCAGGAGTGCACTCAAGGGCAAAGAAAGTTACCAAAGTCGGTGACGGAAACTAGCGAGGAGGCAGTCCACCACCACGGAGCCACGCGCAGCTGAATTCAGACTCCCGCGTCCTTACTCCCTGCCTGCTAATAGTGCAGCCTTGGCCAGCTTCCATTCTTAGAAGTTGGTAATAAAAGAACAGGAAACAAGCACTCCTATAGCTGGAAATTACTGAAATGCATCTAAGTCATTCCCGTGGGTTCCTGGATTGGTACCACGCCGTAGGAGCGCACTGGGATTTAATTCAGTATCGCAACACTCAGTATGCCCAGCTAGGTGCCACAGCCCTGAAGATGAATCAGCGAGCAATAACATCTACAGGCTTCTTCTATGGGCATGATTTTTTTTTCTCTGAAAGTGGGGAAAATTTGGAAACAGATTTTGGCAAAGAAATTTCTTATGCTAAATATAACAGGGAGGGCAGATACCCTACCCCGCTCCCGCTTACAAGCACTTTTTAAATATCCTTCCGACTCTCTAACGTGTTGCTTATTTGGTTAAAAAAAAAAATCTTTTGCTGGATTAGTTGGCGAGGTGACTTGGAATCCACATCTAGTTCTTAGAGGACTTGGCAACTCTTCGGCAGCGTTAAGTAGTCTGGGAGAGAGCTAGTGCTGCCCCCTTCGACTTTGAGCATGGCATGCTCTGCAGTTGCTTAGAGGGCGGCGGGACTTCCCACAGTCGGTCTTAGCTTGACTATGATGTCTTCCTGACAGGTGTATTTATAAACTTTAAAAACCAAGTCTTTAAAATAATAAACTGAGCCTTTTTCCTCGTTGGCTGTCTGAAGGCAAGCTGGGTCACCAGTAGCTCTACTGGAGTCACCCACGGAAGCTCGGCCAGGGTTCTTTCTCACTCCTGCGGCGTTTGCTCTAACTACCACGGTCTGATCCGGAAATACGGGCTCAACATGTGCCGTCAGTGTTTCCGTCAGTACGCGAAGGACATAGGCTCCATTAAGTTGGACTGAGCGACCTTGAGTGGATTATTCAAGACTGTGTGCCCAGTGAAACTGATCGTGCTAGCCTTTGTACATAAAGAATAAAAAAAGTGAAGACCTTCAAAAAATAATAATAGTAAACGGAGGACCCAGGGGAAGGCTCTACGATGTTAAAGGGAGTGCGTGTGGAGACATGGAAGACGAAGACACCAGAGGGAAGGCGTTCTGTTGGGACCGAGAGGCAGTGTACAAGACGGAGGCGAAGGACCACCGTGAAATTCTGAAGAGGAAAACTTTTAGCTAAACTTCAAGGCCCTTCCCACAGGCTTTGCCCACCTTCCAGGACCTCACCATAGCTATACACCTCCTCAAGGCAAGGCTTGCCGGGAAGGCACCAGCCAGGGCAAACACCACAGCGTTGTGCCTGACACTGCAGCCTTTGCTGTCTCGGTTAAGCATCTGTAACCTGGGCCAGGAGTTTATCGTCTCCAGCATGGGGGCTGAAGAGATGAGTTTAAGACCTGGACTGGGCTCGCAGCAACTCCAGGGTGGCTCACAGCCATCCTTAACTCCAGTTCCTGGGAATCCAGTACCCTCTTTTCCTTGGGCACCAGGAACACACACACATGGTGTACATACACACATGAAGATGCACCCATACATATAAACAAGTGTTTAAAATATAGCTCGAGCACACTTTACCCGCATCTCCCAAACTGTAGCTTCTCACCCATCTGAAATAAGCAGATTTTTAACTCCCCAACTTAACTAAGAATAAAAACACCTCTTGACAGCGAGTTTTCTCTAAAAGTTGTGGTATTTCTTAGAGGTTGTTTTGTTTCCACACAAGGTCACTATGTAGCTCAGGCTGGCCTTGAGTTCAAGACATGCCCGCACCAGTCTGTTGAGTGCCAGGGTTACGTGTGTGCACCATCACAGAAGTGCTAAGAACTCAAGTGTTCTTTTTAAATTACATTTTTTAAAAAAAAATCACTGTATGTGTATTGGAGCTCTTGAGGGTTCAAGGGCAGGTAAACAGAGACCATGGCACTTGTGCGGAGGTCAGAGGACCATTTTTGGGAGTTGACTCTTTCCTTCCACACTGGTACTCAGAGATAGAACTCAGGTGTCTCGACTTGCAGGGCAAGTGTTTATACCTGCTAAGCCACCTTACTGATTCTCAAGTGTTCTTCTATGTCAGTTAGGGGCTGGCAAGGTGGCTCAGGATGAGTCTGGTGACCCAAGTTTCATCCATGGAACCGACATAAAGGTGGGAAGGCAGATCTGATGCCACAATGTTGTCCACTGACCTGAACGTACATGTGCCCCACCCACACAATAATACTTCTTAGAAAGGCCTGCCTGGTCTTTAATAGTGAGATATTTTATAAAAAAAAAAAGTGTTTTGAGATGTTAGCAAATACAAAGGAGACTGGAATGTGGGTTCTCTCTCAACTCCCAGTTCACAGCAGGATATATTTTTAAAGCTCTAAATAATGCGGCACTCAAATACATAAGTGGCACCTTAGACATTACTATTACCTCCCAAAACATTACTCAAGTCAAAAATAAAGAGTGGAAGATCACTGGTGAGTGACTTTGAGGCCACCAACAAAAATTCATAACAATAAAAGGATCTTCAAAAATCTGAGGAGTTCACTGTTGCGGCTGTGTGGAGGACGTATTTTTCTGTCCAGAAAAAAAAAAGCATTGGGTTAGAAACATAAGCACATGAAACATCACTCATCTTGTCTTGGCTCTCTGGAAACAGACTCTGGGATGGAGCAGCGCATGCCGGGAACTGCTGTGAGGGCAGAATCCAGACATGTTTGAGTGAGGAGTTGGCAAAGCTACATTGTGTTACGGATAGGAAAGAAAAGAAAAGAAGAAGGAAAAAAAAAAAAGAAAGGAAAAGAAATGGCCCAGTTGACCCATGTAATGCTCTGGCTGCAAGACAAGGCATTAGTTGTCCAACCAAGAGACAACGGGGCAGACTTACTTTTCCCCTCATTCACAAATCACTGGATAGGGATTTTCCTCTGGAAGAACTGTGGACTTAAATAAGGTGGCTTCCTTGGGGTGAGGGAGATTCCTCACTGGTAGCCATGGGTGGCCACATTCACCACAACTGGAAGAACACACATATTCCTCTGTCCTACAGTAGGTCTGAGCCATGAGCTGCAGCACATGTCACTGAAGGCCAGTGGTGCAGCTGGTGGTCCAGCCTGGGAGCTGAGCTCCCTTGGGTGCCTGAGGTTCCTTCTGCCTGTGGCGTTACTTCTCTTCCATCAGTCATCTCTGGTCAGTGGTTCTACCTGTTGTCCAACTTGAACCCCCTACGTTTCTGACCACACTGTCTCAGCTTCCCGCTGAGGAGGGAAAGGTCTCCCGGTCTGGAACACGTTTGATCTTCACCTCACCTTATTCCTTACTGCTCCACCTTTTTGTTGGGGGGGGGGGGGCTCCTGACCTGCCTAGAACTTGTGAAGATAAACAGGACACCAGCTCTTCTGAGGAACTCCCAGTCTCTGAGATCAAATAGTGAAGATGAGTCTCAAAATAATATGGCAAGCTCAATGACAAAGGTCATGAATACAGATCCCCCTCCCCTGCCCCAAGTTTTTCTTTTCTTTTTGAGAATATAATTACATCATTTTTTTTTCTTTCTCTGGAGAAGACTTATTTCTCTTACTTACGCCCAATGTTCCATCGCTGCCTGTAGTTCTTTGTCTAGGGCTGAGGCCTCATAGGAGATCCCGGTCCACTTCAGCATGTCTACTGTTCATGTCATGTTTGGGCAGCCATGTTGATGAGACGTCATCAGTGTAGCTTCTGGCATCACTAGGAGACACAATCTCACCGCAAACTCCCTGATCCTCTGGCTCCTACAATCTCCCAGCCTCCTCTTCTGCAATGTTTTCTGAGTCTGAGTTTCCGAGCTGTTTTGTAGATGCCTCCACTGGGACGGGGCTCTATAACTCTGAGTTTTGATTGGTTGTGGTTGTGTGTAATGGCCTCTGTTTGTTTCCTTGATGATGGGTGAGAACTACACTCATCTGTGGGTGTGAGGACAAATATTTAGGGTGTAGTTAGGAGTTACGCTGGGTTAGGAAAGCTGCAGTTGTAGGTTCTCCTCTAAGATCCATGACCTCACTAGCCCTGGGTAGCTGACGAGGTTTCCAGTAGCAGGCGTGATTTCCATCTTGTTGAGAGGACCTTTTGAGGGGTTCTCTCGTAGCCCGAGCATAGCAAACATGGTGCCCACAGGCTTTGCCCTTCACTCTTCTCTCTCCCTTCCTAACCATCAGATTACAATCCTAAAGCTAAATCTAACCTTCTCCTTCTTTCTTCTGCATTTCTCTCTCTCTTTCCTCCCTGTAGCACCTGCCTCTACTTTCTCACATCCTCGACCCCGTTACTCCCTTTTCTATAACCCACCCCGACCCCCGCAATGGTTTCAGTGGTTACTCCAGGGTACATATACACACATCTCAAGAGTTGGAGTTCGGAATCTCTGATGATGATAACATACAACTTGGGTCTTTCTGGGTTACCTCACCCGATACGCTCTTCTCTAGTTCCATCCATTCAGCAGACTAGATCCTGAAGTGAAAACCCAGCTTTTTCTGAGTATCAAAGGGTAAGAATGGCCAATCTCTGTTTGAAGATCATTGGAGGTGACTTCCTTCTGGAAGAGAGGTTTGGGCTTGTCCCTGGAAAGTGAGTTGAAGGGCAGGGGTAGGGTTCAGTTAGCAGACTGCTTGCCCAGCATGCACAAAGCTCTGGGCTCCATCTCTAGCTCCATCTCCATTGGTACACACCAATAATTCCAGCGCTTGGGATATGGAAGCAGGAGGATCACAAGTTCAAGGTCATCCTTAGCTACCTAGAGAGTTGGACACCACTCTCAGATAAATAAGATGCAGTCTTAAGGGGAAGAAAAATGAGTTAAGACCTGCCAGGTGGAGAGACGGAGGACAGATATAATAGGGCATGTGCAGGAGTGAGGTTTAGGGTTAGGGGGCAGGGAACTCTGGAGTTTAGCATAAGTGCTGTGGCTTGAATGAGAAATGTCATCTGTGGCCACATCATCCTCAATGCTTCTTTTCTCAGAAGCTAAGCAGTATGGGGCCTGGTTAGTATTCAGATGGGAGAAATATGCTCCATAGTCTCAGACATTTGAACATTTAGCATCGGAGATTTGAATGTCCTAAAGACGTTTCTCTGTCCAGTCTTGCCAAAGGCAACTATTATCCCGGCAAACAGTTGCTGGGCTGAAGGATGGTTTCCCTCTGTTGTTTAAGTTTGCGCGTCTCACATTATACTGGATGGCGGACGTTTCTCCAAGGTTATTTGCCACTTGGCACTTCTTTCCTCATGAGTCATCTGTTTGTTGTCCCTCATCCATTTATCTGTCCCAGTTCAAAGGTTTCAATAATCGTTTTTATCGACTCACTGTCTTGTGGCTGCAAATATTTTTTAATCTGTATGTTTGTCTTTTCGTTTGAATTGTGCTTTTCAGCTTTGTTTTGCATACACGTTTTTTATACTTTTCCTTTCTGCCCTTAGGTCCTGAGAATGTGAATGGTGGATTTTTTTTTTTTTTTGAGACTGGCTCCTTTACTTTCTTCTGTTAACATAACTTTAAAAAGGTAAAAGTGGCGTCGGGCGTCCTTAACTGCATTCCCTGTGAGAACACAGAAAGCTCTCATCAGACTTCTAGGGCTTCATTCTGTGTCAAATCCCTTTTCCACTCTCACCAAGAAAACCACCATGCTGTCTTTCAAAATCAACCCAAACCTCCCCTTGATATGGCCAGCTTGGGACAGCGAGGCAGTTTAGCAGGTAAAGGCCTGCAGGGCCTGCCAAGCTCACCCGGTCTCTGGCGCTCACACAGTGCAAGGAGAGAAGCAAGTCCTACGGTTGGGTCTCTGACCTCCACACATATGGCGTAGTAAACTGTGCCTCCACACAAGCACAGGAGCCTGAAGATGACCAGGCTCAGTGTTAGGGCCTGCGGTCCCAGCTCTGTATGCTCGCTACATTTGCAAAGAGACTAAACTGCCTAAGCCTCATTCCTTCATCTCTAAAATTAGAACAAAAATAGCAGTTCCTTAAAGTGTGGACAGGAGTTATCATATGACCCAGAAGCCCACTCTTGATCCCTGTGTGCAATGAGATTAGAATGAGGCGCCTCAGGGGGTGACTATGTAAGATGCAGATCAGCGCCTTTTGTTCTCCTTTGAGACAGTTTCGTTAAGCCCGGGTTGGATGCCCTGTGTCCCTAAGGGTGGCATGGACTCCTGATCCTCCTGCCTCTACCTCCCAAGTGGCGGGACCTTAGGTGTGCACACCGCACCTATTTATGGCCAGTGAGATGCCCTTTGAAAGGAGATGACAAAATGCTAGCAGCCCTTTCCTTCACTTGAGGACGCAGGGAAACGTCGCTGTCTGTGAACTGGGAAACGTGTACTCTACCAGCACCAAAATAAGAGCTTAAATGGAGACACAACCCAAGTACCTTGGATAGCAAGAGAACCAAGTCAATTTTCATTTTGGAGTCTTCTTTTTATTCTCATTTATTTAAAAAATAACAATAATACCATAGTATATTTAGAGCAAATATCTACTGGGTTGTCTGATTCCTGATCTGTCTTTGGAATATCTTCCACAGCAAGGTCCTCAGCTAATAAATAGTGATATAATTTCATAGTTTCCTTGGCCCAGTAATTTAGATGGGATAAATAAACGTAAAGGCTTAGTTCAAAACCAACAAACAAAAGTACCTCATTTCTAAGCATGTCTCCAGCTGATGCTCTGTTCTCTGCTCAGGATTCCCATTACAAAGGAGACAGCACCTGCAGCAGAGAACAGACCATGCATCTCAAAGTTAAAATGGGAATTATTTATTATGCATTAATACTTGCATAGATGTAAATACTTGCATGGATTTATTGCTGTGCTCATGGACCATTCCTCTACAGGAATTGGCATTGGACTACTAAGACAGACCATGTTCAAACCAAAGGAATCTCAAAACTTAAGGTTTAAAATCTCCAACACTTGGACCAACTTTGCAGTCTCCAGAGCTAGAAGAAAACATGTTTTCATTGTTGAAGCTAACACTGCTGCGTGATGGTAGCAAGCTAACTGAAACAATCATGAGAGACTGTTGAATGAGATGCCTGCTCAGGTGCCCCATCCAAAAGAGAGACACAGCCCTAGTGACTGATGAGGGAAAGTGGGAGCAAAGGGTACCATGTCTCCCTGCCTTCCTCCCCTCCCCTCCCCTTCCTTTCCCCTCCCTCTCCCCTCTCCTCCCCTTCCCTTCCCCTTCCCTTCCCCTTGCCCTTCCCTTCCCCTTCCCCTCCCCTTCCCCTTCCTGTCTCCGCCCCCCTGGTTTCTCTAGCCCCAGGAGTGTTTCTCTAACATTGTCTAAAGGAGAACTGCACCTACAATGGGCCCAAACAAACAGAACGAGATGTATCTGAAAACCAAACCAAAGTCCCAGCAAGCTTCCTCCCTTCTGCACCCTGGGTGACCTTTTCCTATAAGTTAATGTCAGGGGTTTTTCAAGACTCAGGCACTGAATCAAATGGAACATTTTCCATTGCAAATTTCCTTACTGTCTTAGCTACTCCATATGCCTGAAATTACTTTATTTTTAGTTAACACATTAAAAAAAAACAGAATTAAATGCAAATCCTTGCAGAAATTGTCGGACTCCTGTGATGCTTAACGACATGAAAATTTCACTGTATTATTTATATCCAGATATGCTGCAGCTGAATTTCATATGGAAATGTTCAGAATTCTAAATTCCTTCACTGGAAAAAAATGTAATCTCTTTCCAGTGAAAGCCTTCTCCCATCTTTTATTAAAAAGTCTTAATGTGGCCTTCTTACATACAGAAGACCTCAAACCAAGTTAAGAGTTCCTGTGGTTCCCAGAAGAATGGAACCCAACACACCTGAAAAAAAATGTTTAACTTGTATGTAAACTAAGTGGAGCAAAAGCCCTAACAAATGTCTTGGGACAAGCACTCTCCCCGCGTTCATGGGATGAGAGAGACTTGATTTCTTCTAGTAGCATCCCCCATCTCTGAATTTGTGCCCTTAAAGTCAGTTGTTGGACTTTTGACTCTTTAGTGAGACCTGAAAAGAAGACAGACAGCTTCCGAGCCTCAAAACCTCCAGGCCAGTGGGAGGCTGACTGAGTCAGGGGAAACAGGAGAATGCAGGCAGGCTGCCCAGCAAACACCAGGAGGCCCTGGGTGCAGGAGAAACTCTTCCTCATGCAAATCATCTACTCGATTATTCTCTAGTTGGCTTGTTAACAGTCCAGCTGCATACTGGGCATGGTGATCGTGCTTTCTGAGAGTCTTGGGAGGCGGAAGTAGAGGAAGAATGGGGGCACATCTGTGAGGAAAGGCCTCACTCTGAGTATGGATCAGGAGGAAGAGACCCAGTTCTCGCTGTCATTTTCACTCTACTCGAATGGCTTGTAATGGTTGTGTAATTTCAAAGCCTTGTGCATCTTAGTGCAAGCCTTGTGCATCTCAGTGGGGGCTGCTGGTTGTCTGGTGTTACTTGGAAGGCTCTAAGATCCTAATCGTTTGCATTGGGGGTAGAGAACAGCCTTTAGAAAGGGGCCTTTAATCCCAGCACTCGGGAGGCAGAGGTAGGCGGATCGCTGTGAGTTCGAGGCCAGCCTGGTCTACAAAAGTGAGTCCAGGACAGCCAAGACTACACAGAGAAACCCTGTCTCGAAAAACCAAAAAAATTAAAAAATAAAATAAAATAAAAAATAGAAAGGGTCCTGGAAGCTCCTGTCTTTCCCCAACTCAGTGAAGGTGTTCCACAGACCCCTGGAGTCCTACCTCTTGAGAGGGCCTCTTCGCACTGTGGCATGCCGGGAGTGAGAAGAGGACCCGGGTCTCCGGAGGCTCCTCACTGTGCCATCAGAGAACACTTCCTAGAAATGGCGAGTTACAGGAACAGGAGTTGTAGGAATGGATAAGGCTGAGAAACCTGGAGCCTCAGGGAACTAAGTGGGCAGGGGACTTGTTCTAGAGAAAGTACAGAAAGTGAAGAAAACAGTTACTGTGTGCAGAAAGAGAGCCCTCAGGAAGTGTGCCCTGTGTGCTGCAAGCATCATCTGCGCAGCTGGGTGGACCAGGAGGCGTGAAAGGGCTAAGCAGTTTTTCCAGGCTGACAGCTGGGTTGTCCCACAGTGGGTTGTCCCTTGAAGATCACAGAGAACTTGAGACGAAGAAGCAGTGTTGGACAAGATGTGGTCTCTTGATCACCAGCTCAGTTCGGCTTCTGCAAGGTGGCTTGAGAAATGCTCATTGCTTGTGGGGATACTCTGTTCTGCTTTGGGGTGGGGGTGGGGTCTTATCTATCTGTAAGTTACCTGGGAACCTCACTTGAGAAAATATCCCCCACTCGTTTGGCTTGAGCACACACCTGTGGGGGCATTTCCTTAACAACTGATGTGGGAAGGCCCAGGTCACTGTGGGTGGGGCTGCCCCTGGACAGGTGGCCCTGAGTGCTATAACAAATCAGGGTGAGCAAGCAATGAGGAGCAAGCCAGTGAGCAGCATCCCTCCATGGTCTCTGCCTCAGTCCCTTGCCTTGGGGTCCTGCCCTGACTGTTCTTCCTGATGGAGATAAACCCTTTTCTCCCTGGGTTGCTTTTTGTCACAGTGTTTTATCACAATTAGAAACCCCAACTAAGACTGCCAGGAAACAAACACAGGTGCAGTTGTCTGGCGTCCATCTTGCTTTTAGCTGCCTTATGGTCCCAAATATGGAGCCGATGCTTCTTAGCAAAAGCAACCTCAAGCCCATGATCCACCGGAATCCTCTTCCAGGCATCTCCTGTTTGTGTGGCCTCCACTCTGATGCTCGCCCTCAGTCATGATCTGCTATCTTGTCCTCAGAAATTAGGTGGCGACAGGGGGGAAGGCAGTGTCTCCTTTGGGTTATTCTTCCAGAGGAAGCCATTTCTCCCAGATGGCAGATGCTGGCCAGAGAGGAAATTCCCTGAAAAATGTGGGTGCGGCAGGACAGGGATGGACTCTGGACTTCAGCCAGTGCTGCCCTGGTGCCATGGAATCGGATGAGAGTGGGGACCCTGCCTTCTCTCCTTCCTCATCTACGGGCATTGATGCTGTTGCTTCCAGGAACCCAGGGCTTCTTGTTGGTGTTCAGAGCTGCCAAGACTGCAAGAAAACTCCCCTCACCCCTTGACCCTCAACCCTCTTACCTCTCCCTGCACCCACTGCTATCTGTCCAGGCACAGGAAATGAGAATGTAAGGAAGGGAAAGCACGCAGAGACTGAAGGGACTTGTAGGCAGGTCAGAATCTCAGACACAGCAGAACAACAACAACAACAAACAAACAACAACAAAATGACTGCAGAGAAACCCAAGAAGAAATGATGAGAGAGAGAGAGAGAGAGAGAGAGAGAGAGAGAGAGAGAGAGAGAGAGAGAGAGAGAGACCCTTGGACTGCCGCTGGCAGGTGTCAGGCACTGGGGGTGGCTGTGGACCCCACAGGAGCAAGCAATCACATCACAGGGCCCTTCCTCTATTTGCACACCTTGCTGTCCTTTGAGGGGAAGTGTTTGTTTCCGTTTGTCTTGTTTTTTTTTCATTCTTTCCCATCACCATTGGATTTAGGATGATTTGCAGGAAGTAAAGGTGGACGGAGGCAGAAGGCAGGGAAATGAGTATGCTGGCCGCTTTCAAGAGTTTGGAGACAAGGCCTCCGTGCCCATTGGTGCGACTGGCTCTTCTCCGGTTCGAGCAGCAGCTATTCCTAGCCCTACAGACACCTTCATTTAGTAAAGTGGGAAAAGATGGCCCCTTCCTCCAAGCGGATGCAGCTGGGGGAAGGAGGTGCGTGTAACTCAAGCTGGATCATTTCCACCCAGCTCTCCGCTGGCTTCCCTGCACAGTAAAAACCGGCACAACCCTACATGGTATCTCTGTTCAGTCAAGTCTCACAGCCTCTGTAGCCATCTGTTAAAAAGAGAAGAATAAGAGCTACCAGCCTGCTCAAGTTGTCTAAGTATTATTTTTACCTTTTTATTGTGAAATATAATGAAAAACAGAGAAGTGAAGAAATGAATGGAAAAATGCCCCAAGGCTCAGAGAGAAATAAAACCAGAGAAGAGACTTTGGGAAATACAATATAAAGTCAGTACTAGCCAGTAAAGAGTTGGAGCTACTGATGACCACATTTCCAGTGGGATAGCACTGGTGGAGGGTCTCTTTCTTATTCTGAGTTTGAGTCTCATCTGAGATCTCTCAGGAGACCCCTGTGGCTCCTAAGCTTGAGCCATATAGAGTAGAAGGTCAGAGCTGAGTGACTATGCTGATCCCAGCAGAAACCCAGGGGCAGATGGGAAAGATAGGAAGAGCTGTCATGGAGCCCCAAAGAGGCCCCTTTCTACCTTCCTGCAGAAGCGTAAGGTCCTGAGTTTGATCCCCAAAATACACATAAAACATAGGGCCAGCAAGGTGACTCAGCGGTAATAGTGTTTGCTACCAAGCATGGCAGCCTGCATTTGAGCATTGAAACCCACCTGGCGGAAGGAGAGAACCAACTCCTACAAACTGTCCTCTGACCTGCATGCATACACTTTGCCTTTCCCAGATGGAGTGGTGTACAGTCCTTATCCTAATGCTGGGGATACAGAGGCAAGTTGATCTCCGGGACTGGCTAACAGTCAGTCGAGCATAATCTAGCATAACCAGCAAGCCCATGAACATAATGAGACCATGTCTTAATAAACAGGGTGGGGGTGGACATGGCGGTGGGAGTGGATGTGGGGGTGGGGGTCCCACGGGGGTCCCACCCCTTGTTAGCTGCAGTATTCAGGAGAGCCCACCCTGCACCTACCTGAGCAGCACAATAGAGCTAGCCTTGGTGGTGTTGGTGCAGGTGAACTTCCCCTCCCCACAGGATATGAGGGCTGAAGAGCTGGACCCGCCCCTGGGAGAGCTAACAGGGAAGTGCTGGAGAGCTGGCCCTAGTGGCTGTGGCTGCAGGAGAGCTGGTGGGCTGCCCAACTCAGCCACCACCCAGGCGCAGATCTAGGGCTTTGAGTTGACCCACTACAACTACCTGTGTCTGGAGTGCATGAAGGGGCCAATCTTGTAGATTCAAAGCTGCAAGATCTCCATAACACAGGGTAACAACAGGATATCCAAGCAGTGCCCTGGTGAGGATTCAGGATTGATGGTGTAGCAGAAGCCAGAGGCCTCAAACCAGACCATATGACGTTTGCAGCAAACATTTGCAAGCAAAGATGTTTGGACCAAGGGTATACTGTGTGACACACCACAGCTTCCATAAGGAGTTGGCTTTATGGTTGGTTGGTTTCGTTTTGTTTTAAATTTTATTTTCTTCTGGGGAGCAAGGTTGCAAGGGTAGAGGGCAGATATGAAGGGACGAGGACGTAAGTAGGGTTGGGGTGCACGATGTGAAATTCACAAAGAATCAATAGAAATCTTTTTTTTTTTTTTTTAAGAAAAAGAAACAAGGTGGGCAGGGCCCAAGGAAGAATGGTAATTGAGATTGTTCTCTGGTCTTCACTTACACACATGCACAATCACACCCAAATACACAGGTGCACACACATGAACATGCACACACACACACACACACACACACACACACACACACAGAAAGAGAGAGAGTGTGTACCCATCATACTTTTCTCTTTCTACATTTTTTATTAACACATATTGATTGCACAAAATTTGTATTTCACTGTGACGTTGCATAGAATGTCCTTTGATCATATCCACTCCCCCAAATTTTTACTCCCCTACCCTTTCTGCTTCCCCAATAGTTTCCCTTTTAATTTTATGTCTTTTTTTTTTTTCAACCTAGATTCCAGTTGTGAGAAGAGAATACGTCATCCTTGTCTTTCCTGAGCCTGGCTTGTTTCAAAGACTAAGCTCCACCTCCATTGGTTTTCCTACAATGGCAGAATCTCGTTCTTCTCATTGGCGGACGAGAGCTCTGCGTTTTCTCCATCCATCTGATGATGGATGTCGAGGTGGCTGTGAAGAGCCAAGTGAGCATCGCTGTGTAGGTGTCTCTATGCCACCCAGGAATATGGCTGGGCCATATGTTAGTTCTAATTTCAGGTTTTTGATGAACCTCCATCCTGATTTTATGCTGGCTACATTAGTTCGCACTCCCATCGACAAAATATAAGGATTTGTTTCCCTGTGCATCCTCACTAAATTTTTTTGGTTTTTGTTTTCTTGATTTTTAAGCCATTTTGAGATGGAATCTCACTATAGTTTTGATTTGCATTTCCCTAGTGGAAAGGATGTTAAGCATTATTATATGTGTTTATTGACAATCTGTGCTTTTTCTTTTACAAATTATCAAGTCAGTTCATCTTCTCAGTTATTGATTAGATTCCTTTTTCCGTGGATGTTGAATTTTTGAGTCCTCTATGTTTTCTGGGTATCAATTCTCTGTCAGATAAATATGCCGCCTCTTTGTATGCCTGATGCCGCTTCACCTGATAATTGTTTCTTTCGCTTTGTGAGTTCACACAATGCCACTCGACAATTCTTGCTATTACCTCCTGAAAACTGGCCTCCTACTCAGACAGGTCTCAGTGGTGATGACATGGAAATCACCAATCAATTGTGAGATCTGGCAGCAAGGCACTTAATCTCTTGTTCTTGAAAACTGTCCTATTTATTTACTTATTTTCATACATGTAATACAATGTATTCCAATCATATCCAGCCCTCATCTTTCCACTACACTCCTCCTGCACACTTCCCTCCCACACTTCCTCCCAACTTCATGTCATCTATTTGTTTATTTTTGTGACTCATTGAGTCTAACTAGTGCAACCTTGCAGGGGCCAAACTCCCAAAGAAAACTTACGTCTCCTTCCCCAGTAGACATCAATGGCCGGTAACTCTCAGATGGAGTGGGCTATGAACACCTCTCCATCCAGGCTGCAATTTCGACTGTATTTACCTTGTCCTAACAACCACAGCTTCTATGGGTTCATGGCTGCAAAGATGCTGTGAAGTACCTTTTTCTACGTACAGGAACTAGCTCAATAGTAATGACCAGGTCCTGGACGGAACCAGCAGCTCATTCCTCAGAGACAGAGTCCTAAAAGGGATGACCGGGGGATGAAAATAAGATTAAAAAGTTTGGAACCAGAAAGCCTCACACAGCTAGTGGCTCATGCAAACAAGTTCATTTGACAATACAACATCTTACATACAAGTTTTCCTGAAAGGAAAAATGGAACAGTGTCAAATAAAAATCTATCACATAATAGGACAAGGCCAGGAAGAAGCTAACCAAGCAATACTGTTGCACAAAAGGAACACAAGATGTTTCAAGGGCATTGCGGACCCAGCACACAGCGACCTTGGGACTGGAACTCCAGTCTCTTCAGGGGGAAATGCCAAGTTCCCAGGAACTGAAAACCTTAACTCCAGTGAGGCCCTGGCCCCAGCCCCAGACAAGGCCTTGCTGAACCTGTCCCCGGGCAAGGACACAGATCTTTTTCTCTTTTCATCGGGGCCTCTGAAAAGCCTTGTCGGCATGCTCCTTCAACAGACAGCAGCAACTGACCTTGAGGACAACACATCACCCACAAGTTTCCATTCTTACCTTCCAATATCTCTCTCAGATGGGTATTTTTCTCTGTCCTCTCCAGGTCCACTCCCATCCTGCTCTCTGTGCTCCAGGCTAACTGCTACAAGCCACATCAACAGTCTTCTATGTCCTTGAGAAGTGAAGATGCACTAAGAGCAAAGGATCAAGGTCAAAGTCATAATCGAGGTCAATTCCAATGCACCCCTGCAGGTCACCCTGACTGACTGCCACCATCTAACAAAACTGCATGTGTACTAGTCTACATAAGCATCTACAGATATATGGGAAATGACTTAGAAGTACTCAAAATGAATGACAGTTGACTATGAGGAAACTGATTAGATTTGGTTAGGTTGGAAGGTATAAATAAGCTTTCCATTTCCCCTAAATACTGGTTTGGATATTTTTGATAGCACATACTCATAATCTTCATGCAACTGTAAGTAGTTGTATTGGCCGTTTGTGGTGCCTGACAACCCTGAGGCTTGGCATCTCTTAACAGCTTCGTTCCACTTGCCTTTGTGGTCACACTGTCTTGCTGAACCCATTCCGCAACCGTGGACCAGCCAATCCTGCTCTGATATACTTTCCAATACTGCAGAGACTGTGGCTATAGGGATAACTTCCATCTTGTGGCAGGGGCAGCACTTCCTCGGTTGCCTAGTGCTACAGTTTAATTTTCAGTGATTGGGAGAGCTGCCTAGACTCCTATTATTTGGGATTCTCCAGAGGAAGAAAACCATTTGGGAAGAAGGGACAGATAAAGGCTTTTTATAAGGAAATAGCTCATGTGACTGTGGAAGCTTGGCAAGTCTCAAGAGCTGCGAAGAGTAATTAGAAAAAAGAGAAAGTCCAGTTCAAGTCCAAACGGGGGAGAGCCGGTGACCCAATTAGAGGGCAATCAGGCAGTGTGAATTCTTACTGGGCAAAGAAATTTTTTTTAGCTTTAACTGATGGTACTTTAATGCACATTACAGAGGCCAATCTACTTTATTCAGTCTACTTATCTAAACATTAATCTTGTAAAGGGCCTTCAGAGAAACACCCAGAATAACGTTTGACCAACTATCTTGGAATCCTATTCTCCAGTCAAGTTGAAAAAATAAACAGCTCTGCTTTATTCTGCCATCTTTCTGCAGCTGTTAATAAATGTTTCCCCCTTAAATTAGCTTACTGTAGCTGAGAATTGCACTCAGTAAAGTAAGCCACGATAGACTGTAGTTGATTCACAACTAAAATCTTCAAGAGAGTGAGAATACAGACTCAGCTTTGGGTAGGCGTGAGGACAGTGAACACTTAAAGACATCCTGTGGCATTACACTATGTCTAGCCAGGGGTGCTGGGACCCAACAGTAAAGTGTACATGGTCATCTAAAATTGAAGAAAGACCTGTTGCCATTGAGACTCAGGAAGACAGAATGATTGATGGGATATGGCATTGTGGGCTCATAAAGAATGTGAGTTATTTCTTAGTATGCTAATAATTTGAAAAGAATTATATATCTTCAGCTCAAGACACAACAGTAAACCCAGGAAACTTTTAAAGTTGTTATAAAGGATGATTTGTATAATTACATAAAATTTAATTTGTACAATTTGTTGAAATGATCATAATTTATTTAGTATTGATTTATAATTTTAGTATTAATTCACCAATTACTCCTTAACCAGCTATATACCAAAATAACCACATAGAGAGACTAGGATATATTTAATTAGATTAGAACATAATACTGAGCAATAATTACTCCATCCTAAACCTTCAAGCTAGTATAGTTTCCTCCCATTCAGAATTCCCACCTTATACTTGCTTTTTACTCATCTCCTAGGTCCAGCTCATTCTTCCTGGTGTTTTCTGGTCCTCTCCATATGCAACCCTCCTGTCCTTCCTGCTCTTTCTCCTCCCCAGATTGGGCCAGGATGTCCCACCCTATTTGCTGTTATTGTTCAGCATTGGTTAGCTGGCTTTTATTGGCAATACAAAGCACAAATGGTGGCATATTTCCACAAACTTGAGACAGGAGATACTTAGAATAAACATCACAATGCAATGTCCAGATTGAAACCAGATACTTGGGTAGAGATATTAGCATTTGAATGAACAAGTGTAAACTGTACACAGTCCACAAGAACGCTGTGCCAACACCTCCCCCTTTAAGTCCAATAAAAGGCTCTTTTTCTTTCTATAATAAACTAATATACAATAATACTTATGGAACTTATTGAAAGCTAATAGGTAGGATTTCTATTTGCAATGTCCATTACATATGCATTTGTATAAAATATGATTTGTATATTATAGAGGAATTTTAATGTAGCAACATGGCTGCTCTGGCGAAGGATCACATCCAAAGACCTAGGTCTATGTGACGTGGGCAGAGTGCAGACATACTCTGCATTACAGTATGATCTGGCTGGAAGACAATGCCCTTGGTACACACCTTTAATCTCAGAGAATGAAGGTAAGATTAGTCTATAGAAGAAAGCAGCCATCCTTGAAAGCGTTGTCTAATTGAAGAGCAGACAAAGTAACAAATCAGAGAAGGATTTGCCAGAATGAGTCAGAGAAATGATATGTCCAACTTTCAGGAGAACAAATAGGTAAGAGAGGCTACACAAGAGCAGGGGGAGAGAGAGAGAGAGAGAGAGAGAGAGAGAGAGAGAGAGAGAGAGAGAGACAGAGAGAGAGAGAGAGAGAGAAAGAGAGAAAAGAAGGAGGAGGAGGAGGAGAGGTTTTTTTTGGGTTTTGTTTTTTTATGGTGTTTTTTCCCCCAAGAGTTTCTTACCAGGACAGTTTTACAGAGACAGATTGCAGAGAGAACAATCTAGACACAGGTGAAGACAGAGTGAGCCAGAAGATTAGAACATATTGCCAAAGTATGAGGTCAAACAGAACAATTCAGTCAGAAGCTGGAAAACACTGAATTGAGTCAGTCAGCTTGGAAGATTGGATTGTATAGAGGGTAGAGGTTTTCAGGCTTAGGCCTAGCGATGGTTAGAACAGAGAAAGAAACACGCTGGGCTCAGCCCAAGGCCTGTATCCACACAGCTTGGGTACAGTTCTCAGCTCATTCCTTCATCTGAAGAAATAAAAGTAGCGTTTGCAGTATACCCATGTGGTAGAAATAAGCTTAATCTGGATAAAAATAAGACCTGGTAGTGTTTGGACTCAAATAATTTTCCAATGTTTCCTATCAAAATTGGGTATGGATGAGGAAAATGTGACCTTATGGATTCAATTGGTGATTTTTGAAGTGTTGGCCGCCTCTGAGCATCTTGAGCCTCTAAGCCTTGCTGACAATTGTCATGCAGTGGGGACAGTGTCCCTGCTCTGCAGGGAGATAGGAACCCTGCCTTTTTTTTTTTTTTTTTTTTTTTTTTTGATGCAGTTACATCACCTGAGGCCTTTTACATTGCAAGGGACATTAATTCTCCTCGTGGTCCACATTCAAAAACCTTCCTTTGCCTTCAGGCTGGACTCCCAACTACAGAGTCAAGCAAAACTCAAAGTCAAGCTCCAGAGAAGAAGCCAAAACACGGAGAGGGGGGAAAAAGTAAAATAAAATAAAAATAAATAATAACGTCAAGGTTTGCAGATCTTGTAATGACAACCTGGGGAAATGTCAGAAATGGATTCTGAGGCACAGGAGGCTGGAGCAGCTTTAGTCCCAGGTACATTTACGTTTACAGATAGATTTACAGACCTTGGACTCAGGGCTTCAGCTCAGCTCATTGGAGTTCCATTTGCTTATTCGGCTGAACAGAACCAGACTAGATGGTGATGTGCACAGAATAGAACATAAATGCAAGAAACTCCTTCGTGCAATGGAGAAAAAAATTCACCAAAAAGACAGGACAGGAGTGCCAGAATGGACTTGCCACGTGCCACCTGCTCACGCACCTCGGAAGTATATTTTCCCAAAAGGCTGGTCACCTGTGCACTGCCAAAGTGACCGAGGTGAATTTCTCCCCTGCCACAAACCTGTTGGTTTTTAAGGGCAGAATGCTTTTAAGGCAGCGGTTGCCCATTAGTTAGAGGAGCTAGAGCTACTGTCAGAATTACCTCCAGATGACCTCTAACGTCTTATAACCCCACTGCCTCTTAAGGACATGCCCTTCAAGAGTTTTGAGAGCTGACAATGGCCATGACTGCTGGAAAAAAAAAACATGAAAGAAATGAAAAGAGGTGATGCACAAATGGCTGGAAAAATCTCTGCCGAGTCCCAAAAGTCAGGAAGTAACACCCCACCCCACCCCCACCCCCACCCCCACCCCACCCCCACCCCACCCCCACCCCCACCCCCACAAGAGTCCGTCTCCACTCATTTCTCTCATTCCGTGACTTCCCCAACCTCTAAACGCTGAGCCGCTGATTTATGGGCCTGTCACCCTAGCTCTCCTGTTCTTTGGCCAATGATAAACTTCCCTCCTGTTCGATCAGCACTTGGTCCTTTTATCGACTCCAAGAGAGAAAAGAAGCCAGTTTGAAAGAAAGAAAGTGGCCCAGATGGCATTGTTTTTCCTTCATTAAATAGTGGAAAAATACATTGTTAATCCACATTTCCAAGCCCTTAGATGAATCTCGACTCTTCTGTCTCCCAGGTGCCACCTTGAATCCATAAGCAGATCGCATGGCTTTGCCTTCATAGCCTAATCATAATCCATGCAAGCTTCACCTTGTCCCCTGACATGTCTCCCCTGTGCTGCTATTCAGGGCTCGAGACTTGACCCCCCGAGTCTTCTGCAGTTCATCCTTATCATCCTACCTCAGACAATGAAAGCAGTGACCTTTGCTGTGTCTTTTGTTCAATAACCAATCCCCAGTTATCTGGTACCAACTGGCTTTCTCATAATTCAATTATGACACTAACTCTCAACATTATTATGTATCTGTGAAGACTATATTTGAAGGTTATCCCAACTCACTCTCCCCCCTCCCCAAATCAGATTATTTTGCAAGCGGGACTCAGAGATCCCTGGTGTGTGCCACGTTTGCCATTACAGCTTTCTAATGAACACTGACATACCTCAGGAGCCATCGAAGAGATGCAGAGGTCAAGGCATGAGCTGGTACGTTACACCCTCTTCAGAGATCCTACTTGGAGGTACAAATGTGTTCGCTGACTCGCAAGCTCTCCCAGCCTCTGTGTTTCAAGCTTTAGTAGAAGTTTCATCACATAGGCACAACTGATTAAAAAACAGCCCCTGGTGAGTGAGCCGTATTCCACTCCTGAGAGGTAGAGCAAGGCTAAAGATCTAAGTTCAAATCTGTGCTTGGCTTTGCTGGTGATCTGCAACAGCTCTGAAGCTCTGTAGGGTTTCCTCATTCCTCCACCATCTCATTAGCATACAAAACCACTCCCACTACTGAGCCAATGGCAGTGGCTCATTTTTGAATATACAGTTCAGAACATTGAACTTATTCGCATGATAATAAATCAGATCTCTAGAAGTTTTTTCACTACTCAAACTGAAATCCTATCCGTTAAGTAACTCATTTCTCCACCTACTCCCTACCACACACAAACCAAAACCTGTACCTGCTGTGAATTTGACTATTTTAAGTGTTTCATGTACATAGAATGACAATAGTATTTGCTTTTTGGGTAACTGGCTTATTTCACTTAAACATAATGTCATCAATAGTTAGTTAAATATATTATGGCATGATGATCTTACTCCTCCTTAAATCAAGACTATGCATGTGTGTGCATGCATGATGTGCGTGCATGCGTGTGTGTGTGTGTGTGTGTGTGTGTGTGTGTGTGTGTGTGTGTGTGTGTGTAAAATCATGTGCATCTACCATTTATCATCTGTTGGATTCTGGTTGTTTCCACTTCTCAGTTATGTGATAATGTTGCTATGAACACAGGTGTATAAATATAAAGGAAGACACCTGACACTGACCTTCAGCCTCGATATACATCTTCCCACTCTACCCCTCATAATAGATAGATAGATAGATAGATAGATAGATAGATGATAGATAGATAGATAGATAGGGATTCTCTTGACTAAGTCTCAGGATTAGAGTTCATGGATCTTATGATAATTCTATTTTAGTGTTTTGAAAAGCTATGTATTGCTTTTCCTAATGCCATCACCATTGAACAATCCTACCAACAGGAGACAATGTTCCAACTTCTCTATATCTTGACCAAAGCTTGTTTCCTGGGGCCTACTTGTTAGTTTCTGATGGTAGCCATCCTAATAGCTTTGATATGACATTGAGCTTTTTAATGTTGGTTACATCTACATATTATCTTTGGAGAAATATCTGTTTAGGTCTTTTGCCTACTTTTTTCAGTCAGGTTATTTAGTTTATGAATATCCCCAAAATATACACAGTCCTTTTGGGATGTAGGGTTGGCTTCAATCAGCCTTATTTACTGTATGTGTACTTAATGTGAGGTCTAAGATAAGTCTGCTCAGTGTGGCCCAGTGAAGCCAAAAGTTCAGATATCCCTAACCTAAACCTGACATAAGGAAGATGTAATGTGAGAGATGCTTAAAATGTTGCTAGACAAAAGGATATGTAGTTTTGGAAATGTTCAGGCAGTTACAAAAGTTGAAGAAAAGATATAGAGATTTAAGTTGGGACATGTCCATTATGACATGTAATTTTTTTTCTTTGCGTTCTGTTTTCTCTTGAGACTTTGTTGAAGCCATGCTGGGACTGAAAAATAAAATAATTGACTAGAGACTATGTTTACTTTATTATGGAAATTAATTGACAGGGCAATAGGAAGTATGGCCAATGCAATCTGAGCCACGAGGCTGAGGTGCAGCAGGGTGCGGTTATCTTATAGATGATCAATAAGACTTACTTGCCATCTAAAGAACGTTAAATGCCTATTGTCTGCAACGGTGCATTAACGGACTAGTGACTGCTGCTATTTTTCACTCACCAGATCACATACACACACATAATGACTATGTATAGTGCCTGGGAGGTAACGGGAAATTGCACACCACTGTGAGACTGAAGCCACACGTGAGTACAAATAATAAGAGCATTCACATTTGTGAGACACTGTGGCAAGATGTTTTTCACCTACAAAGCTCACAGTCAAGAACCACACAATTAAGCTATAAACAAAAAAAGTCAACACAAAAATCATATTTTGGATACGTTTATAATTTGGGGCCTTACTTTGTATTCATAACTATCTTGAGCCACAGTTTGGATAAGATTGCTCCAAATTTTGCATCACATCACACACACACTCACATGTATGCACTTGCACACACATACATGCACACACACACACACATATGTATATATATATATATGTATGTATGTAATCAAGCCTCAACTTGTATGCCAACAATTTAATAAGATAAAGAGAGAAACCTTGTTTTCTGGTGTTTTTCTATATCCACATACAGCTTGCACTTAGAGCTACAGCAGATTATGGTATTTTTGCTTCAAAAAAATATAATTTTTCATCCATAAGAAAAGAGAAATCTGTTGTACCAGTCACAGTTTTTCTTATCACCGTCTGACTTACGTTGCTGATATTCTGAGATGTCTACTTCTTTTTTAATTAAATTGTTAGTTGACAAGTTCACACACCCCACACCCCCTACTCTCTCACCTTCCTCCCATCCCCATCAACTCCTTTCCGTGTTCATTTTGGTTTTATTGCGCTGTGGAATTATCCACAGGAGCCTGCTGGGCCCACCTGCAAGTACACAACCAAAGACGGTGCCGTCACACTTGTGGACCAATGCCGCTCTCGCCTGCGCCCCCAGGGCTTCTGTTTCCAATACAAATGACAAGGAACACAGAGACTCTTGGCTGCTCAAAGCATTGAGAAGAAATGACAGCTGAGTGCTCACGCCTAAAGAGGATGATTATACCACCCCTCTAAGACTCCACCAACGCTGCAGGAGAGAGGGGCTGGGTAGAGTGCAGGGGCCAGATGATACAGAGAAGGGCTGTGCAATGCTAACTTCTGGGCATGACGTCACACCACACACATCAGTTGTTGCCTCCACTGGGCCTGCATGAGCTTGGGCCTGCCAGTAGTCAGTCATGGATAGAGAAAGGGGCTCAGTGGGCCCCATCTCTCCCTCCTGAACTGCTGGCTATCACTTCCTACTTTTATCCTGTCTTCTCTATTTAAAAGAATTTTCCATACTTACTTTTATATAAGGAATATTAAGCAATGAATTCTCTTAGGTTTTCTGCATCCATGAACACAGAGGATTCCCCTTTTATTACACACACACACACACACACACACACACACACACACACACACACACACACACACCCTGGATTCAGCATTCGGGGCTGGAAGCCCCTTTCCTTCCTGAATCAGAGAAACACTGCGCCTCTTCCCTCTGGTACCATTACATCTAGAAATGCGCTATTATTCTATTTTCTTTCCTGTTACTTTTCCGCTGGCTCTCAAGATTGCTTTCCTCTTTAGTTTCAGAAGGCTAATATTGGTATGTGCTGGTGCAACTTGAAGGGCTTTGTCCTGCCTGGAATTCACTCGGCATTTTCAATCTGTAGGTTTATATCTCTTGGCAACTTTGGGGACATTAAGCCGTTCCTTCTTGAGGTGAGTCATCAGCCACACTCTCTGCCCTCCTTCTGAGACTTGAATGACATGAACAGTAGGTCCGCAGTAATAGTCTCCTGTGTCCCTGAGGTGCTGTCCGGGGCTTTTGACTACTTTCCCCCATGTTGTTTAGATTAAGCAATCTGTACCGTTGGAGTTTCGCTGTTCTTGCTCTCCCTTTTGCCTTCTGTTGTTGATCACGTCCACTGGGATTGTTTTAGCCCCTTCATTTTTTAATCCTACATTTGCACTTTGTTGTTTATATTTTCCATTTCATAAATGTGTCTATTTTTTTCACTTACTACAGAGCAGTACTCCCCATGTGGCCTCACTTGACGCTATTCCAGAGGTGACATCAATACCACTGGGCGGTGGGGAAAGATCCAACTCTCTTTTCTTTCTGCCTTCATGCCTATCAGTCGGGAAGAGCTTGGCTATATTGTGGCTTCGCTGACAATACAGGGCACAAGGTCCACATCTCAACTGCCAATGTAGTCTTAACTACACACAAGGTCTTCTGACCACTCTTGGTCTTCTGTTATGTCATCTCTCTCTGGAGCAGTGCTGGGGCTGGGTCCTGTGCACTGTGTGTGAGGTTCGGATGCTGGTTTTTGTGCCCCGAGATGTGGGTGTAGGCCAGACATGGGCATTGTCATTTCTCTGAAGAATCTCCTATACCAATGTTGTCTAAACATTGCTCCCTAACTATCTGATTGGTTAATAAAGAAGCTAAACAGCCTGTGACCAGGAGAAGAGATAGGAAGGCTGGACCTCCAGTCCAGTGAGGGACCACAAGGTAAGGAGAAGGAGAAAGAGGCAGAGAAAGGATGTAGCTATAAGGACTGACCTGATGGAGCAGAAGCATCCCAGGCAGGACCAATATGGCAGGTAACTTGGGGCACATGGCTGGGAAGTAGCCAGACTAGCGTAGAGAGTTAGACCTAGACTAATATCTGCCCAGCTCTCTGCTTTAAAGCTTGTTGAATAAAGCTATAGGTCTTTGTCTCAGTATTTGAGAGCTAGAACGGGTGATTTTAAAAGGCACCACAAATTATAATATACCTTTACAGAGTGGAGCTTGGGGCCTTTGTACAGCTCTTAAAGACACGGTTAAATATTCCAACTTGGCTTTTGATGGTGAGGGAGTAAGGAGCCATTCTTTTCCCATCGTGCTCCATTAGAGTAGAACAGCTGTTGCCGAGGTGTTTTCTACCTGATAGGCTTGAATCTGCAGTGTTCCTCATGGGCTTCCAAAGCCCAGCTTACAGAGATTTTATAGGCTCTAGAGCCTTTGGAAAGTGGACCTATCTGAGAGTCACTAGAAGCAGACTTGCTTTGTTTGTTTTTGTTTTTTGAGACAGGCTCTCACTATGTAGCCTTTGTTGCTCTAAAACTCCCTGTGTAAACCACAACAGTCTCAAACTCAGAGATCTGCCTGCCCCTGCCTCCTGAGTGCAGTATTAAATACGTATGCCACCACCACGGAAGCAGGTTTTTGAAGGTTATCACTGTCTGTTTCCAGCTAGTCTTTGCTTCCTGTGTTAGTTGAGAGATCAGTAGTTGATGCATGCTTCCACCATTATGGGCAGAATCCTCCTGCCATCATGTCTTTCCCATATAGTGGACTGAAATACCTCTGAAAAGCTGTCAGCCAAATCAAATGTTTTTCCTTTCAATTGTCTCGGATCAGAATTGTGTAAACATTACTACGCATCTTTCCTGGGCTCTTTGGGGTTCTTCGTGATGTCTTTTGCATCTGGTGTTGTTACCAAGTTGTCAGCTCCACTTGTGGTGAGGGAGCACACGGGTAGAAGCTAGCTGAACTCAGTTACTTCTGTGGGTAGTGATACCCAAACAACAGTGGAACTAATACCAGCTGCAGGGTGGCTGATCATTGAATTCCCAAGGACAAAGCAATGAAGAGCATTGGCCCTACTTGTCCTGTATGATTAATGATGTCACAGGTCTGAAAACAGGGCTTGTTTGAGTCACTGTGGAGGGGGGCGGGAAACGAATCTTATTACCAAAAACCTAAGTCTGCTGCAGATCCAAAGTTCTGCATTGAGATGTGGCACTTGTGTCCTGGGAATAGTCTGTCTTTCTGTGGCCAGTGGCACCAAGGTAACTGGCCATTAAGGACATGAAAATACTAGAGCTGCTTGGAAACTGGTGGGCTGCCGCTGATGCATATCAATAAGGAATATTCCTGGATCCAGGGGAGCATAAGTGGCAAAACATCTGGATGCAGGGGAGCCTTAAGGGAAGCATCCGACAATACTGTACTGGGCACAGTCTTGGTGGGATGTGATCCAAGTATGTAAAGAGATAGTGTGGCCTTCCTGCCTGCCTCCCAGCGGCTACCGAGGAGCATAGGAACCCAGACCTAACTACCTAGCCAGGAAACCGTCTCCTCCCTTGTCCTCTCTTTCCTCCTTTTATCTTTTAATGAAAGAGACAGAGATGAATGAGATGAGTTGGAGGCAGTCCTCCCAGCTGTGCTGCCTACAGAGAAAGCCACTAGGTGCTCGCTAATAACTATTCTGCCATCTGCCATGGAGCATTCAGTCTCACCCACCTTAGCCCACAAATATTGGGTTGTCAAATAAAAAGAGAAAGAGTCTCTGTTCAAATCCTAACACATACTCTAGTGGGCAATTCATTTCTGATATGGTCCAATGGTCAGTGTTGCTGGCAATTCAATAATCTCCATCATTAATAGGCTCGTTAGAGTTTTTGGGCTGGACAGATGGCTCAGAGGGTAAGAGCACTGGCTGTTTTTCCAAAAGGCCTGAGTTCAATTCCCAGCAACCATGTGATGGCTCACAGCCATCCATAATGAGATCTGATGCCCTCTTCTGTTATGCAGGTGTGCATGCAGGCAAGATGCTGTATTAAAGAAATAAATAAATGAACATTTAAAAAATGGAATCATTACAGTTTTGAACATTCTTGGGTAAACAAGTACTGTAGACAGTCTTGCACTGCCGCAGGTGTGAATAGAAAAGGGTTGGGAGTCTGAGGGAGACACACTTAGCCAGCTGTGGTCTCCTGTTCTCCCATATTTAGCTGAACAGGACCCTAACGAGATTCCTCTGACACCAAGTAGATGACTAAGTTCTGGCCAAGAGGATATGAGCACAAGAAGCTTTGGATTGCACTATTACAAGGGCGTGCCCTGTGCTCTCTCCATCTACAATGCACACCCATGACTGACCCCGGATGGTGCTTGGTTTAGTACCCCTGAGGCAAAAAAAAAAAAAAAAAAAAAAAAAAAGTGGTCAACAGGTAGCACTGTGGAGGCAGCAGGAAAATAGCCTACTATGATAGAGAGAGGGAGAAATTCTATCTTATTTAAAATACTTTTGGTGGGTACAGAGAAAGATCTCAATTTAACAGCATCTTAGCCCATTTCTTGTCACTATGAAAAGAATGAGTTTAATACTTGTGTTAAAAAAAAAAATAACTGAAGAGATTTAGCTCCGTGTTTTGAGGCTGAGAGTCCAAGCTCATGGAGATCCATCTACTTGGCTCTCGTGGTGGAATGCGGCAAGTTGATGGAACCAAATGCTGGACTTGGCAGCATGGAGTTCGCTGGGGTTTTTTATGACAGCACAGCGCATACTCATGGGAGCTAACCAAGGTCCTGAAAGAATTGTAATCGAGTAATCTCTTCTGAGGGAGGTACTCACCTAATTCTCTCCTGCTAGACTCTACCTATTAAAGGTGCTGCCATCTCCCCCAGCCCCCGATCACCACCACACTGGACTAAACTTCTAGTATGCAAAACGGTTAAAGGGACACACTCACGTCGTACCTGGACGACAGCCGACAGCCGGATCAGTGTTCTAACTGATGACACATTTGGTCAAAATGTAACTGAAACAGAAAAAGGAAAAGAAAAAGAAAAACATGGCTTGAGAATCAGGAGAAGGCTTCAATGGGGCCACTGATGAGTGTGATTTGGACAAGCCCATTTTCCCCTGTGGGTCTCAGTTTCTCCTTCTAAAACGCAGTCTGGACAGACAAGACCATGACAAGAGCACGCCATGCCAAGCACAGTGATGCACAAGAAGAGGAATGAGCGAAACTGAGTCCACCAGAGGTGAACAAATCCTTGGGAACCAGGCTTTAAAAATGTATTTTACAGAAAGAAACTCATGCCCTTTCTCTCCTCTCCCTCCCCATCCTTGGTGTTATTCTTCAAGACATTTGTGTTTTTGAATAAACCTTACACATTGCATGCCAAAATTCCATCTGCATCTTCCTGCTGCGAAGTCATAATGCCATGTTTATGACACCAGGCTCTGTTTCCATGGCGATGCTTGTGTCAGTGTAATTCTAGCATATGACTCCTGGGTATGTTTGAGAAGATGGGTGAAAGCAATGGAAAATCTTCGGATACACACATTTATTTTTTGATATTCCGATAACTGACAGCTACAAGAATGATGTTGCTGAAAATAGCGAGAATCAGACAGATGACTAAAAAGCCTGCAATCATCCCTCCACTGCGGCAAAGGCCACTTACTCCCTCAGACCTTCCTGTTTGAAGACTTTGGTCTGCATCACTTCCCACTTTTGTTTGTTTCCAGTGCAACGTCGTTTGCCTGTGGAGACTGCCAGGCTCTATCTACTCTGCCTCATGCCTCAGTCTCCCATCAGGGTGGGACTGGGCTGCACAAGCCTGAACAATGGTGTCTTATTTAAATTCACTACTCAAATTCAGTCTTACACAGACACCACGCCTCCCACTCCATCGGCAAATTGGGAAACATAAATGTAGAATCTCTTTGTGAAGTTCCCCACAGAGGGGAAAAAATAGTCATTTAAACCTGTGCTGTGGGCACTGCAAGTTTGGCGAAAAGTACCATTAAAAAAAAAACTATTTGGTTCCAATATAAAATTGTGTTTTTAAGTAATTTGTGTTCATTATATGAAAATAAATAAATTTAACATTGAAAATGTTAAAAAGGTACTACCAAAGAACCAGGCCTTAAAAACATCATTTTATTACGTCTTTCTGGATGTTAAACATAAAAATCATGAATATTTACATAAGTTGAGTCCTGTGATCCAGTGCCGACTGAATACAAAGGTGAGTACAGCACAGCCCCTCCCCTGTGCGCTCTCCCACAGTTATCTTCGCTGCTCCTTAGCAATGTGTCTTCTCTATCTTGCCTAGTGAGAACAGGCCGACTGTACAGATAGAGCATCCAGCTAGTTCCTTGCACAAATCCTAACTGGTTTAACCACTCCTACTTCCTGCTCATCAGCAGCTCCCTCCTATAATGGAAGTAGGACTACCCTGGAACCACCATGCTGTGAGGAAACCCAAGAAAGCCTGGAAGAAGAGACTTCTTAGGAGGTAAAGACACAAGACTGGATGAGGCCCTAGCTGGGTATTCTGCCCCAACACAGCTGTGGGCCAAAGACAAACCTTCCAGGGAGCTTGCTGGGCCCAGAAGTAGAATTGCTTAGCTTCTCCAAGGCTCTAAATAATAGGATAATTTGTCACATGTTATCGATGGCCATAACCTCCTTTGGACATTTTAAAGTGTGGAAACCTACGTAAAAGTCCTCAACCCTTAGATGCCCTTGTGTTGTGTCTTTGGCATATGCTGCTTACCTCACCCCCGGTGCGCGTGCTTAAGCATCTCCACAGTGCTACGCTGGAGAGAATGGTTCTTTACGTACACCTACCCACGTCTGTCGGACTTGAAGGGTGAGCTCTGATGCTAGACCCCCGAGGCAAAAGAGGATGGAAGTTTCTTTTCGTATCATCAACCTGACTCTGTTTCAGAAATAGACATATTTGTCTTCACCCCAGGATCTCTGGAGAGATTTCTCCCCCACACTTTTATCAGCCTTCGTAATCCCAGCCAAGCTGCTATGGTTGCTGTAACTTAATTTCTATCATTCATTTATTATATTTGATAAATTACTTGTTTATAAGGACAGAAGTCATTTAGAACACTGGGCTGGTGTCACGTGCCTGGAATATGAGCACTTAGGAAGTTGAGACAGGAGGATCACAATTCTAAGACCAGCCCGGACTATTTAGTGCAATCCTGTCTCAAAAACAAACAAACGAACAAACAAACAAAGCAACAACAACAAAACTTTCAAAACAACAATATAAAAAAATAAACAACAAAAACTCACTTAAATTGTATTTGCTTTATAATAATGTCATAAATGCATATATTCTACATCTTTGTGTACCAGTAGCAAGAGGTCATATTATATTATTACATATGACATAAATATGGGATAGTTTATGCCCCATCATATTATGTCGTATATTTTATGCATAAATCTAGTGCCTCATGAGTCACCAGCATGTCCTTGCCATCTTCTTGCTCCTTGAACTTATTTATGCCATGTGTCTTGACTTAGAAAGAAAAAGGAGCATCCGTGTCTGAAGGAAAACCTAGGTTGGTGGTGGTCTAGTGTTCTCCCCACCCTGCACCTCCCCATGGCAACAGTCACAAAAACACATTAGTAGGGAGATTCTACGACATCCAAACAGAAACTTTAGCCAGCTCAGTAAGACCATTTGCCCAGGAAGCCTCTTAGATCCTCACATTTGCATGAATAAGAAACGATTCTTACATTAATATTGAGACACAAGGTAGTTTATAAATAGAATAACATCAGTCAAGGCTTCTTCAGCTCTTCCCACTTATGACCCTTTTCCATCTAAGAAATCTTTACATGACCCCAGATATACAGGTGCACAGATATTTACTGAAAATATCCCAAAGAAATGTATTTTTAAAATAATTATTGGATATACACATCATTTTAGCCTCTATGACAAACAGAAACAAATTTGCCTACTAATAAGATGAATGTGCTTGTTTTGTTTTGTTTGTTTGTTTGTTTGTTTATGAAAAAAGCATTAAATCTCGCCTGAGGTTTTGAAGCTATAAGATGCTGAGCAGCTTCAGGGTTTTCAGGACTGATTATAATTTGAGGAAATGGCTGGGGCACCCCTTCACATAAATACACCGTTCAAAATGGCAGAACTATGTTTAGGCCACTTCAGAAACTGCTAGAAATTCTGTCTTAACCTTAAGTCAACATGTTATTTAATGGCTGTTGTTTTGGTGTGTGTGTGTGTGTGTGTGTGTGTGTGTGTGTGTGTGTGTGTGTGTGTGTTTTAATGGGAGTTTAAGTAAGCAACTGCATAGCAGTTTGGGTTTTGTTTTGTTCTGTCGTTCGTTGTTTGTTGTTTGCTTTCAAATAAACAGTCAAAGGTGCTTTGGGACGCTTGGATACTTAAAAGCTGAACATTACAGTAGGGAAATATTAAAAAAGCATCTTCCACAATTAAGCTGTTAGACACCTGAAAGAGCAGAACCGCTGTGCCTACTGTGAAGCCGCTGACGTTCTTAACATACACTAGGTCTGGGATCTGAGGCACGTGTCCCCAGCAACGTCCTTCCACCCCCAGCGGAGGCAGTGCCAGCAGGGTGTCCATGGTGTGTGCTCAGAACCAAGTCATAAACATCTGAGTCGTTCATTGTGGCATATACCTATAGCTGTGCACTGGGACCCAGCTGCCCCAGTGCGATGCGTACGCGAACAGAGGCAGTCTTGTCCAGTTGGAACTCACTCGCTGCTTGGCTTGTCGGTCTGTTGTTTGGGACCACCTGCACCTCCGTGGTCATCAATGCTGATGACATGGCCGCCTTCAGAGAGGGGCTAAAAGCCCGGTCCCAGCCCTCTGTGCTTTGCCTTCAGACTGCCATACGATTAGAAATGTGTGCGTGCAGTTTGATTTTACTTTGTTTTTATAAAAACAAATAGACTGTTTTACATCTTTATTTCTTACTTCCAATAAGTGGCAGACAAAGCCACCCACTGTGGCTCCAAATCACTCGTTTTACTGATGGCTCACTGGGATGTTGTATGTGTGCAGCAGACTTGACTGGGTATTTGCCTCTTGATGGACACCCACTGCGATCTGGTTTTGTGCTGTTAGTCTCAATGCAGCCATAAACATTTTGCTGTGTCGATAGGTCTATTTTGATTTCCGTTGGCGTTCTCTGTAGGGACCTAGTAAGGATAAATGATAACGTGCTATATGATTTTATTTTTCATAGATGTTAGACTACTTCTGCCAACGATCATGACATAGAACACTTCTATCAGGGTGTGTGTGTGTGTGTGTGTGTGTGTGTGTGTGTCTATGCTCGTGGGGGGAGGGGCAGGGTTCCTTCCAGTTCTAGGACTATGAATGAAGTGCCACATCTTTTCCTAATAACTGTCAACTGGAATGGCACTGCCCTTTGAACCTGCATTAATCTGGCGACCAGTGACTTTAGCCATCTGAATCTGTTCCTCTATGAGACATCCTTATTTAGTTTTAAAATGGTTTAGGGTATTTCTTGTCAGTCTGGACAAGGATTTTGAATATATGGATAACTTACCTTTATATGTCATTTATACTGCATGCTTTTTTCCTTGATGCTATTGTTTTAGCATTTTAATTGCTTTTAGACATATAAAAACCATTATCATGGCTTCCATTATGCTCTGACCCCAGCCCCCCCCCCAAATTGGAGACTGAGCCTAAAGCACCATAAATGCTCTGTGAGCCCGCTACCCCTAAGCTGTATCCTCAGGCCTCCTTTTTTACTTCTTGAGATAGGTTGTCATGAACTTGCCCCAGCGAGTAGTTAGAATTAGAATAATAACCTCATATTCTTATTTTAGCTGAGAATCTCCCCCTGACTCTTAAATTGCAAGATTTTCTTGAGTTTGTTTTTTTCAAATTTGAGTGTTTTGGTAATGTGTACTTTTCATTTTTAAAATTTAGGTATTATTATATAAAAATAAAACCTCCTTATGAATAGCTCCAAATCAAATGTTTTCCCCCTTGTACCCCCAACACTCAGTGCAGGTGATTGCTGTTCTTCCTTCTGCTACTGTGGTTTTGTGATTTTCTAGACTTTCATATAAATGGTTCACTCAGTGTGGATGTGCATGTTGGATTTTTCACTTGAAACAATTTTGAGATTCAAACGTGATGTAGAATGCAGTCGCCTTTCTTGTTTCTTGTTAAAGTCTAGAATTCTGTGGAACAGGTAAACCACAATTAGTTCATCCATTCACCACTGTTTGAAAACTATCCCCGCTATAAACGTTTGTATATGTGTCTTTGTAAGCATATTTTTATTTCTCTTGGGTAAATACCCAGGAATGGAATTTTCTGGATCACATGGTAAAGAGACACTACCATATTGGTTTTTTTTTTTACTATTTTTTTTAAATTTTACTTACTGTTTGACAATTCATGAACATGTAGCCAAACAGCTGTAGGATACTAAACATACTGTGAACATACATCGCAGTCTTAGACCCCAGCTGCTTATCCATGTAACAGTCATGCCACTATTAAACCAATCAATGCCTCTTTACTCGCAGGTTGGTAACATAAGTGCAAGGCTTAAAGCAAAGGAAACTCATTATTTCCTGGATGTTTGCCCTCCAGCTTCCAGCATGACTACTTTGGTACTATGAAATCTAGCCACCAGGGAAGAAGCTTCCAGATCAGTTCCTACATAACTTCTTCATACTCTACAACCAAGTTATATGGTAAACAGGGTCTTACCATCCGGTTTTGGATGGCAACTGATATCAATGGCCATAGCATTTATATAGTCTGTGGGGCTTTCTAGAACCTTCTTGGCCAGTACCTCCTATGGAGGTGTAAGCTTTGAACTTTTTCAAACCTACTTTATTTGGGGTTCTGTAATGCTTGTACCTCTCTTCCAAAACACCTCCCCTAGATAGGAGCGAAAAGAAGTTAATGGAAATAGGAGAAGTAGACCGTTTTAGACTCAGTTCCTTGGAGCAATTCCACTCTTCAAAGTCAGGGTTTCAGCAGACCCATTAAACAGCAAACCACCCTCCGGACCCCTTTCTCACTTCCAAGTCTTTACAACCATCCCACTTTAAACAAACAAATCCAAAAATTCAAAACCTGTATTCACATATAAAAAGGGTAAGCAGTGCTTGACTTTCTGGGACAGAGATGATAACCTCACTCCTCACTTGGGGTAATTTTTTTTTTTTTATAGTTCCATCCATTCCCCCTACAAATCTCATTATTTCCTTTTTCTTTACAATGGAATAAAATTCCATTGTGTATATGTACCACGTTTTCATTATCAATTCATCTGTAGAAAGGCTGGTTCTGTTTCCCAGCCACTATGAATAGAGTGGAAATGAACAAGGATGGGCAAGTTGGGCGTAGAGTCCTTTGGGCATCCTCAGTGGTGCTGGGTGTTGTCAGCACTTCTCAACAAATAGGATGTGGCATGTGACATGTTTCTGTGACAAGTGGAGATGTAAAGAATTCTTTCATATGCTTTTTTTATTATCTTCACTTGTACAATATCCATTTACAAATATGGCCCTTGTTTTTATAAAGAATATTATTCTATTTTTTTTGTTCTTGAACAATCATTTTTATTTTTCAGTTATAGTTCTTTGTGTTTCCTAGGTTTAAGTCTGTTACCTGATGCATGCCTATCAAAAAATTTCTCCTACTCTACACACTGCACGTTCATGCACCTGTTTTGTTTTGCTTTATTCTAAAGCATTTAACTTGAGCAAAAGCCATGCTTCTTCATTTTAATTTACATTTTATGCTTTTTGTATCCCATTCACAAGATTTCCATTTAGGTTTTTCTCCAGAAGTTTTATAACTTAAGTTCTTACATTGAGATTTACTTGGAGTTAATTTTGTATAGAGTGGGCAAGGGTGTTAGCTCATATTTTTACATGTGAATATACTAATTGTTCCACAACTGTTTTAAAAGATTGTGCTTTCTCAACTGACCACACAAACAAATGTGGGCTATCCTGATCTTTATCCCATTCAGTTAGTCATCTGCCCATCTTTATGACAGTCTCAGTTGCCATAGTTTTATGACAAGTCTTTAAATAAGACAGTATGAGTATTCCAAGATTATTCTTCCTGTTCAAGATTATATTAGCTACCATGCCCATTGCTTTTCAACATTAGGTCTTAACTCTGTTTAATATCTATTTAAAAGCCCATTAGTTTCCAAAACATGGCAACTGAGCTCTCTCATACAGCACCTGGGTGACAGAGCTCGGAACTAGACTCATGTGCTAGTGAAAGAACGGCAGGGAACAGATTTGCCTTCTTGCCTGAAACAGCTAATGATTGGACAAAACATCCCATATGACTCTCAAGATGTTGGCTGCTAGGTTCAGGATTGTGCTCTCTGGAAGACAGGCTACAAGTAGGAGAAGCCATACGGCTGTCCGGGGTGTGGTGTGGAGAAAACGTTCCACCAGACACGCAGGGGCAACCCAGGAAGGGGACAATCATTTCCATGTTGTAGAAATGGGAACTGAAGTGAGTGGGGATTGGATTCACCGTGCAACATGCTAAAGGGAAAAGAGCTGTGAAGCAAAGGAAGTCCAGAGAGCTACCAGGATCTCAGCCCTGCCGAGCACACAGATTTGAGAGTCATCAAAGAATTGTAAAAGTCAGTCTTACAGCAGGCCAGAATAATGCCCGGTCTCACTGTCCGGAGCGGAAATCCTCATAGTCCCAAGGATTTGGAAAACAGTCAAAAGACTTTTGCCTTAGAGAAGAAAGTTTTACCTAAACCAGATGTTGCTCTGTTGCTTCTCTTATCAAATCTCAAAGCGTACCTGACGGGATATAATTGTTTGCAAGTAACAGAACTGTACCCTCAAATGTGGCTCAAGTTTATGTGAAAAATGCAATAGTAAAAGTAAAGGACCCAAGAAGGAAATTTTGACAAAGCCTGGCAAACATTTAAAAAATTATGAAGTGAGCAAAGTAGGACACATACAACCCATAATGAGGAAAGTCAATCAAACTGACCCAGAAATGACATTGACAATAAAGCTACTGAACAAAAGCCTCATGACTGCATTCCGAGTGGGCCAAGAAGATCGTCCACAGTGCAGTACATGGACAGTATTTAAAAATAAAACATACCAAGCCAGAAAGACAGCTCAGCAGCTAATGGTGCTTGGCCCCATGTCTGATTACCTGAGTGCCATTCCGACACTCACTCAGTGGAAACAGAACTGACCCCTACCCACAAAGCTGTCCTCTGATATCCAAATGTGTACTGTGACACACACACACAATCACACATGCACATACATGCACATGCACATGCACACACACACACTAAAAAGTGAATAAGTGAAGCATGGAAGTCAACAGTTTGCTTTCTTCTGATCTGCTTATTCCTCAAGTTTAATACTCTGCCTTCAATTTCATTTACTTTCCTTCTGCCATATCTGTTTAGATTTTTAAATCTAACCATTGAATTCCAAATATTTTTTCATTTCCTATTTTCATAATGATATTTCCTTGTCTGTCTAAGGCTTTAATTCATTGACAATCTGTTTTGTTTTATTTCACTGGACACAAAATTTTTATCATGAATAGTCAGTATTGAGAATGTAATATGCTTTCTTAGTTCTTTTGTGATTGTTTTGGGGTGGTTGTTTGTTTTTTTTATAAAGATCTTTTTTTTTTTTAAATTGATAATGGCCAGCCTGGCTTTGAGCAAACTCTCTAGGCTGTAGTTCCGTGCTCCCCAGAAGCCCAGACACTGCCAGGAACCGAGCCTGCAGCGCTTGCTTCTCCGCAGGAAGGCCCAAGCACCATCGGTTTCCTGGTGGAAAAGGATGGATGAGTTCTGCTTCCCTCAGGAATGCCAGACTCTGAGTGGGGAAGGGTAGAGCGTTGATCAAGGCCCGTGCCACAGATTTCCGGTCTGGTCAGAGATGAGGGAACAACACATTTCGCCATAGCAAAGTGTTACGGTTCTTCTAGCTGAATTGCTAGCACCTGACAGCAGCTCAGGCCTGTAAAACGGAGACAGGCGGCCGCGGGAGCCTCGCCTGATTCGGCTGAACAAAATGGCTGCTTTGAAGACAGACAACAGCTTGCTCCCACCGACAGGTACTGCAGCAAGCAGAGCTCCAACAGCAATGTGGATGAACAGCAGATGCCCCTGGTGACCAGGCTAGCCTCAGGGGGTGGCAGAAATGGTCCTGAAGTGACTTCCTATGATGGTCAGCTGCGACAGCCTGGCCGGCAAGCAGTCAAGTCCAGGGGTCCAATGATGAATTCTTCCGGGGGGAGGGGGAACCTTCGTTTCCAAGTGTTACAGCTCAGAGTTAAACAGTCAGTCTCAGCTGATCTTTGATGAAATAGATGGTATGCTTTCTGGCGGACTTTTCAAACCTTGGGCAGTGGGGGGGTGGGGGGGGTTGGGGAGTAAATGCATTTGGATGGCTGGGCCTAGGAGGCTGCTAATGCTCTATTCGCACGGGAAAGATAACAGGTGACAAGCTTATGTTACTGGCCGCCAGGGTTTGAACATGCTCCGTCTCACCACTGCCATGCCAGCTCCCCTGGAGGCACTGTCAGTAAGCCTCACACTAGGCCAGACTGTTCTTGAATCTTTCGGACTCAAGACTCCAATGCTGGGCTCGCGGGCCTACATCATTCCACCAAGGCATCTTTTCAGTTCTTTGCATGTTAGAGAGTGTTGGATTTTATCCAAAATTATTAAAGTCATAATAACGTTTGTTATGAAAGTTATAGTAACAGTTCTAGCTTCTGTTTTTATTCCCTCTGTTCTTGCAGATCTCTCTCTCTCTCTCTCTCTCTCTCTCTCTCTCTCTCTCTCTCTCTCTCTCTCTCTGTATTTAAACTCGAATTTCTGCTTCTAGAGAAGCATCTGTAGTCCCACTAAGTTCAGATCTCAGTCTCCATTGGTGCTGCTTTGAGGCCCCTGCACACTCACGAAGCCAATCACAGCCACACAAAACCGCCTCCCACATCCTCCTCAGCACGAGTAGTAGTAGTCCAAATTCCATTTTCTATCTCCCCAGGATAGAATGAAGACAGATTCGTCCACAAGCACTGCTCTTGTATTACTTCTTTTTTAAAAAATATATTTTATTAATTTATTCATATTACATCTCAATTGTTATCCCATCCCTTTGTATCCTCCTTGTATTGCTGCTTACGTCCCTTCCTGCACGTACGCGGGTTCTTCCCACTAGAATCTTTCTGAGTCTCTGCTGCCTCAAGCTTTAAGGTCTTACATTTGCTTTCTACAGTAAAAGGCCTTTGTCAGTTTTCTGTCCTAAACATCCCTGAGGCTAGGTACTTTATAAAGAAGAGAGGTTTACTTAGCTCAGGTTTTGGGAAATCATCAGTCCTACGGATCTCACGGCAACTCTGGTTGTGTCATAACATGGAAGATGGCATCATTATAGAATGGATTATCTATGGAGATCAGACACCAGGAGTGGAAGCCAGAGGGCAGCTATGCTAGGCTCCTGTCTACACGCATAGTGGAGAATCGTTAATGGTGTCAGGGGTTGGCTCTCTCCCAAGGGGTGGATCTCAGTTTGGGTCAGGCATTGGTTGGACATCCCCTCAATCTCTGCTCTATCTTTATCCCTGCACATCTGGGAGGCAGGATAAATTTTGGGGCAATGCTTTTGTGGGTGAGTTGGTGTTTTCCTCCCTTTGCTAGGAATCTGGTCCACTTAGAAGGTGTCCTCTTCAGTTTCCATGAATCCTGCTACTAGGGGGGGGATCTCAGCTAGAGCCACCCCCATGTCCTCCCAAGAGCCTACCCTGTCATAGGTCTCCTCCAACTTGTCACAAAGATGTTGCTCTCCTCTGTCCTCCCACCCCTGCACTCCTCAGGTAGCCTAGCATAGCTGTCCTCTGAGAGGCTGCACCCAAACAGCAGATCCAAACAGATATGGGAGACTCACAGCCGAACACTGGGCCAAGAGTAGAGAGTCCTGTGGCAAGTGAGGGGGACAGAGAGAAGGACCTGGAGGGGACAGGAGCTCCACAAGACCAACACAGCCAACTAACCAGGGCCCAGAGGGGCTTATGGAGACTGAGGCACCAAGCGAGAACCATGCCCAGACTGGACCAAGGCCCAGATGTGCAGCCCAGGCTTCATGTGGGTCCCCTACTAAGAGGAGCAGGGGCTGTTTTTGACACAGACTTAGTTGCCTGTTTTTTTGTTTTGTTTTGGTTTTGGTTTTGTTTTTGTTTTTTTATCACTCTCCCCTGGCAAGCTGCCTCACCAGGCCACAGAGGAAAAGGATGTGCTCATTCCTGAATGTGACATGATCAGCTGGGGGCGGGGCTCCCCTTTTCTGAGGAATAGGGGAGAGAGAATGGGGGAAGGAGGAGGGTGTGGGGCATCGGGAGGGGAGGAGGGACGGGGCTATGATTGGGATGTAAACTGAATAAATAAATTTTTTTGAAGTGGAAGCTGAAGAAATTCAGGGGTCAAGCTCACTCATTTCATAATACTCTCCTTTTTGTGGACTGGGATCTCAGAAAAACTAAAATAATACTGTTTAAGAGCAGTGCCTCCAATGACTTAATTGCCTTGCATCAAAGCCCATCTCTTAAAGGTCTCATAACCTCCTAACATGACCCAGTATAGACTAGCCTTCCAGGGCATGACGCACTGGAGGACACACTTAAACCATAGTGCTATTTAACATGGCTCTATCACACTATAACTGGAAACTTGCAGGAGCCTGTGAGGAACCTGTTTTTGAAAAGAATGTAAGAATCAATTCAGCTAGATGTACAATTGTTCTGGCACACTTATTAAACAAGCCATCTTCCTTGTTCTCACAGAATGGACCATATATTTTTTTTTCTTTTGTCCTATGTCAGGTTTTCAAACACTAATACATACTTTGATGTCTCTTTTCTATTTCTCTTGTCTAACAGTTTGGAACTGATGTGCAACAATTTCATACTATTTAGTGATGCATAATATTTAGTTACTTATCTACATGTGGGAGGGGGTGGTAATGTATGGTCCACATGGTTATAGGACGATCTACCAGAGGCATTCTTTCTTTTCATCATGTGGGCTCTTCAAGGACCACTCAGGCCATCAGGACTGGAGGCAAGAGGCTTTCCCTAGTGGGCCATCTGGTCTACCTATACACACATAATCTTAAAAGAGAAATTCTTCATCATGATTATTCTTTGTGGCTTTCTAGGTTATTCCTAGAGACTTATTCTCTAACATATATTCTGAGATTTATTTTTGGGGTTTCACAAAGTATCTGTATTTAGAAATTACATAATATTCATATATTCATTTAGGGAGAGCAGACTTCAAATGAGTTCCCATTTAAGGATGAGTTTCTCTGAAAAATATTTCTAATATCAGTGCAGCTTTATAATTGTCCTCAAATAGCTCCTGTAGCTTTAACTGTACATTTTAGTCTAATCACTGTGTAATTTCCTTTTTACAAATAATGTCTGTATATTTCAATGGACTGATTTTCTAGAGAAGTACAGTTGATTTTTCTATATATTTCCAAATGTTTAGTTTCTTTTAAAAACATTTTTAATTCTTTCTATCTTTTACTTCTCTAAGTCTATAAACAACTTTCAGCAATACAATTATTAATTTTCCCTCAACATTTATATGGTTTATTTCATGCTTTGCATTGCTGCTACCTTATTTATTTATTTATTTATTTATTTATTTACTTTTTTATTCATATTTTACTTTGAGACAGGGTCTTATGTAGCCCATGCTGGATTCAGACATGCTATGTAGCCAAAGATAGACTTTAAGTCTACCTCCCAAGTATGGGGATTACAGGCTAGCATAAGCCACCAAACCCAGTTTTTATGTTCATTTTTAAAGACACAATATTAAGCACTGGCTGTACTGGTAATTATCTATCATTAGATTGATTAAAATTGCTTATTTGCTGTTTATATTCATTTTTGTTGTTTGTACCTTTGAGCCACTATTTATAGTCATAACTGTACTGTCTCTTATTGCTATTTTATTCATCAGTTTAACATCTACTAAATTTTATCAAATAATTTTCTATCTATTGATATGGCTTTCCCCTTTATTTCATTATTGTTAGCAAATTATACTGATGAATGACAACATCCATCTTTCATAAAGTATTCCTCTTAGCTATTGCTTTGATATAAAATTCTAAACATATTGGCAAAAGTCTAAAAATGCTTCTTTATTCATGAGTAACATTTGTTTAAAGCAAATTTTATGCACAACTATCATGAACCAGTGTTAAAATTGCACTGACTTTATAAACTGAATGTGAAGGTTTGCATTTTCCACGGCCTGAAGTGTCTAACCAGCACCATCGTAATTTATTCTTGGGGCTAGGGAGCTGGCTCTAGTGGTTAAGATTTGGATCCCAGCAGTCATGTCATATGATGGGCATCTTACATATGCTTGTAGCTTCTGACCCAAGATGGGCAGAGACAAGAGAATCTTGTCTTGCTAGCTTCGAGGCTAACTGAGAAAATGTGTGCTCCAGGCTTAAGAACAGGCTCTGCCTACAAGGAATAGTGATAGAAGACGTCCTCTGGCCAGTGCAGGCTTATGCACCCTCACACACACGCAGGTACACACTCACACACAGGCACATACACACAAAAGGAATAAATGATTTTTTAAGAGGATAATTTATTCTCTAGGGAACAAACTCATCCCAACCATACTAACTTACTAGGATAGAATTTAAATAAAATTTTAGATTCTCCTACAGTCTTTGTTCAGCCAACTATTCCAACTCCTGAGTTATATTTAGTAACTTTATTTTTCTAAAAATTCTATTTCCTTAAGGCTCTAACTCTGAATGGCATAGAGTTGCACACATCTCTTATTTGCAATGTTTCAAATGGATATAGCCTCTTGCTCATACCAAATGTTGCCTGTTTCTGTTCTTTATTGCCTTAATTAGGCTTGAAAGCTACGGTGTTTTCTTTTTCAAAGAAGCCAATTTCTGCAATTACCTTTTTTCACTTTCTGTTTCACTATTTCAATTTTCATCTCATTAATTCCCTCTTCTTAGTTACTTAGTTGATGTGGTTACCTTTCTTATTTTAAAACGCCGAGTGCTTTGCTTTTGTCTTTTTTTTTTCTTTAAGAATTACAGATTTTTCTCCACTGCTATCTTCACTGCTTATGAAAACACAGAAAAAAAATTATTTTTACACTTGAATGCCATAAACATTTGTTTGCAGTTACCAGGTCAAGCATCTGTGATTAAATTCCTTTTCACGTTTCTTAAAAACAAAACCCAAACAACAAAATAACCTTTCTCAAAGGTGCACTGGAGCCAACTCAAAGTGTACCTGGTGGTCAAGCTGGAGTGATTTGAGCAGCAAACTCAATAAAGCAGTGTGGAGTTATTCTCCTTTGGTTCTGGAGTGCCCTGCTTGTCACCTGGAGATGCTTCTGGAAGATGACAGGACCACTAGGCCTAGCAGAGGAAGTGACATCACTGTATCATTGGAGATTGTCCTAGAAGGGGATATTGGGACCCTAGGGCCCTCCTCTCTCTTTCTGAATGTTGTGAGCTGGGAAACCTTCTCTGCCACTTGTGAGGACCATGGTGTTTTGTGGTGTCACAAGGCCCAAACCTATGAAGTCATGTGGCCAAGGATGGAAAACCTTTGAAAACAAGAGCCAGAACAAACCTTTCTTTCTTTTAAGTTATTTATTTCAGATATTTGTCACAGTGGTGTAAAGCTGACGAATACAAAGGTACAGCCCAAGATATAAAATCAAGCCTTAAGCTTTTGTTTGTAGAGAATTCCTGGATTAAAAGCAGAATAAAGTAGATAAATCACACATAAAAAAAAAAAATTCCAAAGTCCCCCTCAGGCACAGTCATAGGGGAGGGGAGTAAAGGGAAAATGGGAGGGAGGGAAGAATGGGAGGATACAAGGGATAGGATAACCATTGAGATGTAACAAGAATAAATTAATAAAAATAAAATTTTAAAAAAATTTTAATTCCAAATCATTTACACAGCAACTACATCCACAAAGATGTGGCCTAACTTCACATTTCTCAAGAGTGGCCATGCCTTGGGATTTCAATAGGTGACACAGGAACTACTTCACTCTCTGACTGTGAGGAACATCTGTGTGCGACGCCTCGGTCATGTTTCATAAAGACAAAGGCACTCCATCTTTGAGGTGCCCTTCCCCAAACAAACTTCAGCCAAATCCTTTGTGGCACAGCGTGACGAAGGGACTCTTCAGAGTATGTAACAATAAAAAGTGTCAAGGTTGACTGTCATTCAGTGTCGGGCTGGACGGGCTGGGTTCCACCTACCATGGGTCAGTCCAGATGCTGCTTGCTTCCAGACAAGAGAGGATGTCTTCTTGAGATCAAAGCTCCCAAGGTCCTATTTCTCGCTAAGGGGCAGCTGGAGTGCTTTAGGATGAGACTTGTAGCCGGGCACTAGCCCTAGTTGCCAGCCTCTCCAGGGGAGGTAGAAAACGAGTTTTTCACCAGGGTGTTACAGTTTCGCTCTTTCAGAAGGAGGACTGCAGATCTCAGACAGCAATGGAGACTTGGGAGCCCGACAAGCCCGTGATGATATCAAAGTGTTACAGCGGCTTGTTTGAGCTGCTGTGCTAAGGACATCAGAGGAAGCAGGGAGATAATTCAAATCCTGCTGCCAGGCAGATCCAGTGAGACGCAGGATCCGTGGAACTTCACTGGGGGACTCAGCACCAAACTGTTGGTGGTGGGGAAGCAAGCCCCAGCAACTGCAACGGCGGTTCCGCCACTGTTGCCTGACCACAGGCAGTCCAGTGGCGCAGTGGTGGTTCCCCCTGAAATAAATGGAGTCTCAAACAGTCACGGTGGAGAAATGGCAACCAAGAGAGCCCTGCCGGCAAGCCAGCCAGCCTTTATTTATAAATCTTGGGCAGTGAAGAGGGGTTTTGAGGGTGAGTGTGTCTGATTCTCTAGGACTAAGGGAGCCAGGATAGTTAATCTACATACACTTACAGTTCCTCATCTAAAGGCAGTAATGTGGGACTTCATCACAAGAAGGAGAAAACAGTACTTAATTATCCTATGTGTGAGTGGATGGGTTCTAGGTATGATTAGAGTTCTGCTCAACACAGGATGCTGTATGTCCAAGAATTCCCTGTGCTAGCTGAAAAAGTTCCTTATCAGGAAAAGGTCAGGCCTGTAATCTTCCTTGAGGGCTATGTGACACTCCTTATAAAATCTAGGGTTACCAAATCAGGTGGAGTGGGAACCCCACTGAGAAAACGAAGTCATAGACTGATAGAAAAAAAAAAGCCTATCGGAGAAGTCAGACTTCAAGCTTGTCCAGCAGAGTCCCACAGTTGACAGGTCAGCAAAAATCCACAAAATTTCCAACATAGGGCTCATAGAAAACTTTGGGAGGATTTAGTGAAAACAAACAACAAGCCTGAGTTTAGTGAGATCAAGCCACCTTGTGGCGTTTCAGCTCCTCTTTTCCACCCCTCCCTGATTCCTCAGCACTCTTGGAAACCTCGTGAATTAATAGAAATATTATATTATATATTAGAAATATATCCATGCAAAAACTTTTCTCTGGACTGCATTTGTCGAATAATTTTGACTCTAAATAACATTTGGAGTGAACAAGAGACTAACCAAAAACGTAAAAATTTGAAGAGTGAGATGTCCACAAGGCAAAAGAGGCTATGATGCAGGCAAGAACAATTCTGTGCACGAGCTTACGAAAGCTAAGTGGAGCTAGGGATACAGCTCAGTAGTTAAGAACACTTGCTGCTCTTGCAGAGGACAAGTTCCGTCCCCAGCACCCACATGGTGAGTCACAACCATCTGTAACTCAAGTCTTAAGGGATCCAGTGCCCCCTTCTGGCTTCTGTAGATAGCAAGCATGCACAAGATGCAGTACATATTTGTGCACATAAATATTTGTTTTTTAAAAATACATGTTAAAAACATAGTATATAGAGTAGAAATAAAAGAACATCAGACATAAACTCTCCTTTACCAGTATCTACAGTAAATACAAATGTTATAAAGGTAAAGACCAACAGAATGGTTAAAAATATGGTTCAACCATATGCTACACAAGATTCGCTTTACATTAAGAGACATAAATGTTTTGAGAGGCATGGAGAAATATGTACTTAGCATCTCTAATCTAGAATCAAAACCAAACTGTTACAAAATCCAAAAACCCCAGAACAGACATGAATCCACAAGTACGAAACCACACCCCTAACCTCAAAGCAGAGGTACAATAAGGCATACTAAAAAGGATCTTCATGGATGCGTGTGAGCTACCCATGAAACCGTGAAGGGGATGGCATTACTTTGCCATGTCTAAGCTTGAGTGCTATCCCAAAGATACCTCATGCTGTAGATATAAATACCACCAGTTCTTAAACACTCTGCTCTTAAGCATATTCAGCCAGTCTCCTGAAAACAATAACCAAGAAAGATTCATAATGGTTATAACTGACAAAAAGCAAGTGGGAATTTAAGAAAAAAAATGCTGCTGGTCATGGGTGAAGTGCTTTGTAATATTAAGAGTTAATTTATCAACAACATACAACTGCATACCCAACAACAAAACTGCAAAATCCAAGAATCGAAAAAAAAAAAAGACAAGTGATAGAATAAATAGGCGACTCTACATTCATTTTCAGAGGTATCAATAACCCATCTTCAAGAATGTACAGAACAACTAAACAAAAGATACACAAGAAAATAGAAGCTATCATAAACCTGTTAGACTCAACAATGAGATATATATATATATATATATATATCCTAGTGAAAGTAAAGCACACATGCCTGAGTAGGGCACTCAGACCTTGGGTAGGGCACTCATACTTTGCATAGAGCACTCAGAACTTGAGTAGGGTGTCAAACTTTGTGTAGAGCACTCATATCTTGGGTAGGGCACTCATACCTTGGGTAGGGAGCTCAAATCTTGAGTAGGGCACTCATTCCTTGGGTAGGGAGCTCAAACCTTGGGAAGGACACTCATGCCTTGGGTAAGGCACTCATGCCTTGGGTAGGGCACTCAGACCTTGGGTAGGGCACTCAGACCTTAGGTAGGGCACTCATAACTCTGAAGTGAGCATGGAATATTTTTTAGGAGAAAGTTAGGAAGTCTTGATAAATTTGAAAAGATGGAATGCATGCAAAGTATGTGTCTTATTTTTGTGGGATGAAATTAGAAATAAATATCGGAAGGAAATTTGAGGAATTCATACTTGTGTGAAATAAAGGACAAAATAAAGGAGAAAAGCAGAAAATACTTGGAACTGAATGAATCCACAATGTACAAAACACAACGAAAGTCAACACCTACAGTTCTGCAAAAAGATTTTAGGGGTAGAGACATGGATTACTCAGTAAAGTACCTGCTATGCAAAAGGGCAGACCTGAGGCCAGATCTCCAGAGCCCACATAAAAAAACTGGGCACAGTATCATCTACCTGTAACCCCAAGATAATAGAGAGGAAGCACAGATAGCAAGATCCATGATGCCCACTGGCCAAGCAGTCTAGCTGACTCAATGAGGTTCTCCAGGTTCAGAGAAAGATCCTGTCTCAGAAACCAAAGCTGTAAAGAGATCAAGGCAGGACACTTGACATCAACCTCTGGCCTCCATGAGCTTGTGTACACATCTGCATATGTCCACACTAATACGTATGTCCAACATGCACCGACAACACACTATGTACCCACACATACAAAAAACTTTAAAGTTATAATCTAACCTTCCACCTAAAAATGAAAAGAAAAAAGACTAAAACCAAAACAACCAGGAAAAAGGAAATAACAAATACTTAAGTTAGAATAAATTAAGAATCGGTTAAAGTAAATGTTAATTCTTTGAAAAGATTAACAAAATTGAAAACTTTTAGTTAGACTGGCAGAGAGACAGAGAGAGAGAGAGACAGACAGACAGACAGACAGACAGATAGACAGAGACAGAGAGACAGAGAACTAACTGCTAACATAGGAAATTAAAAAAGATAACCCTATAAAAGAAAAAGATTTTTAAAAAGAGGCTATAAACAATTTCACACAGCAAATTACATAATGTTTGAAGTGAACAAATTTCTAGAAAAAGGCAAACTACAAAGAAGAGAGAAAAACATAGGCACATAAGAAAATGTTCATTATAAATTCAGAGGGAGAGAGAGGAGGAGGAGAGAAAGAGAGAGAGACAGAGAGACAGAGACAGAGACAGAGAGACTATTAGAGGCAAAAGAAGAGATGTGGGGGTTGGGGATTTAGCTCAGTGGTAGAGCGCTTGCCTAGCAAGCGCAAGGCCCTGGGTTCGGTCCTCAGCTCTGGAAAAAAAAAAAGAGAGAGAGAGAGATGTGGTATAGAATGCTGAATTCCTCCTGCCGTACTCTTGAACTCACAGCAGGCATTATTACCCACACAAGATTGGGCCCATCAATTCTGAATGATGAAGAAGAGAGATTATTTTCCGGTGGTGTAGCCACTGACAAGGCACCCACATTCCTGCAAACAAGTCCTCGCTGATGATCCTGGTAAACAACTGTATTTGCCACCAGGGAAAGAGAGTGGTGGCTGTGGAGCGTTCTTGATTGGAAAGAGAGGAGACCAACAGGAGTGGGAAAGGGTCAGGAAAGAGTACTGATGGCAAATGTGGCGGAGATTCATTATGTACATGTGTGAAAATGTTATAATGAAGCCACTGCATATAATTAATAAGGAAAATAACAAGAAGAATCAAAGATACAACAATCTACCATAAATTCTCTCCCCCAAAAGAATGGAGATTTATTACCTTTATTCAAAAGATAAAGGCTTAAGAAAGTCAAATGAAAATATAACAAAAATCTCTAACAAAGTACTGAAAATTGAATCCTAGGGCATATAAAAAGGCAAACGGGTCTTCACAGCCAAGTCAAATTTATCTCAGGTATTCATGGTTGGCTAGGCATTGGAAAATTAATCAATGTGCTATAGTATATGAACTATGTGATATAATAATAAATGTAGAACACATGATTGACTCAATAGATGAAAAAATGTTTTACAAAAATCCAATACCCTTTCATAACAGACTAAGAAGAGAAGGACTTTCCCTCAACCTAATAAAAGGCTTTTTGAGAAGCCATAACCAATACAAGACTGAAAGATTTCCCCAAAGATCAGGAGCAAGACATCAATTCCATTTTTCATCTTCGCCACGCACACTGTTCCAGAAGTTCTAGCTAGAATAACTAGTCTAGAAAAAGAAATACACCCAGACTGAAAAAGACATAAAACTCTAAGTAATTAACATACACCCTAAACTGTTAGAGTGAGTTCAACAGAGTTGCAGGATATTAAGTCATGCTAAGATTTGAATATGAAGATGCCCACACTGCGAAAGGCCTGAATGCTCACCTAATAGCGCTGCTGTGATAACTTACAGTAAACCCATTGATGAGCTTATTGATAAATGGATTATTTGGAGGTTAGGGCCAAGATGGAGGAAGTCAGTCACTTGGGGAGTGACTTTGAAGAATATATCTCATCCCTGGACCATGTTACCCCTGGCACCTCCAACTCCCTACTCCCGCCCCCCAACCCCACTGTGATACTCTATTTCCACACGGGCCCAGGGGCAGCAAAGTTTAGTAACAATGGACTGAAGGTTCTGAAAGTATGGCCCAAAATAAGCCTTCGGATGATTTGCAAGGTCATCAAAAACAAGGAAAACATAAGAAACTGCCTTAGCTGAGAGGAGCCTGAGGAGACATTGGGACTAAATGTAATGTGGTATCTTGGAAAAAAGATTCTGAAATAGAAAAGAACACTGGGTAGAAACCAGGGGAAGATGAATTCAACGTGTATTCAGTTAATATTAACTTATCAGCATTGGCCCGTTCATTATAACAAATGTGTCACAGTGTTGTGTTATGTCGACAGGAAAAACCGATTTAAGGTACATAGAAGTTCTATAAAAATCTTTACAGGTTTTCTTTTTATCTACAACTCTTCTGAAATTATGGCTATGAGCCTGAGAGACAGCTCGGTGGTTGAGAACACTTGTTACTTGTACAGAAGACATGGGTTTGGTTGGCTCACAGTCATCTGTAATTCCAGGTCCAGGGGATGCAATGCTCTCCTCATGTTCACGGGCATGTATAAGGTACACAGGCGCATGAGTAGGCAAAACATTTGTACACACAAAAGAATAAGTAGATGATAAGTAAATCTTTTAACTATGTATTTAGAAACAAGGTGTCAGTGCATCACTGCAGCTGCTCTCCAACTCGGGATGCTCTTGCCTCTGTCTCCTGAATGCTGAGTGGTGTGTGTGCCACTAAGCCCGCATTCTCTAACTCCAGACCAGCCCATCAACTTACTCATAAGAGCAGCAGGTCAGAAAAATGACACACTTTTGGTGACTCACAGAATCCCAAAGGTAGGATGGTTGAAACACTCAAAAACCACTCTGCACGAGACCTGACACTCAGGCACCTCCCTTCCCTTTTTTTTTTTTTTTTTTTGGTTTTTCGAGACAGGGTTTCTCTGTGTAGCCTTGGCTGTCCTAGACTCACTTTGTGGACCAGGCTGGCCTCGAACTCACAGCAATCTGCCTGCCTCTGCCTCCCGAGTGCTGAGATTAAAGGACTTGCACCACCACACCCAGCTCATAAATACTTTTTTAAAAGAAAAATAATAATAATAAAATTATAGGACCGTAAGATATAGCCATGCCCTAAGTTGTGATGAAACCCTGTAACCAAAAGCGGTTCAGGGAGGATAGGGTTTATTTCAGCTCACAGTTTTATCCCATCACTAAGGAAGTCAGGAATCTGGAGGCAAGAAGCGAAGCAGAAACCATGGAGGAGAGGGGCTTACCATCTTGCTCCTCATGGCTTGCCCCGCTTGCTTTCTGATAGCATCCAGGACCTCCTGCCCAGGGCTGACACCACTCCCAGTGATCTGGACACACACTCGTCATTAATTAAGAAAATGCCTCCCACAGACTTGCCTACAAGCAATCTGACTGACGTGTTCTTTCATTGGAAGTTTCTCTTCCCAAAGATCTCAAGCTTGTGCCAAGTCAGAAAAACCAACCAACCAACCAACCAACAGCAACAACAAGCCCAACCGGGTCAGATTGCTTATTTTTGTTGTTTGAGATAGGGTGTGTGTAACCCAGGCTGGCCTCAAGCTCATATTCCTCTTGCCCTCATCCGAGTGATGGCTGAGATGCCCACTGGTTAGATTTGATTGGTTCTTCCTGTTTCGTGTGTTCAGCCTTCTGGGCTCTGGTCCACACAGATGTGGTCTGCTTTATTTGCACATTGTAATTTGTATTGTTTCTTCTTTACCCTAAACCCCCTCGCTAACTCCGTTAAAAGATAAGTCTGAGGTGAGTTAAACCGAAGAGTGACGGAGGAAGAAAATCATTGAACAGCATTCCTGAAGGAAGTCGATTCATAATGTCCTATCCTACCATATGTACAGACTATTTATGGCCAATGGAAAGGAAGTGACATACAGAAGTAGCCTGATTGGCTACAGTTGACTTTTGCCTTATATGGTTATAAGCAAGCTGTAACCCTTTTTTTTTTTAAAAAAAAAAACTCAATTTACATCCTGGTTGTAGCCCCATCCCTCCTCGCCTCCCAGCCCCACCCTCCCTCTCTCTCCTCTATTCCCCTCCCCTATTCCTCAGAAAAAGGGGCCCCCCCTTCCCACTCACCCCTACTTATGAAGTCCAATCAGGACTGAGTGTGCCCTCTTCCCCTGTGGCCTGGCAAGGCAGCCCCACCAGGGGGATGTGATTTAAAGAAAAAAAGCTGGCAACAGTGTTTATGTCAAAGACAGAGACAGGCCCTGGTCCCCTTACGAGATGACCCACATGAAAGCCTGAGATGCCCATTGACTACATCTGTGTAGGGGCCTAGGTCCTACCCACGCATGGTCCTTGGTTGGTGCTTCAGTCTCAGCAGGCCCCTCTGGGCCCTGGCTAGTTGGCTCTGTTGCTCTTCTTGTGGAGCTCCTGTCACCTCGAGGTCCTTTTCTCCTGCTCCCCGCTTTTCCACAGGACTCCCTAAGTATCGCCCAATGGTTGTCTGTGAGTCTCAGCATCCGTTTTGAAGTGCTGCTGCGTGGAGCCTCCAAGAGAACAACTGAGTTAGGTCCCTGTCTGCAAGCATAGCAGAGGGCTGCTCATAGTGTCAAGGGTTGTGTAACCCATTTTTTTTAATTGGATTATTTCTCTGATGACTAATAGCATTGGGCATTTCCTGTGGATCCCACAGACCTTTCTCTCCTAACCTCTCTCTTCCCCATTGCTGCTTTATCCCCGCTAACCCAGAAACCATTCCTTCCAAGAAAGCAAGTGGACCTGTCTGTAGATCTTCCCCTCTTTTTCTGGTTTTCTAGATCTAAACCCAGAGTCTCATCCACAGAGCTATAGCAGACCCTTTGGGGTGACCTCTCCTCACTGTCTCCTCCCACTCCAAAGAAATGAAATACGAAGATCCTTATTGAACACCCTGATCTCCTCCTTCCTGTGAACCCCCCCCCAAGACCCCCTAGCCTCCTCTGATTACTAAGTGTCAGTTCCCAATACCCACATATTACCTGGAACCCTCCCCCCCAGTGGCCACAACTGTCAGGTCCAAAGAAAATTTCTTAGCAGGCAACACATAGGCATCACACTCTGAAAATCCAGAGTGGAAACAGAAACCAAGGAACACAATACCCACTCAATGAAGGCAAACCCAAAAATCACCACCTAAGCCTATAACCAACCCAATCCCGCCAGGGCAATATACCCCCCTCTAAAGCCCCCTGTCCTACCACAGCGGGTGCTGAGTGGTCCAACAGAGCTAAAGCACAAGAAAAAGACCTTAAAACTTATGAAGATGATAGAGGGCCTTAAAGAGGAAATTAGTAAAACCCTTAAAGAAATCCAGGAAACCACGAACAGTGGAAGAAGATGAATAAAAATGTTCAAGATCTAAAAATGAAAATAGAATTAACAAGAAAAGTCAAACAGTAGGAATCCTGGAAATTTTTTTTTTTAAATTAGGAATTGAAACAGGCAAGTTTCATGGACAGAATACAAGAGTTGAAAGGAGAGGGAAAAAACCCTCAGGCACTGAAGATATGATAGAAGAGATAAATAATCTGTCAAACAAAATGTTAAATCCAAAAGACTTGTGATACAAAACACCCAGGAAATATGGGACACTTATGAAAAGACCAAACCTAAGAATTATGGGAATAAAAAAGGAGAAGGACACAGCTCAAAGGCTCACATATGTTTTAAACAAAATCATAGAAGAAAAACTTCCTTAACACGAAGAAGAAAGTGCCTATAAAGGCACAAAAAACACACAGAGCATCAAATAGAGTAGACCAGAAAAGAAAATTACATAATAATGAAAACATGAAATGTGCAGAACAAAGGAAGAATAATAAAAGATGCATGGGGAAAGACCAAATAACATATAAATGCAGACCAATTAGAATTTACCTGATTTCTCATTGGAGACTCTAAAAGTCAGAAAGTCATGGGCAGTTGTGCTGCAGATAATAAGAGACCACAGATGTCAGCCCATACCACTATATCCAGCAAAAGTTTCAATCATCATAGATGAAGAAAACAAGATAGTCCATGACAAAGTCAAATTTAAACAATATCTATCCACAAATACAGCCCTACAGAAAGTGCTAGAAGGAAAATTCAAATCTAAAGAAGCTAATTATACTCATGAAAACACAAGGAATAAATAATCTCATACCAGAAAAATAAAAAGAAGGGAAATGTACACACATACACCACTATCACCACCACCACTACCAACAACAAAATAACAGAATCATCAACCACTGATCATTGATATCTCTCAGTATCAGTGGTCTCAAATCCCCAATACAAAGGCATAGACTAACAAAATGGATCTAAAAACCAGGATTCATCCTTCTGGGGGCATCTAGGAAACACACCTCAACATCAATGATAGACATTACCTCAGGGTAAAGGGTTGGAAAAAATATTCCAAGTAAAGGAATCTAAAAAGCAAGCTAGTTAGCTTTGTTAATATCTAATGAAATAATCTTCAAACCAAAACTAATCAAAAGAGACAGGAAAAATATTACATACTCATTAAGATAAAAGCTGCCGAGATGACATTTCCATTATTAACATCTATGCCCCAAACACAGGGCACCTAAATATATAAAAGAAATACTACTATGTCTTCTATCACATATTGACTCTCACACACAGATAATAGGAGACTTTAATACCCCACTCTCAACATTGAACTGGTCATCCAGACAAAAACTAAACAGAGAAATTCTGGACCTAACAGATGCTATAAACCAAATATATCTAACAGATATTTACAGAACATCTCATTCATACACAAAAGAATATATCTTTTCCTCTATACCTCACAGAACTTTTTCCAAAATAGACCACATACTCAGACACAAACCAAGTCTCAACAGATACAAGAAAACTGAAATAAAATCCTGCATCCTATCAGACCACTACAGATTAAAGCTGGATATCAACAACAAAAGAAGCAACAGAAAGCTTACAAACTCATAGACACTGAACAGTGTTCTACTGAATGAAAAGCGGGTGATGACAGAAATAGAGAAAAAAATTAAAGACTTTCTAGACTTCAATGAAAGTAAGTACATAGCATACCCAAACTTATAGGACACCGTGAAAGCAGTCTTTAAGAGGCAAGTTCATAGCACAATGTGCCTACAGTAAAACAAAAATAAAACAAACAAACAAAAAACTGGAGAGGTCTCATAGTAGCAACTTAATAGCTCACCTGAAAGTTCTAGAATAAAAAGTAATCACACCCAAGAGGAGTAGATGGCAAGAAATAATCAAACTCGGCTGAAATCAATAAAATAGAAACTGAACAATACAGAGTCAATGAAGCAAAACGAATGGTAAAGAAAATGCAATACATTTACACAGTGGAGGATTGCGCAACTGTAGAAAAAAATGACGTCATGAAATTTTCAGGCAGATGGATGGAAATAGAAATAAATCACTCTGAGTGGGGTAATCCAGACCCATAAAGATAAATGTGGTATATATTCATTTATATGTGGATATTGGCCATTAAATAAATGATAACCAACCTATAATCTGTAGATCTAGAGAGGCTAGGTAGAGAGGAACAGACGTGGGGTGCACATGGATTTCTCTGGGAGGGGAAAATAGAGTAGATCTTAGAGGTGGATTGGAGAGGGGTCTGGATGTGAATGGTAGGATATGGTGGGGGCGGAAAAGGGTTGGGGCAGGAAATGTGGGGAGAGAGGTAAAACTGAGGGACATTTGAGGGATGGTATGGAACCCTCATACAGAAAAGGGGTGGACCCAGAGCAGAGGGGAGGGAGGGAGGGACAGAGGAAGGGACTAGGGAGGAGTAAAAGGAGGGAAATCTGTAATCAGGATATATTATATGAGGAAAAAAACATTCATTTTCAATAAATGAAAAAATAAGCAATTTAAGAAGTCAATAATGAGCAGGGCATAATGGCACACTCCTTTGATCCCAGCACTTGGGAGGCAGAGGCAGGTGGATCACTGTGAGTTCGAGACCAGCCTGGTCTGCAGAGTGAGTCTAGGACAGCCAAGGCTGCAATAATGAAAACCCAAAATGACTCAGCAGCCTCTTCTGTCAGATCTCTGCAGAAAGGTATTTCCCATCTTATTCCTTACTTTCTTAATTCCTGGGAAAAGGTGGACCTGTTCTCTTCCAAGAGAGATTCCCAGTGTGAAAGGAGAAACTGGAGGCTCGAATGCATCTGCCTGGAGCAGTCAGGAAAAAAATAAAAAACTGTGCAGATAAACAGAAGGGCCTCTGCAAAGCTGAGCCAAAGGTTTCACCTCAGAACAAGCCGGTTATTTCCTCCCTACATGTGACATCCCCTCTGTTGATTTCACATTCTGGCACCATGTGTCTGGCTCTCAAGGACTCGTTGCAATTTTAGTACAATCACAGTTTCTCCAGTCACAAGGAAAAGCCCTGGGGGGATATTTTTAATTATACAGCGTTTGGGCCTATGTAGTATGGAACATCTTGGCCAAAGTCAGACAGGTGAGTCCTGGGACCAGGTGGGAGCTTTCGCACAGTCTGTGGATGGCACTTCAGCTCCGCGCACTCCCAGATGTGCCCTCACCTCATCATTTGAGTATGTAACACCTGCACCGTTGTTCTTAATTGCCTCCTTTGATAGGGAGCTGTGCAAGTTGATCTCTTGCACAGTATAGCTGTTGCATTAGGATTATCATTTCAAACAGAAAAAAAAAAGAAAGAAGGCAACGCTCCAGGGTATCACATATTAAACATTTTATCTCTTCTCTTTAAAACAATCAGAGCTAAATGTTTTTACAGGTAATCCAAGATCTCATTAGAGAGAGTCAATGCGCACTTCTGCGTGTGCCTCCCCGGTAACCTGGCTGATTAACACTCAGTTCTTCTCTCTGTGTGTCACATTTACCCCCATTTTCTTACGCACTGAAACACACCTGGAGCACCTCCATCTGATGGAGCACCTCCATTTGATGGAGCACCTCCATTTGATGGAGCAGCAGCTGCATCCCCTGACCTCCAATCCAGAGATACTTCCCGTGAGCTGTTTCCTTAATGCCACCCATGCAGCTTCAGTCACAACACAGAAGTTTCCTGTCGTGGGCTGTCAGGTTTGTCTTTACGTAATTTGCATGAGTTGCATTGTATTTTGACGAGGGGAGAAATTAATGCATCTAGCCATTGCTACCCTCGCCCCAACTTGAAGCATTATTATTACTGAGATATGATTGAGTCTGTAATTCCTTTCTTTCTTATTGCATTTATTGGTTATATTTATTTCATGTATGTAATTCTTTTTTTCCTGCATGAATGTATATGCACCACATATGTGCCTAGTGCTTGTGGAAGAGTTACAGATGGTGGTGAACCTTTGTCTAGGTGCTAAGAACTGGACCCAGGTCCTTTGCGAGAGCAATAGTTGCTCTCAGCTGCTGAGGCATTGCTACAGCCCACGAACTTGCCTCTTCCTTCCTGCTTCTGGGGAAGGCTTGGATTCAACGACTGTGCTTCTTAGAACAATAGCCTCCTCTCAACATTACATGGCAACTATCGGGGGGGGGGGGCCTGCGAAAATCACTAGCCTCTTTACCAGGCTAGCTACTGTGACCTTGTCCTTGTTGGTTGGAACTCTAGGCAAGACCCTTGGCATGTGTCTTAGTCACGGTTCTATTGCTGTGAGGAGCCACCATGACCGTGGCAACTCTTTATAAATGAAATCATTTAATCAGGCACGGCTTACAGTGTCAGAGGGTTAGTCTGCTTTCATCATGGCGGCATGCAAGCAGACATGGCGCTGAATAAGGAGCTGAGAGCTCTACATCCAGACCCACAGGCGACAGGAAGAAGAGACCCACTGGGCCTGGCTTGCACCCTCAGCGACACACTTCCTCCAGCAAGGCCACACCTCCTATTCCTTTCAAATACTGCCACCCCCTAAGCATCTAAATATATGAACCTATGGGGACCATCCTTATTCAAACCACCACAGCATGGAGCCCAGATGTTGCTGGAAGAAGGATAACGTGTTCAGAGCAGCTGAGATGAAGACAAGGAAATGGCCATTCATGCCCCTGTGCATCCCTGCTCCCATGATCCAAAGCCTGAGCTGTCATGGGGCTGTGAGCCACTCATGTACTTTTTTAATAACTCCCTCTCTCGTTTATTGTTTTCCTTCAAATAGATCAGTTAGGCTTCAGGTATAACTCGTGGGGTTCTTAATAAAACACATGTCTACGTTTTAAGTCTCCGCCTCTGTCTGTGATAATACGCACAGAAGCATTGTGTGTTGCACGTAGCCACGCCAGGGCTCACAGAAGATCAGAAAACCATCTATTTTATTCCTAGACAAGGAAGGAGAAGCCGCTTCAGAGTGAGTCTCCCTGAGTCCTTTGCACCTAACACAGTCACTCTCCAGCTCTAGTCTATATGAAAATTCAGAGCTCTGATTATGGAACCTTTCATTTTTTTCCCCCAAAGGAAACCAAACATATGAAAATTTAAAACACTCTTGACTTTGAATTACTGGCTCAAATCACATTTTAAAATGTTGTAGGAAGTCGGACAGCCTAGTGGAGCATCCCTATAATGCTAGCACTCAGGATACTGAGACAGAAGGATCAGGGGTTGTTCAAGGCCATCCTCAGTTGCATAGCTAATTTGAGGCCAGCCTGGGCTACATGAAACCCTACCTAAAAACCTGGCGGTGGAGGGCGGGGGAGGAGGCAATAGTATGCCACCAGTGGTGGTTTGAATGAAAACGGCCCCTATAGGCCCATAAGAAGTGGCACTATTGGGAGGTGTGACCTTGTCGGAGGAAGTGTGTCACTGGGGGCTTTGAGGTTTCAAGTGCTCAAGCTAAACCCAGGATCTATCGCTCTTCCTGCTGCCTGGCCCAGGTGTAAAACCCTCAGCTCCTTCTCCAGCACCATGTCTGCCCACATGCCCCCACGCTTTCCCACTATGATCACAATAGGCTAAACCTCTGACCCTGTGAAGCAGTCCCAGCCAAATGCTTTCCTTTATAAGAGCTGCTGTGGCCATGGCAGAGCAATAGAAGCCCTAACTAAGACACCACCTGCCCTAGTTAGGGTCACTACTGCTGTGACCAAAACACTATGACCAAAAGCAACTTGTCGAGGAAAGGGCTTATTTGACTTACACTTCCATATCATAAGTCCATCACAGAAGGAAGGCAAGACAGGAATTCAAGGTGGGCAGGGCCCTAGAGGCAGGAGCTGATGCAGAGAGGCCATGAAGGGGTGCTGCTTACTGGCTTGCTCCTCATGGCTTGCTCAGCCTGCTTTCATATAGAACCCAGGACCACCAGCCCAGGGATGGCTCCACCCACAATGGGTGGGGCTCTCCACCGTTGATCAGTAATTTAGAAATGAATGCCTTACAGCCTGATATGGAGGCATTTTTCTCAGCTGAGGTTCCCTCCTTTCAGATGACTCTAGCTTGTGTCTAGTTGACCCAAGACTAGCCCGGCCATCACCCCTGCCTGCCTCTTCACCCCACTCTCCATGATCTTGTTCACCCCAAAGATAGCTGGGATGGAGCTATCTTTCCCACGTAGCTCCATCCCAGCCCGAGAGCCCCACTACTGGTCCTTGCTATCTACGAGGGGGAAATGTTCTGCTTAGACTCTCAGGCCCAAGTCAGACACAGCGAGCCTGGATCTGTATTTCAACAAGTCCCCGGATCATTTGTTCACATAGTAAAAATGAAAAAGTACTGGATTAATTTACTCGTTATAAATTTGTCTTGTACCATGAAGTTATCTGGGGAGCTTAAAGAAAAAACCATCAATCCCTAGGTCCTGAATATGTATAAAGTGGACCCACATTGTGGCCTGTGCCCCCTCCCTTTAAATCTCCAAGTGATCTGAATGTGTTTGCACAGAGAGTCAAGAACTAGTGGTCCACCACAGAATCCACTCCTTATTACCGCCCAGGCAAGACACCCAGCAGGCCACGCAGATCTTCACTACTGGCTAAACAAAAGCTGCATCTGAAATGATCTCAGGCCCTGGAAAATTCCACTCACTTGCAAATGTGGCCACATTAGGAGAGAGAGTAAAGACAGCTGAGCCACTAGAATTGAACCCTGAGGCAAGGAACATCTACAATCCAAATTCAGAAAATTTTATTTTTTAAAAATTCTGGTGCTTAAGCACATATATGGTTCACATGCATGCAAATAAATTACACACATTTTTTAAAAAATCTCAAAATTCTGGTGCTTGCTCTCTTCTCTTTGATCACGAATCATGCATTGTAGACGCTAAGCCGAGCAGTTTCTTTGTAACTGTAATGTACAACATTCTCCTGGTGTGCGATAAGCCTTATTTAATAGAGGGAAAGGGCAGCTAAGAAGGAGAGAAAAGAGGGCAATAGGACTAAACAGGATCAGCTCACATGGCTCATAAGTATGAGGTCATGACAAATCTTGTCAGTTGTGTTCTCCTATTGGGACATCTTATCACTCTTCTGTTAGGCCACAGAACTAAGCAAAAATGGAGAAATATAGCAGAAACTGTTGCTTGGTAAGGGGACAGGCCTCGTGGCACCAGCTCTCTGCCCCCAGCATCAGCACTACCATTCATCTTCTATTTCCAGCCCAGTGCGATGAGCATTTTAATGTGAGGACTGAATTTAAGTATGAATAATGTTTAAATTCTCAAAAACTCTCTGTAATATACTTTATGCCTTAGCTCCTAAAGCCGATGGATTACAGAGTTGGTCCCCAGCCTGAGGTACTATTTGGAAGTGTGGAACCTTTGGGAGGACCCAGGGGAAGGGAGTTGCATCATTGGGAGTGTGACATTGATGTTCTGGTACCTTTCTCTTTTCTTTTCTCACTTTCTGGCCACTGTGAGATGAACAGCTTTGCTCCACAGTGTGCTGTCACCATAATGTTCTGCCTCACTGCATGCTTGAAGTGGAGCCAATTGGACCGAAACCTTTGAAACCAGGAGCCAAAATAAACTTTTCTTCTTTTTGTTTATCTCTGGTACTTTTGTCACAGTGATGGAAAGCTAACACATGGGGTGCAGGAATTCCTCAGATAATAATTAATATCAACTTGCATAATTTTTGAAGGGACAGAAATATTACATACCCTGGGGTTTTCTACAAACTTCTTGAGAATATTGAATCAATTTAGATGAAACTATTTTCAGTGGTGTTAGGATTTCTGAAAAATAGCTCTAATATGTAGTTCAAATGACAAAAGAAAGCGCGTCATCACTTAAAACAGTGATTCTCAACCTTCCTAATGCTGTGACCCTTTAATACAGTTCCTCATGTTGTGGTGACCGCCAACCATAAAATTATTTTCATTACTTCCTCATAATTGTAAATTTGCTTTTATGAATCGTAATGTAAATATTTTTTGAGATAGAGGTTTGTCAAAGGGATCATGACCCATGGGTTAAGAACCACTGATTTAAAAGCTTCCATATGTGACGTGGATTCAGACCTGTCTCCTCCCTGATGGATGAGCCCTGTAGAAGAGGAACTTGTTCTTCATACAACTTCCTGTCAACAAAATGAAGGCTGCACTGTGGCAAACTCTTTCTTGCCTTCACAGCTGACTTGAGTTTGCCCCCCAAGGAGTATAAAACCAATGACATAACCCCATGTTGAGGACGTCTACGGCTTTTGAGGAGGGTTGGTAGCTGTACAGGACAACAAAGCTTCCCAGAGATGAGCAAAACCATACAGAGATCTCCCCTGCACACTCAGAATTCTCATGTCCAGGTAAATCAAATGACTAATGAAGGAAATTGCCAACAAGCTAAGCACATGGCTCTTTGTACTATACATTATGGAGTAAAGAGGTCATCTCCTGACCGGTGGAGCTTGTCAGGAGCTGAACACGCCTGGTGGGCCTATCTGAAGCAGGGGCCAGAACTTTCAAGAGCTGTACTTCACACAGTCAGTGGTCCAGAGCTGCTAGATTGGTTTTACTATGAGCTAGATACGTAAGAGAAGGCCATGGAAAAAGTCAAGAAACCGGTGGAGATATCAAGATAATTAGCTACGCTTTCAGAAGTATGACCTGGCTGGATGATGCTGGCAAACACACACATGCACACGCGCACACGCACACACACACACACACACACACACACACACACACACACACATTGTTGTATTTGTCTTACTGAGCTGTCCTTATCTTTTGAGACTCTCTGGGGAGACAGCACTGTCGTCGATGCCATTTCCTAATGTTATCTTGCACTAGAAGACACCTGGGACAGGTAGGCTCCCAGGGAAAGAAATGGCCCCAACGGTTATCATGGAGACAAGAGCATCCTAGAGATGGGAATGAGAAAGGCAGCACTAAAGTGCCTTCAGCATCTTGTGGCAGGTCCCTGTGAATAATAGTTCTTCGAAAGCTTGCTATGAGACGCCATCTGGGTACATAGCCATCATGGTGATAAAACCGTACTTGCTCTCACTCTATCTGTGATTATATCTCAAAACTGCCTATGCTTCCACGTTGCCTGAGCCTCTGTTTTTAAAAATTAAAGAAAACTTTATCTCTGCACAGTTGGTTTGCAATACAATTGTAATCCATTTCCCCAGATCCCAAGAAAAGTATACGTAATTTACACTTGAGCTGGGAATGTGTGAAGTTTTTGTTTTTTTTTTTTTAAGATATTTTTCTTCTTGCTTCCTGAACTGTGCTCTCACTAATTGGACAGTGAAATTAACTTAGCTGGGCGTTCAAATAGGCACAAGCTAAATGCTCAGAGAGGAGAGCTGTGAAGGATGGGAGGAAGCCAGACTGACTCAAAATTTACCAACAGATCCTTTAACTCCACACCTTGAATATTCCTAACCTCCTGGAGAGTTGGTCACTATCAGTCAATACGACATAATCCTCACAAGTGGAAGAAGTGGTCACAAATGCCACACTCTCCTCATAACAGCACAAGCCAACCTAGAGATGCCAATTGCCCCATGATGTTATTAAAATGAGCCTCTCCACATAACTTGACCGAACAGACCACTGCCTAGCCATGCCACAGTCAACCTGAATCCTGTAGCATGTGCCATCTAGCTGTCTCCAGTAACATGTATCAGTCATGCAATTACATGGCAGGCTTTCTTACAGCCGTCTAGAAACCAGGCTCTAGAAAAACAGGAGAAAATCCAATCCAAAGGAGGACTTCAACAGGTTTCAATTTGCCGTTGAGTACACACTGAGTAGAGCGAGCCACCCTCAGTCCCCTGTGGGGTCTTCTCAGGCAGGGGCTGCAACTCAGCTGCAATGCTGCTCCCCACTGCTGCACCACTGTGTCATGACTGGGTTTCCACCGTTTCGTTTCCTATAGGCTGACCTGGAGGCCTTACCTTGGCTCCCAAATTATAAACCTTTGGGTGTCTACAGCACATGTCACTGCCCGTGTCCTTCACCGGCGACACCATTCTTTTTGCTTAGGTATGTGACCTGTAGTCTTTGACAGTTGTGCATGCAAATGTCTCTTTATTTAAAATAAGGCCAAGAGTCTGCATAAAGACTCCCTTTAAAAAATGTAAACAAGGACCTGTGAGATGGCAAGTCACATAAAAGCGCTTTCTGCCAAGTCTGAATCCCTGTATTTGATCCCAGGACTCCGCACAGTGTAAGGAGAGAACCAGTTCTTGAAGTGGACCTCCACATGCATGCCATGGCACACACAAACACACACACACACACACAGAGAGAGAGAGAGAGAGAGAGAGAGAGAGAGAGAGAGAGAGAGAGAGAGAGAGAAAGTAAGAAATGATTTTTGGAAAAAACCATGCAGGTGCTGGACAGACAGCTCATCAGTTAAGAGTTCTTGCTGCTCTTCGAGAGGACCGAAGTTTGGTTCCCAGAACTCACATGGCAACTCACAGCCACCTGTAACTCCATCTCCCAGGGACTTGACAGTTTCTTTTGAACGTGGCACCTACACACATTTGGCACACACACACACACACACACATAAATAGACAGATATAAATCTTTAAAAGCAGAAATGCAAACAAAACATCCTGGCACTGCTCAGCTAGCACCCAATCCACTTAGCACGAACGTCCATCGCTTCAGCCTCGTCGCAGCACGACTTTGAGGTTCACAGTCAATAAACAATGTGCAGAATCATCAGAAATTCAGTGTCATGCTTCTTCACACAGAGAGTTTGAGACCGTCCTTGGTTGCGTAAACGAAACATCTTTAAACAAACAAACAAAAATAGAGGGCAGTGGGTGGCGGCCTACACTCTTAATAGCACTTGAGAGACAAAGCCTGGTGGATCTCTGAGAGTTCAAAGCCAGCTTGATCCATGTAGCATGTTCTAGGCTGGCCAGGGCTATACAGTGAGACCCTGTATCAGAGGGGGTAGAGAGAGGGAGGGAGAGAGGAGGAGAAGAGAAGAGAGGAGAGGAAATAAGGGTTGGGGAGATGGCATACAAGTATGAAGACCTCAGTTCAGATCCCCAGAATCCATATAAAGCTAGAACCATGGCACATGTCCTTTGTCCCAGCATCCCTATGGCAAGATGGAAGGCCACAACAAGAGGACGCCTGAAGTTCACATGCCAGCTAGTCTAGAATATGCAGCCAAGAACAGTAAGAGACCTTATTTCAAACAAAATTGAAGGCAAACACAACACCCAAGGTTGTCTTTTCATTTCCACACTTGTGAGTGCCATATGTGTGTTGTGCGTATACACAGAGAGGGGGGAGGGAGAGAGAGGGAGGGAGGGAGGAAGGGAGAGAGAGAGAGAGAGAGACAGAGAGAGACAGAGAGAGACAGAGAGAGACAGAGAGAGAGACAGAGACAGAGACAGAGACAGAGACAGAGACAGAGACAGAGACAGAGATTGGTTGATTGAGAAAAGAAATCCAGATTCCACCCACTTCTCACCAGCAGTGGATGAGGCTCGGTATACAGCCCAGCTCAATAGCATCCTCTAACTCTATAGCCTTGACAAAGCCATCTGAGCCCTGCTGAGGCACAGTTTCTTCATCTCTAGGGTACAGATTAGATGAAGTAAGAATGCATAGATAGGGGGGCTGGAGAGATGGCTCAGTGGTTAAGAGCACCACCTGCTCTTCCAGAGGTCCTGAGTTCAATTCCCAGCAACCACATGGTGGCTTACAACCATCTATGATGTAATCTGATACCCTCTTCTGCAGATAAAGCACTCATATACAATAAATAAAAATAAATAAAATTTTAAAAAAGAATGCATAGATAGTATTAGACACAACGAAAATATTCACCTGGTGCTTGTTTTTTTTTTTTAAATACTATTTCCTTAGTTTAACCTCCTTTCAGTCCCTTACTAGAGTGTCCTGAGACCGTTAGGTAAGTGACTTAAGACTACTTAGATCATTTTTCCATGCTGGTGATGTAGGACTAATTAAATTGGAATTAGCAGCCACACTCAACCAGGCAGGAGGGATCTGGAAGAAAAGCTGGTCTAGCAGAAGAAAGGCTATGTTTATGGTGAAACCGGAGCTGGAGGTGAAGGGATGCGGAGTTAGGAGGAAGTGGGGACCCTCATCAGCCACAGCTTTCACTTTGATTATCTTTGCACTACACGCTTTAACGAGATGAACCTGGACTGTGGGGTGTGTTGCAAGAGACCCTGTTTCAATCTGCCGGCTCCCAGAGCCAGCCATCGGCCACATCTGACTGGGGAGTAGAGACGGAATTCAATTGCTCCAGCCTAACTCCCCCTCCCCAGGATAGATGCTTCTCAGGTTATAGAGTAGAAACAGAGCCGCAAAAGTGTACCTTCCACAGCAAAGTGCATAAGAAACCACTTTCCTGTTGGGATGGTACATCTCTGTAGCGTCAAGGTTTCCCAAGCCAGAAGTGTGCGTACTTAAACATGAGTCTGTTGCCAGGAAGTTGCCGGTCTGTTACCAGTGTGACACTGCCGGCGTGGAATAAAAAGGGCCCGGGATCTGAAAGCCTCCACGGAACGCAGACAAATGAGACCAGGAGCGACGAAACCTTCTGCTCTATCTGGAAGCACAGTGGGGTTCAGGGAGAAGGCTGGCATTTTCTGAGAAGGTGGTTACCTTCTCGGGGTTGTTCGACAGCCTATGCGCTGTTGACATAGATGAAAAAGATATTAAAAAGCAAGATCACCTGAGGCTCAGAGAGGGACAGTGGCATGTGTTGGCTACAGCTCCTACCCCAAACAGGGGTGTCAGCCAGGTTAGTGTCTGCTTAACCATCATTTTCATCTGCCAGCTGCTGTGCTGCTGCCTTTCCGCCCCTGGGAAGTGGTCTGAGGCTGTCATCCTGGACGGGGCGTTGCTAGGAGGGCATTGTGGGTGGGGTCGTTGCTGGGAGGGCATTGTGGGTGTGCCTATCGCCTCATGGAAGTGTTCTGAGGCTGTCGTTGGGGGGGTGGGGCGTTGATGGGAGGGCATTGTGGCCATCATAGGGGCGTGGGCGGAGGAACAAATAACCTCAGGCCCAGGCAATGAGATTTGGGCCCCTCGAATCCTCTCTCCCTGTTGGTTTATAAGAGAGACCGCCATGGCCTAGAAAGGTTAGCTGATTTCTATCCGACTCTATTAAACCAGGGCCTACATAGACGCAGATGAACAAGGGTTTTACAGGTAGGAAGTTAGTGGCTGGAGTGCTCCCACGTGACGGTGTCTTCTTTAAACTGAAGCCATGGAAAACAGGACTGGCTTTCTCCTGACTGTGACAGCTCACAGGAACCCTTCAAAGTCCTTCCAACCTGAGTCTTCAAACTTTGAAAGGATAATGTCAACTATCCAGGTGGGCCCTGGTCAGCCGACACAGCTGAAAGTAGGAAGGCCAGTCCTTGGAGAATCCAGCTAGGCTGGAACTTTATTTCAATTTGGCTTCAATCAGAGAAATTAATAATTTCAAATGCGCAAAGAGGCCTTATGGGAACTGCTGTGCAGACACGGACTTCGGAATGCCACCAGAAGGACAAGGAGAGAGATGAGGTGGGCAGCGGGGGTCCTGTTTGGGGAGTGCCACTGTCATGAGCATTAGCTCATGGTAAAACATGGTACCAACATGGACAGTGTCAAAGAAAGAGCCAAGCTAGGAACAGATGAATCTGCAAAGCGCGATGTGTTTATTAAAAGAGGTCTTTTGACAAGTCTAAGCCATTGTATGGAAAGGGGAGGCAAATCCCTGCATCTGCATCATCACCATCTCCACATGTTCAAAAGTGCCCTGCCCCTAAGGCACCTTTGCTCAGCCCCGGGCCAGAAGGGCAGCATGACTACCTGCCCACCCTACTGCCCTCTCCTTTCCACAGAAGACAGTCAGCGAGTTACAGGGTACAAGTTTCCTGAAGACACAGTTTAAGGGGTCTAGAGTTCAACTTGTAAACAGTGGAGAACCAAGAACCCCGGCTGGAGAAACGGCTCAGCAGTCAAGAGCATACACAGCTTTTACCGGGGACCCAGAGTTCCACTCCCAGGAACCTATGTGGCATTTCACAGCCATCTGCAAATCCTGCAGCCAGGTGGGATTCAACACTTCAGACCTTCACAGGCACCCACACTCCTGTGCACATCCCCACGCACGCATACACGTAATTGAAATAAAATGAATATTTGAAAAAGAAGAAGAGGAATTCGGCTGGCTATAATGCTGTGTCATTGGGAGCTAGAGTGGAGGAAAGCTGACGGGAAGGCATGCTTTGTGAGGCGGGGTGGTAAACATGGAGGGAGGGAAAAAAACGAAGGAAACAAACCACCTTCAAGTCTTTCCTGGTTAGCTTTACCTGTCAACTTGATGCAACCTAGAATTACCAACTGAAGGAGATCTTGGTCAGATTGGTCCGTGGGGGGTTGTATTGATCGCTAATTGACTGTGGGCAGCACTATCCCCTAGTGGTCCTGAACTGCATAGCTGGCCACCAAACAACATCCTCCACAGCTCCTGTCACAACTTCTCTTCGGTGACATTAGATCCTCGGTAAGAGGTAGTGCTGTATGGAATAGCAATCAGGCATGCTTTCAAGTTCCTGCCTTGACTTCTCTTAGTGACTGTCACCTGAAACTGTAAGCCAAAAACAAAAACAAACAACAACAATAACAACAAAAACTCTTCTCTCCCTAATCTTGCGTTTGCTCACGGTATTTTATCACAGAAACGGCAGGGCAACCTCTACCTTTTAAATAGTTGATTCTACCACATATGGAACCATTAGCAATGTGCATGAATTTAGCAAACGTCCAGAGATAATGGCTTCAAAGGAAAAGGCTGCTGTCATGTAAAATGAGCACCTTATCGGGGAACAAAGTCTTTCTGGGTGTACTAGTTTGCTTCTCTTGTTGCTCTGGGTGTAGACACCATGGCCAAAAGCAGCTTAGCCAGGAAAGAGTTAATTAGATATCTTACAGGTTAAAGTCCCTTGCTGAGGGAAGGCAAGGCAGGAAACGGAAGCAAGAACCTGGAAGCAGGAACTGAAGAGGGACATGAAGGAATGCTGTTTCCTGGATGGCTTGCTCAGTTTTCTCTCTTATACAATCCACTGCCACCTGAAGGCATTCCCTAGCTGAGATTCCTTCTTCCCAAATGACTCTAGCTTGTGCCAAGTTGACAAAACAAGAAAACCCAACAACAACAACAACAACAACAACAACAAACAAGACAAAAACAAACAAACAAAACAACAAAAAAACCAAACCTGCACACTGGGGAAAGGGAAACTCTCAAACCCTAGCCAAGGTGTCTCTTATTTTCCTTTACTGGGAGACTTACCATGAGAGAGAGAGAGAGAGAGAGAGAGAGAGAGAGAGAGAGAGAGAGAAGGAGCGCCTTTATCAATCACACCAAAGTTACCATTTCTTTCCCCTCGTGCCCATACCCTAACTCAGAGGAGGCAGTTAGTCTCCAAAGCTACCTCATGGCTCCCCAAAAGGTGCTAGAATGGTATCTTGTTCCTGGGGGGGGGGGTTTATCATGAAAGCTCTTTATGACTAACACTTTACAAATGTATAGAATAGATTTTAAATTGTCAGCCCTATTATCCAGCCTTACCCAGGTATCCCCCAAAGCTTACCCTGTGCCCCGCTTTCTCCATCGATTACAAAAATAAGAGCTGTTTAAAGATCTATTTCCTTTTCCTGCCCCCCCCCCCGCCCCCACTATTGTCACCTCGACTCTAGCTGTCAAAATGCTACTGAAGAAAAACATGCTATAATTCATTAGCAGCTTGGCAGGGATGCTGCTGGGAGTCAGTCAGGAGGCGGCAAAGAATAATCAGCGCTGAGATTCATCATAAAGCTGCACCTCCCTTGTGCACCGCGACACAGACAGTGACCCTGACTTAGGAAGGACACAAGGTTTGAGTTTGTACCTCACAGGAAAATAGCATGATGGGTGCTCTTATTTATAAGTGTTGAAATTTTCCTTTCCCCCTGCTGCAAAAAGAGCGATGCATTTTTAAAACAATCTGACTGACTTATCTATAATCAGCAGAAAACAAAAGCATAATTTAGTTTGCTTCAAGTAAATGGCCTTTGGACCAGATTCCCAAAGTAGATGATGTGGCTAATGGGCTATTCCCTGCCTCTGAGGACTTTGACAAGTGCTGCAGAAGAGCCTCGCTTGGCATTTGAAAATGTCTCTTGAAGCCATTAGGGGCCTGCCACTGTCCTGACAGGGAGGCAGGGAGGAGGGGCCTTTGAGATTAGACAAGGAGGCTCCAGACGCCTGGTGGTCTGAGGGCAGTAGTTGTAAAGGCAGAGAGCTAACTCTGCAAATGTGGCCAAATAATTTTAATTAAGGCCAGAGCCTCTTCATTAAAAGGAAATAGAACCTGAGTTCAGAAATCCAATCAAAGTTGCCGCAACAAAATCGAAAGGCTAGAGGTCACTGGCTAAATTTGGAAGGGAAAAGTATGGAGGGTTTGAGGTACTTTTTCTTACAGCTTTGTCTCAAATGAAAACTCAGGAGTCTAACTGCAACCCAGGGGCCAGGTTGCCAGGACATAGTGAGTCTGGAACTTGGCTCAGATGCTGCACAGCCCCTCTGTGTCAGAACACTTACGTCATCCCCCCCACACACACACCCCAGTTCTTCTTGTTCTGAACCCAGACCCTTAAAATCCTCCAAAGGCTTCTATCTGCTCTTTCAGCTGACAGCCAGGTCACTAGCCAAGGCCTGCAAGGCTCCTGCCCAACCCTCTGTTCACTCCACCTTAGCATCCCTCGGCTCCTTTTTGTTCGGGAGCAGAGCTCATCTGTTGCTGCTTTATAATCCTCTGCTGCTGGGTTGATTAGAATTCTCTCAACGCGTTACTCAGTTCAAATACGCCCTGCCTATAGATTTTCCTGACCATTCTTGTCCTTCTACGATGTCTAGTCAGTCCTCTGTTGTTGTGTTTGTTTCAGTCTCTGTCATCATTATGTTTCTACGCTTGCCTATTGTCCTTTCTTCATAATAGCCTGTAAGTTCCCTGAAAGAGACTGTGTCTCATCTGCCTATAACAGGGCTTGGTGGATATTTTGGACTGAATGGGTTTGTTAATAGATTCATTGCCACAATGCTGAATTTGTTTGCTCATGTGCACGTATGCCTGCCTCCGTGTGTGTGCTCCAAGTCTGCACATGTGCCTGCCTGCTATAGCGACGGGGGTGGGGAGGGTGGTTATCTGGTCCCCTGGAAATGGAGTTACAGGTGATTGTGAGCTCCTCGGTGTGGGTGCCGGGAACTGAATCCTGGACCTCTGGGAAAGCAGCCAGTGAGTGTTCTTAACTCCTGAGCCACCTCTCCATCTCTTGTCACAAATGATTTCAACTCTAGGAAAACGTCTCTAAAGACCGTGCAGCAATCAGCCCAGCACATTTAGGAGTATGCCGACTGGCCATGCTGTAGAGAAAACTGTAGCATTTGAACAATAGCCGTCTCTGAAACCCCAGCAGCATGGCTCTCCTAGATGGCACTCAGAGACGTACAGTGGATGGAGTATTCACTAGCTGGCGAATGAATTCACTGCTCAGACCAGAACAGGAAAAATGGCTTATTGAACACACGGCAAAGGGCGACAAGCTGCAGAGTAGAGATCTAATTGGAAGGACAAGGCACTGGGCAGCAGGGGTTTTGATTTGGAAAAGGTACTTTTTATGGGTAACGTGTAAGTGTCTCTGTGGGGTTTCCTGCCCATGTAATTCATGCCACGCGGAGGGGTACAGTGACGATTGTTTGGCATATAGTCCTGGGAGGTTAGCATGGGACACTGTGCACTTAGTTTCCAGTTGTGCGAACCCTGCTATGCAAAGAGGGCCCATGCAAATCGGGATCATGCAAATAAGGGCAGTTCTGGTCAAAGCGTGAGTCAGAGAGCAGAGGCGGCCGCTCTGTACCTTCATATAATAGAATCTCACAGGCTAGCAGTTTGTAATTCCTGGACCATACTTGTGAAGGTTCCCTATTGGGAGTCTGGCTCCTTTTTCTGGTCTTGCATTACTGGCTTTGCTGAACAAGAATTTCTGAGAACTTACTTAGAGAAAATAACAGGGTTCTAGTTTTCACTGCGTGGAGCCATTAGCATGAATTCACTAGCGCTTGTGCCCAATGATGCTCCCCGTAGCTGGCTCCTGTTAGATCATGGACTTCCCACTTGAAGATGCTTGTCACTCTAAGACCAGGCAAGATTGGCAGCCACAAAGAAATCAGGACACACTCCCTGTAGCACTCTATTCTCTCACTGATGGGTGAAATCAGTCTCAGTGGTCTGACTTGACCCTCATGGAGTGTAATGGAGGTGAGTGATAGGTGCCCAGGGGTTCGTGCCAACTTTAAGTAACTAAGAGATACAGGTTGGGCGGCTCTTAGGCCAGGCGTATCTGAAGTCCACTGTTCTTGTCCTGTAGAGAATGTCCTAGCATCTCAAAAATATTTGTTCAGGCTCTTTCGTTAGAAGTTGTACTTCTCCAAATATGGCCTTTGTTTTGTTGTTGTTTGAGTCAGGGTCTCACTGTGTAGCCCTGGCTGGCCTGGCACTGGCTGTGTAGACCAAGATGATCTCAAGCTCTCGGAGGTCCGTCTGCCTCTACCTCCAAAGTTCTGGGATTAAAGGTGTGTGTGTGTGTGTGTGTGTGTGTGTGTGTGTGTGTGTGTGTGTGTGTGTTAGTTATAATACTAGAGGTATTTATGCATATAGAGGAGCCAGAGATGATTAGCATCATCACACAGAACTGTATAGAAGCCCTTTATGTACTAACTGAGCCTCTAGACAAAGAGCAGAATTTAACATCTTTAGTTCGGTAGAATGAATCTATAGCACTGACAGTCAAAATTTTAGAGTCTTTATCAAATCACAGTAGAAAGATAATTACTACAAACAAGTTAATATACAACTACACCTCATCTCCCATTTATAAGTAGAAAACACTCTGGACAAATAGACTGTATTTCAAATAGCCAGATTGCCCAAGTGGCAGGGTTTTCGTCTGAGTATATTGAGAACAGCACTTATTGTATTACATGTAGCGAGCTTTTCTGTCTTTAAACTCTACACGCTTTGCATGCTCCTTAAAGTTCAGATACACGGCTGTGCATATTTCTAGTCACAGGTACATAGGGCGTTCAGTGTACTAAACTCACTTGAAAATAGTCATTTACAAGCCATCATGTAAAAGACTTTGACACAGATGCAGAGAGATTCCTGAGGAGCCACCCATCCTTAATAAGTCAGTTACAAGCTGCATTATTAGTGCAAAGCAGAAAAGGGAGATTTATTCAATATGACCACCCTGGGAAGAGTTGCAAGGAGCTTCAGTGACCCCCTCAAGCCCATCTGGGGCTCTAGCAGGAGACTTGGGATAAAGTAGAAAGCTAGACCTTCCATAGCTGAGCAGTCCGGGTCTCTCTGTGCTTCCTTAGTGACTAAGTGCCTCAGCTCCAGTTTCTTCTGCAAGGTCCTCTGACAAGTCATCAATCTCTTTCTTTTTTAATTTTTATTATTTTTATTTAAGTAATTTATTCAGATTACATCTCGATTGTTGTCCCCTCACTTGTATCTTCCTTTTCCCCCCTCTCTCCCTCCCTTTTTCACCCTTTCCCCTCATAGGCCTGTGACAGAAAAGGACCTCCTCCCGCTCCGTATGATCTCTTGGCCTATCAGATCTCATCTGGGAAGTCTGCTTCTCCTTCCCCTAGTGCCCTCAGGCCTCCTCACCAAGGGGAAGTGGTCAAATAGGGGGCACCAGAGTTCATGTCAGTCAGACCCTACTCTCCACACAACTGTGGAGAATGCTCTGCCCATTGGCTAAGTCTGAAGGGGTGGGGTCTAGGTTTACTAATGCATTGTCCTTGGTTGGTACAGTAGTTTGTGTATGTCCCTGGGTCCAGATCTTCCCACCTTGATGGTCTTATTGTAGGGCTTCAGGACCCACTTTATCCTTCTATTTCCCCATTCTCCCATACCTCTCTCTCCTGGAGTCCCAATAGCAAGTCCAAGCATCTGTCCAAATCCCTACTGACGACTCTCAGAGGACATCATTGATGGGCTGTATCCAATTATAAGTGAATATATACCATGTGTATCTTTCACGGTCTGGGTTAACTCACTCAGGATGACCGTTTCTAGTTCAACTCACTCAGGATGATTATTTCTAGTTCCATCCATTTGCCTGGAAATTTCAAGATGTTCTTGTTTTTAATAGCTAGTTAGAATTCCATAGTGTAAATGTACCACAGTTTCTTTATCCGTTCTTCAATTGAGGGGCATCTATGGTGTTTCCAGATTCTGGCTATCACAAATAAGGCTGCTAAGAACATAGTTGAGCAAATGTCCTTGTTGTGTGGTGGAGCATCTTTAGGGTATATTCCAAGGAGTGGAATAGCTAGGTCTTGAGGTAGCCCTATTCCCAATTTTTTGAGAAAATGCCAGGTTGATTTCCATAGTGGTTACATAAAGCCAGAGACATTAAATCACTTAGAAGAAAAAGTAGGGAAGAGCCTTGAACTCATTGGCACAGGAGACAACTTTCAGAATAGAACACTAACAGCTTAGGCTCTAAGGTCAACAATTAATAAATGGGACCTCGTGAAGCCGAGAAGCTTCTGTAAGGCAGAAGACACTGTCAATAGAACAAAGCGACAGCCTACAGACTGGGAAAAGATCTTCACCAACCCTACTTCTGATAAAGGTCTAATATCCAAAATATATTAAGAACTCAAGAAATTAAACACCACCAAACCCATCTTACACCCATCAGAATGGCTAAGATCAAAAACTCAAGTGACACCACATGTTGGAGAGGATGTGGGGAAAGGGGATCACTCCTTCATTGCTGATGGGAATGCAAACTTGTACAACCACTTTGGAAATCAATCTGGTCTCTTGCCAGAGACAATCCCTCCCTCTGGTTGGCCCAGGCATTTAACCCTTTCCTTCTCTTGGCATGCAATACCTGTGCCAACCTCAATTTCAGGGGTCTATTGTTTAATTAGTCTGAGGACCAAGAGAGGGACCCTGTGTCATTTAAGACAGCCTCGTTTTTATCAGGCCAGCCATGGTGTCTCTCTCTCTCTCTCTCTCTCTCTCTCTCTCTCTCTCTCTCTCTCTCTCTCTCTGTGTGTGTGTGTGTGTGTGTGTGTGTGTGTGTGTGTGTGTGTGTGACATCGGAAGCGGGGATGTTATCACCGAGCCTCAGCAATTGGTAAGGATAGGAGGCAGAAAATGGTCACTTTTAGGGCAGGGACCCCAAAATGAACAGCTCTAAATGCTTTCCCTGGTGAGAAGCTGGAAAGATTCTTGTTCCTGTCAGTGTTTCTGTCCTTGGCAGAGGCCGGCAATTCCCAAGGGAAGTGTGGTTTGTTTTCCGTTCTCTAAATGAGAACGCTGCCTGCAAACTGTAGGATGTGACTGAAACTGGGAGGCACCTGGACACCTCGTGGGTGGGCTACTTGGACTGACCACTACACCACACCTCACTCTGGTTTCTGTCAAAAGGCCTAGAAAAGAAAGCCTCTAAACTAACAACTTGGTACCCGCCTTCCCTCGCTGCCCCCCACCCCGGCCACCGCATCTTCTAGGACCCACTCATGCTAAACAGGGGTTTGTTCTTGTTCTCCTCGCTCTCCTTCCCCCTCCCACCCCTCCACCCCTCCCACCCCCTCCCTCTCTCTGTGCATCACTGGCCATTAAGTAGCTTCCCTTTTCTCTCTCTTCTCCTGAGACTTGGGGGTATCTTATTCTGTCAAATCTTTCTCTGGTTCATCACTTTTTCTGCCACTCAATTAGACATTCAAACACGGATGCTTCCTTCTACAAACTGACTTCACCTTCATTGTTTGGGATGAAAGGCGTGTGGCCCCACATCTGGATCTAAGCTTTTCTTTACCTGAAACTTGCTCTATACCAGGCTGGCCTTGAGCTCAGATCTGCTTGCCTCCATCTTCCGGATTAAAGGAGTGTTTGTATTCCAGCCAGATCACAGACCCAAAAAGTCTTTGGATGTGATCTCTTGTCAGAGCAGCCATGTCCTGGATTAAAACTCCTCTCCGGGGCAAGACTGGACTTTGGAATGATTGACTGCCGTGGTTTTGATTTCCTGTATAGTCAGCTGCATGAGGAAAAGTGAACAGAGAAAGCAGTTGCTGCTCTGCCCATTGGTCTCTGTAGGACCCCGGAAGCCTCAGGCCTAACCACCATTCCCTTTCCCACCCCTCCCTGGGGTCTGCAGTGGCCCAGCCCTGACCAGTGTTCAAGCAATGACCGTTGTTGTGCATCTGGTAGTGAGGTGCGATGGATGGAGACAGGGTTGGGTGCTGCACCGCACCTCAGGCAGGAGGAGAATTTGGGTTCTGATGCTAGCAGAGGATCAGGTCTGTGAAAGGCTGTCATAGGTGACTAATGGGGTAGTGGACTGTTAGTGTCGGGAAGATGGGGCCAGCCAGGAGGAACGGAGATATCTTGTGGGAGATATGAGTGGCCAAAACTTGAGAGATTGTATAGGAGTAAAGCCACTATGCCTTAGCCTAAAATTTTTTTTTTCTTCTGGGAATGCGCTTGCTGCTGGAATCCCCTCGCATCCATGGTTACTAGTCTTCACCCCTCACCGTGGTCCCTAGTCACAAAGCCCCTCATATTTCCTTGTTGAGAAACTAGGAGTTAAACAGATTCTCTGATAGATGGAGTATGTTTCTTTAACAGCACAAGGAACTGTGGTGCTCAGATATTATATTTAACCAAATGAGATGTTATTTAGATAACCATTTCTCACTAATGATTTTCCTCTTTACATACATACATACATATATATATATACACAACTATATATGCATGCATACATATATTTATAATAGGACAAGCACTGCAGTGTCTATCTTCAGCTGAGAAAAAAACAGTCCAAGCTTCTTAAATGCTGAGGCCAAATCTAAAAACAAAACAGAAACCATATTTATCACTTATGAAACACTGTCTCTTTCTGGAAGAGTACTTCTCACAGCTGCAAGGTGTCCCTCTGCACCCTAGCCACACAAGCCCCCCAATTAAGAGCGGCTGTTGTCAAACTGACAGGTTTGGGAAATTATTCAGGATATGGGAGTAGAATTCCCTGAAAAAAAATACATATGATGTATTTCTCTTTTAGGTTGGCAATTAGACGCTGATGTCTGGTTGTGACCTCAACAAACAGAGTCTGGATTTCACTGAGGTTTGTCCCACAGTGTCCACTCACTCCCGCCGGACATGACACCTGGCCTCTATTGCTGAGAGGGCCCTGCCCATGGGACAATTACTTTAGCTGACTTCTCGTACAAAGTTTCCTGCCGTCTGCTCCCTATGCAGGAGTCCAGCATGACAAACAGCTGATTGCACAGTTATACTTTGATCTGCTAAATAAAACTAATATCAACCTAGATGTAGAGAAGACCATTTCTCTGACCTTACCCTTCTACAGTCTAGGCGGCTGCACAATTGCGCTTCACCTTACTGCACAAGCCTTGTGTTGATCATTATGCCAAAGAACTTTGCTTGCTAACTTTGTCTCTTAACGTTCTCCACGAGGCTGTCATAGAGGAGACAGGATGACCGACTTTCAGAACCTGACGCTGGCCAGTAAACGGCATCTGGAGTTCTTGAGCCTTCTCCCGGCTCTACATCTTGTAGCGGACAAATTCTCTTCCTGTAATAAAGGAAAAGGCTTCCCCAACTGTTTTCCTAACTACACTTTCGGTCGGAATGACAATCGTCTCACTTTCTGTGTGGTGCCGGTGCTACTGCACACATAGCATGCTCCGAGGATACACCCTGTCACCAAATGTTTGTCTTACATTGGGAATCTTCGGGTTGTTACATCACGGCCCGTTACATAGACCCTCTTCTGAGATACCGGCTGCTGTCCCCCACCACTCCTTTTGATACTCAACGAAGCTAGAGAGGTCGTCACCCCCAAACTCCTAACAACAGTTAGGGCAGCGTCCGTGAGTGGGGAATGGAGGATTCGGAACTAGACAGATACCCTGGTAGGCACATAGCGGGGAGGGCCATGACTAGATAATTGATGTGGCAGGCTTCTAAGATGGCCAGCTTCTTCCTCACACTCCCGACCTGAGACAAAAGCCTGGCAGGCTTACAGCTGAGGCTTGCTGGGCTGTTTCTCCTACAAGTAGGGCCCCTGTTGATGGGCTGTCTAAAGAAGTTCAAGACTCCTGACAGAACAGGTTTACACGGTGTTGTGGGCCAACCAGCCGTTTTGACTTTCTTCAAACTGACCAAGCCTAAATTAGGAGAGGAAGACCCTTCAATGACTTTAACCCAGCCCTAAAGGGGAGGCTGGCCTCGGGCCTCATCAGTGGCCCCTCTGTTTCTCAGGGGGTGCTTTTCTCTGTGTTTTCTGCTGTCTGTGTGTTTCCTCAGCCCCAATTAAAGGGCTGTTTCATCAGCTGGTTCTGTGTGTGCTTGTCTGCTGTGTTTGAGACTTTCCTTGCTCGGAATTTCTCCTGCCTTTTATTCTTTAACTGGCAGACTAAACACACCTGACCTAGACCCTTAGATGTGCTGGTTAGTTTTATGTCAACTTGGCACAAGGTGGCGGAATCTGAAAGGAGGGACTCTCAACTAGGAAAATGCCTCCATAAGCTCCAGCTATAGGGCATCTTCTTAATTAATGGTTGACCGGGGAAGGCCCCACCCACTGTAGGTGGTACCATGCCTGGGTTGGTGGTCCTGAGTTCTATAAGAAGGCAGGCTGAGCACGCCAGTAAGTAGCACCCCTGCCTGTTTGAGTTCTTGCTGTGCCGTTTTTCAATGATGGGCTATAATGCAGGAGTATAATTAAGCCAAGTAAACCCTTTTCTCCCCAACCTGCTTTTTGGTCATGGTGTTTTGTTGCAGCAATTGAACGCTTAACTAAGTCAGATGTTAACATCGTTTATGTAGGCTAAAACTTAAACTCACCATTGATGAAAAAACTGAGAGTGATGCTATACGACTTATAAATATCCCAAGTGACCAGAGCGAGTCCAGGATAGCCAGGGCTACCCAGAGAGACCCTGCCTAGAAAAAAAAATCCCAAGGGTCTTAGGGGTCACTTTCATGAGTCCAGTGCTCATTCTGAGAGCAGTGTTTCCTGTTTCCCCAAGACAGTCACTCTTGTTAAAGCCCCCAGACATTCAGGCTCCCACATGCGCATTCACAGCACCACAAAGCCTGTTTGTGTATGTGTGGAAAACTTGATTTTATATACTATGTAACATTTACACTCACACATCCGATGCCAAAAAAAAAAAAAAAAAAGCTTAATGACTGTCTGGCAATCTGCCAATTAGTTGTGTTGGAATGCAGATCCAGAGCAAGCCAATCTCCATTTTCATCAGATGGGCTTCGCCCTCAGGCCCCTTGACTATTGGCACTCCCACACAGAAGTGAGGAAGGAGGTTCACCAGAGACCAGCAGCTCCTCCCAGCCCCTTGTACCAATTCTGCCTTAGTTGGGCCTCTTGGGAGGGGCACAGGCGTACAGGGTGGGGATGACTAGAGGAAAGAGTTCCCTCAGATGGGAAACCGTTGTCCATGCTGGGTGAAGACTTTTCAGTGGAGCTCACCGTGGTCACCCACAAATCCTCACCCATACTGTGCAAGCCTAGTACACTCACTGACAGATTCAAAGGACTCTTGGGTTGTTGTTGGGACCCCAGGAAGTAGGGGGTGTCCCTTGTTTACATCTCCCCAGAGAAGGAATTCCCAGAGCATTAGCTAAATACCTTTCAGTGCATTTTCTCATTTGCCAGCCTCACTTCTCTGTACATATACTCCGCTGAGGACGGCAGTCTTTTTTGAGGGAGGACTGCATATATTTTCTCCAATTTATAGTAAAGCAAGTTGCCTACATAAATGAATATGGAACATTGCAAGCCTGGGTTTCTTCTTAGTCAACAAACCTAAAGAATTCTTCGCTGGTATAATGTGTACACATCAAATGGCTGCCAACTTAACACCTATAGTAGCCTTGGAATAAAAGACGATGGGCTATGTTGATACCAGCCTATATGTCCCTAACAAAAAATGAATAGCACAGTACTTGACACAGTTAGAACTATCTATGCTACCTCCCCTAAGGCTAAGGGGGTATTGCAAGAGAGATTACGAGGAGTAATTACAAGGAGGATGAGGAGGGGAGGGAATGAATGAAAGAGCCCAAAGACGGGGAGATTTGAAATGCAATCTTTAGGGCATGGTACAGCCATTGAAAACATGACTTCACAGTAGCTACGGTGGCCTGTACTTGGCCTGTACAAGACTAAGCCCATCAACAGCCAATTATGGACAAGGTAGGAGTTCATGAGCCATACCCTCTCCTCAATAAACTTTTGGCAGCTGATAGATTCTAGAGGAGTCATTGCCTTCGTCTGTGTACCAGCTGTGAGCCTATCAGGACCCAAAAGATCATTCCAGACCTATGGTTATGTGGTCTTGGGTCAATCGGAGCATCACCACACAGAGACATAGCAGGCTGGATGTGGACAGGGGCATCAGTGAGGGACGGGGGCATAAAATGAGTAGGCAGCAGATGAGAGTGTGGAGGTGAGAGCAAACAAAGTGCTGCATACATGCACAAAAGCGTCAAAGAACGCAGTTAAACCACGGAGAGAAAAGCCCTTCCAAGCTGCTGAATCTGCCGGATCTAGTCATTTACTTCCCAGGTCAACAGAAGTTGAAAAATCACCCGAGGTATTAATTTGTGTAAAAGACCAACTTCAGATGTGATTCAAAAGCTATTTTTACAAAGCAAAGTTGGAATCCTCAGCTTTTTGCTTTCAAATGACTAAAGCCATTCATCAGCTGTTCCCATAAACGTCAAGTTTACATTTTTTATTTTTTTTCCAGATGAGATAAATACGTACAGGTTTGCTGAATTCCTCTAAATGCAAAGTCACGTGTAAGACTAGGAAAACAGCCACTAGGCCCTTGCTACTTTCTGATGCGACTTTCAATCCTATTTCCCCTCAGACAAGTCTCCACTCACTTCATTTACCGTTCTCCCACTTCAAAAAAAAAAATGCAATCAGCAAACAGTTATTCAGCTTCTGCTGCGGGTTGTTGGACGCAGATTTCCAGCTTACGTAACCTTTATTGAGCTCTGGCCTCAGGAGCCGTCTATGTCATCTAAAGAGACGTGGCTTTATAGAACAACAGGGTAGAGGCTCTCTGAGGCTACAATTGTGTGCAGTGACTTGACACCCCAGGCATCCCAGGGGAGAAAGATACAGAACCCCAAGAGTCTAAGGGGCAGGAGGACTTGAAGACGCCTCTTTAGTAAAGGCGAGGATAGGGGACAACAGCTTGAAGATTGTGACTAACCTGAGCTGACTCACAAGAGAAAGATGTTAAGGACCATTAAAGGTTCGTTCATAAATGGACGGGAGTGCTTAGACATCCCATTCTGCTTCAGCCAGCCGAAGGAAACAGTGAGACTTGAGCAGTAATGGACTAAATTTCTTTGGAGGAGATTTCAAGGAAGTCTAACGTTGACTCTGTTGTATGTATGTTAGAGATCACTTTTATACAGGAATACAAAGAAAGAGAGCAAGGCAGTAAACAGCACTCCTCCATGGCCTCTGCTTCCAGGTTCTTGCCTTCCTCGGATGATGGACTGTGACCTGGGATTGTAAGCTGGGATAAACCCTCTCATTCCTTGGATGCTCAAGGTCATGGTCTTTATCACAGCAATGAAAAACCTATGATAACCTATTACATTAAACCATGTATTGGTTCAGCCTAGGATGGCTAATAAAAGACAGAGTCTGAAGCGTACTTTAAAGCCACCAGCATTACACTGGGCAGAATCTAAACTGATACAAATCTACTCATAAAACTAGCATAAACAAACTACTATAAACTTCATGTCATACATATACCCCAAGCATTTGCCACTATGGTGGCCCTCCAGCCATTTCTCTCCCTCCATCCTCCTCAACAGTCAACCGTCTCTGTCCTCCAACTGACAATCCTCCTCGCTCTCCCCCAGGAGGTCCCACCTTCTACTCCCTGTCCTTCTGCTCAGCTGATTGGTTAAACAGCGCTTTATTGACAGTTGTTACATCCACTCAGCATTCTTCTACAACAACCTCCCTCCCATCGTATCTACTTATGACCATGGCGTTCAACTACATGATTGAACCAAATCCAGGAATTCCCTATGCATCCCAGGATAGCCTTGAACTGTGATCCTCCTGTCTCTAATTCCTGAGTATTAGGATTATAGGTGTGCACCACTGTGACTACTAAAGAGCTTCTAGAGAGGAAAGGATATCAACAAATGCACCTTGCTCCATGGGACCTGTGGCTTTGCGAAGAAGCAACCCAAGAAAACATCCAAGATACAAGACAACCAAGTGTCCTGTTCCTAGGTGAGACCTCCTTAACTGTGCTGAGGAATGCCACTAAGAGCAAAGAGAGGCAGCGGAACAGAAACTGCAGAGACAGGAATGGAGAAGCGTTTCCATTTTCCCTGGTCTACAGCAAGGAACATTGTCCAGGGCATTGCTCCAGGGTCACTTTCTAAGCCCCATTGTTGTCACTGTTAAACAATGGATGTAGATGGTATAAAAATAAACCTGAACTAGACGGTTTCAAAGGTTAGCCCAATTAGCGAAGTTCAGAGTCCAGGTACGGGATCCCACAGAGTCAGTTCCAAGTCGCTCTGCCCCTGGCCTTGCCCAGTCTGTCAAATCTCTCAGCTACAGAGTTTCTTTTCTTTTCTTTTCTTTTTTTAATCCAAGATGGCGGCGAGCAGCATGGCCTGTGTTTAGAAGCTCCAGTAAATGATTCAGGGAATTGCACGGAATTCTGAACCAGGAACACAAAGCTTCACCGTTTCATTAGTAACTGTGAAGCAATAACACCGCCTTCCTCACAGACTTGGTGATGCCTTAAAATCCAGCATGCTGAGATTTTAGCAGGAGGGGCGGTAGCTCAAACTCCTCATGTTCTAGGCAAAGCGTCCCAGGCCTGTCCATAGCCAGGCCTGAGCAGGACCCCTGTTCCAGAAGTGTCTGCAGAGAGTATTAACTACTTTTGCATCAGTGTCACAAAACATCTGACAGCGATGAGAGGAAAGATCTGTTTGGGTTCGCGGCTTCGGTCTCCCATGATCAAGCATCTCAGCTCACGGTGGCAGAAGTATGTTGGTGAAGGTGGGCAGCAGGGCAGCAGACCAGAGCTGGGCATAACCTGCACACAGACCTGGTCTAGGGAGTTCCTGCTGCCAGGAGAGCCCTCCTTCCCCAGACAGTGCCCCACACACTAGCTGGGGAACAAGTTTTCAAAGTGTGAGACAGTGGGGAACCCTCCTGAGGGAAACCATCCTTTCTGTAGGCCGGTGGCTGAATCCTACCCTACATTCTTGGTTTTGCCTCATTTGTGATGTCATCATACTTAGAATTGGGCAGATGAAATGACTCCCTGCTTAAGTCACAAGTAGGATGGGCGGTTACCGACAAACATGGCAACAGTGGATCGGGGCATCAGGAACAAAAGGGAGCTAGCAGATTAGGAAGAAAGTGAGAAGTCGATGGGACTTAGCAGCTCCTGAAGAGGCTGTTAAATAGGGCTGTAGGTTAGAATTATGTGCTGCCACTGAGAAGAGATTCCCCCTCCCCCCTTCCACACCCCAGAAGTCAGAGTGCAGATGCCAGGAAGAGACAAGTTCTACAGTTGAAGATGCAAGACTCAAACAGGGCAAACAACATGCAAGTGCGGAAGAAGGGAGAATGCCTATATTCTTATTTTTATTGTGGGCTCAAAAAGAAAAGAAAAGAAAAAGAAAAAGGAAAAAGAAAAGAAGAGCCAAACACATGTGCTGTGTGTTTCTCTGCTTATCTGGTGCTCTTTGGCTCTTGAGGAAGATGGCACCATGACCTGGCTTTCCAGTCAGATACGCCTCCTGTAATCTTTTTGCAGGAAGGACTGACCTAGGCTCTGGAGCAGCTGTGCTTGAGTCAGACTTGCAAGGCTTCCTCCTTGGGGAAGATGGCCCATACTCATCTTGCTGTCTTCAAGTGACCTGATGCTACATACCAATGATGTTGTCAAGTGACAGAACTGAGGTGACAATAGCATCTTCCTCACCCTGTTCCAGTTTCTAGAGCAGTGGTTCCCAACCTTCCTAACGCTGCGACCCTGTAATACAGCTCCTCGTGTTGTGGTGACGCACCCCCACCCCAGCCATAGAATTATTTTCATTACTATTTTATAATTGGAATTTTCCTAGTAGTTGTTATGTAAATATCGGATATGTGGGTATCTGATATGTGACCCCACGGGTTGAGGACCACCACTCTAGAGAAACAGATGAACTTACTTCTTCCGGAAGCTGCTGTACTCCAACCATATTGCAAGTTAGAGAATTGTCTAGTGTTAGTGTGTATCACTCATATTTAAATGTTTCTGCCTGTGATGGCACTGTCTGATTCTGATCTTGTACTCTGGAGTCTGACTACTGAGAGATTTACTATTTGTGGGAGTTTTGGAAAGATTCCTAACTCTGTCCCAATTTCCTCATATGAAAAGGTTAATAGTTCTTAGCTCAAATGTAGATCTAAGTGCTGGGTATGGCAGCCTATGTCAGAATCCTAGCACTTAGTAGACGGAGGCAGGGGGATCTGGAGTTCAAGGTCATCCTTAGTTACAGAGCTGGTTCAAGGCCAGCATGAGTCACAAAGCCCGGTCTCAAAGCAAACAGAGTGTCAGGGCCCAGTGCTGTGCAAATGCAAGCTCTCATCAGTCTGGTTTTGGTTGACTGGACTACCTGGTATCCCAGCTATGTCACATGTTCTCCAGGACACAGTGACTATAGTTAGTAATAAATTGTGCATGTACCTGGAAGTCGATAAGGGAGCACATCTTGGGTTCTCACTACAAAACAGGCATTCTGGGTATTAACTCAAGTCGACAATGCATGCACGTCAGACACTGCGCTCTCCTATGGAAGAGGGGGGACTTGGGTTCATTTTCTACTCATTCCGGCACATCCATTCTTTGTAACTTTTATATTTAATGAGATTAGTTCTGAATTCATAATTTGTTCTACATTGTTGGTAATGTGTTTAAAGCTATTACTTTTTCTTTGAGTCTGGTTTTAGCCGTCTTATGTGTAATAGTTAGATTACAGTCCAGATATTCTGAAAATTCAGTTTCGATTTCAATTCGGAAATGAATTCCAGCCAGGTGTGCTGGTGTAGATTTGTAATCCCAACATTCAGAAGGCAGAGGCAGGAGATGTAGTCAGTAGATGGTCAGGTTAAGGCAAACTTGGGGTACACAGCAAGGCTGAGGACAGTCTACACCCGGTCTCAGAAGAAAACCCAGGCATTTCAAAATCCCCAAAGGCAGGTTCCTGTCTCTTTTTGGTCTGATTATTAATTTCTGACTCTGCGCTTTGTCTTGAACCATGTGGAGATTTGCCTTAACATTCTACAAGTTCAGCTTCAAGAAAACAAAAAACAACAACAACAAAAAATGTTTCAGAGAAAATAAAAGGAATTCTCTATCTGGAGGGGGACCAGGGTAGTGTCTGATGACTGAACCTCGGCTCGACGCCAGTGTGTGGGGCAGGGCTGAGAGCCACTATAGACTGGCCTCCAGTTGGGCACCTACATGCACTGGCTTAGCCATCTTCAGCCCCTCAGTGCACTGTCATCCCAGGATACAGGCATGGGGGAGAATAAAGAGCCAGTGCTGAGGGGTTGACAGGGCTAGGAGGGATGCTTGGATTTCTGCTCCCATTTCACAGAACGCAGGCTGGCTGCGTCAGTGCCCAGCTACAGTTCTGGCTTACGGGAGGGGTAAATATTGATGGCTTAGCTAGCAGTGTCTGCTGCGGTGACGCTCTGTGTGTACATCCAGCCACATGCATCCTAGTTACAGGGGAATTCACTATCCTTAATGCAATGTCTGATATTGAGCTACAAATTGCATTGGGTTAGGAGAGTGCCATTTTTTCTTTTATTTATCTTGAGCCTTCTGCCCCCAGGTACTTTCCTGGTAACTTAAAATTTCTAATAATAACTTTTTTCTTTTTATTGAAAACTTTACATATATACATGATCATATGTATATGATCATATGTATTTCTCCCAAGGCCCCCCCCCCCCAACAAAGCTCCTCCCATAAGCCATGTTCTTTCATTTTTTATAACCCACTAAGTCCAGTTAGTGCTGACAGTGAGTGTGGGACCCTCCACAGAAGCATGGGTGGGGACTCTATCAGTGGCCACACATACTAGAGAAAACTATCCTCCCTCCCCAGCAGCTTTCAACTGCGGATAGCTCCTCAGGAAGGGAGGGTGCCTGGAGAGCACCTCCCATGTATGCCAGAGTTTTGGTTGGATCCACCTTGTGCCGGTCCAGTACAGGAGACTGCGCTGCTGTAGGCTGATGGGTACCAGCCAAGTCAAGAAGACTGAATTTCACAGAACTAATCCCCGCCCTTCTCCTCTCTAAGACATTCTCTGAGCTTTAGTGGTAACGTGTTTGTGGTGCTAATGTGTGTGTGTGTATTTGTGTGTGTGTATGGCCTGTGTTTGTGAGTGTGTGTATATGTGTGTATGTATATATGGCATGTGTATGCATGTGTGTGCATATGTGTATGCACATGTACATGTGTGTGTGGCATGTGTGTATGACATGTATGCATGTGTGCGTGCATGTGTATACGGCATGTATATATGTGTGTGTGTATGGCATGCGTATGTGCATGTGTGGCATGTGTATATGTATGTGTGTGGCATGTGTGTACGTGTGCATATGACATGTGTATGTGCATGTATGGCATCTGTATGTGCATGTGTATATATGGCATTGTGTACATGTGTATAGGTGTATGTTGAGAAAGACATCCCACTTTAGGGATGAGCATCCAGTCTCTTACCATCAGCATTGTGACAAGTCCTGTATCTAGTGGGCTTCCGTAGGCTTTTCCATGTCTTCCTGGTTTCAGTTAACTCACCCATAACCTCTTCCTCATCACCCCCCTCTATCCCTACTTAATCCTTTAAACCCCAGTATTAACTTTTCACATCACACCGTAACCTATTGTACTTCCAATTATGAGTTGTGAGATGGCAGGCTTCCAGGCTTCCATATGCCCTTCTTTTGGATGAGTGTCCCCCTTTTCCTCAGGTTCCTGGTCCCCTGCCTGCTTCAGCCTTTTTATCTCTGAGTACCCCATCTTTCTACCCTTTCCTGTAATCTACTATCCTCCCTCCACAACATGGCCCCATTTCTAATTCCCTGATTTCCACTTGTGCCCCAAATCAAACACACAGAGTGGCGGCGATATGTAAAAACATTTTATGTGGTAAACTTTTTTTTTCTTGCCAACCTTAGAAAATAAAATGAGGTGATTATCTGTGTCTTGAGAGAGACCAGGTGCAGACATCCCTTCTCAGTCCTCCCGGGGCTGCCAGAAGCTCTAGGAACTTTGGTTCAGACCACTAGTTACTTTGCTTAATATTCTGATGCTTTCCATCCGTTTCTATGACAACTCATTCTTGTTTGATGTTACTATGATGCTCCCATGGACTCATGGCCACACATAGCTCACATGTGGTCTGCTTGATCATTACTATAGCCTCCATCCCGGTTCTCTTTGTTGACTGAATTTAACCACGTATTTTCAAGAAAGGCCAGAGTTTATGACTCTTGAGTGTCATGTATTTAAGACTTTTATCATTGACTTTTAGAACACACGCACACACACACACACACACACACACACACACACACACACACACACAGAGGAATAAAAAACATTGGGTCCCACTGCCCAATGCTGAATGAAGTGGAGAATTTGAGCGCTAGACTAAGTTTTGTGTATACTTTGTGAACAGCTCAGGCTCACAGAACAGCCACACCTGTGTTAAAGGTGCTGCGATGCACAACTCCTGTGACATGGCAATACTAGGTCGTCGGTTTGACTCCATCTGGAATTAACTAAAACCTAAAAAGGAAGGACACACCTGTGAGGCAGGAAAACGTATTTTTAATCCAGACTGTTTGTGCTAGGAAGAGACCCTACTCTGGATCTTGAATTGGTAAGACAAGCCTTTAATCCAGGTCAGTTGAGCTGGGAACCGCCCATCCCCACCCCTTCTGCTATATGAAGGGCACAGAAGGCCCTTGCTTGCTTTCACCTTGCTAGCAAGTTCATCCCTTCACTGGCGCTGAAGCCCACTTCTTCAGGATTCCAGTGTATGCTGAAGGCCAGCTCAGACATGTGGCATCGTGGACTGAGCAACTATTGGATTCTTGGACATTCTGTTTACAGCCAACCATTGTTGAATTAACTCAACTACAGCCTGTAAGTCATTCTAATAAATCTTTTTCTATACGTAGACTCATTCTTTAAATTCTGTTACTGTAGAGAACCCTGACCAATACATGGCTCCCAGATAAATCTTTTTTTAATGCACCAACAGAATACTTATCTACCACCAATCCAAAGGCAAGGGCTGTTACCACATAGGACCTGTGAAATAGCACACAGGCTCGTGAAAGAGTGGACAAGCTTGATAAAAGTATTTTCATGCTGCTATTTTGTTTTGTTACTATAAAAACCAGGAAATGGTTATCACAGGGAATCATGGTACTTGGGGTAACCTGAATCTGTGTTCCCCTGCCATGGTCATTCATATTTAGGTCCATAATAAACTCTCTTGAAAAACTTCTCCAGAATACTGATGTTGTTCAGTTTTTTTTCTCCTTTCTAGAACATTCTGGTTTTTTTTTTTCAATCTTAAAAAGAATATGTGTATGAGTGTTTTGCCTGCATGGATGTATGTATAACATATGCTTGCAGTGTGTGTAGAGGTCAGAAGAGGGTGTTGGATCCCCTGGAACTGGAGTTACAGACAGTTGTGAGCCACCATGTGGGTGCTGGAAACCGAACCCCGGTCCACTCCAAGAGTAACAATTGCTTTTAACTGCCCAGTACTCTCTCTAGCCCTATACTGTAATTGTTTTATCTGCAGATTTATTTATTTTTTTTTTAAAGATCTGGCCTTGGGTTTATTAATAAAAACAGCATAGGACACTGGTCATCTGTAAACAGTACATAGTAGGTGCATCACACCAGATCATCTGTCTTCACATTGAAGGCCGTTTTCTATAGGGCCTTCACAGGGGCCTGGGCACCTTTGGGAGCCTGAAGTAGGGCTGAAGCCTGGGCCTTAGCTGGAGCTGCAGCCTCTTCCTTGGTTTGAGCCTTGGGATTTTCTTGGTAGAGCCTACAACCCTTGACCATGTAGCTTTAAATCCACTTGCCAAGCTTGGGGTGAACGATGAAAGCAAGCCGGCTGAGTTTGCCTCTGGGGCCCTTTGGCATCTTGGGCTTAACGGCCTCAGGCATCACAAGGGCCTTAATGGCCTCTGCACGGGCATTCATTGCCTTTGCTTTGTTTGCTTGCATCTTCTTCAGGCCTTTCTTGTTGTCCTTCTTGGCAAAGCTTGTGTTCCTCAGGAACTTGTAGCCAACACCCTTGAGAGATTAATATCTTTGTGACACGGTTTCTTGATGCCATTTGTGGGACAGGTTGTGTGTGGTGCGATTCTTGAACTTGGCCCTGTAACCCGTGGCTCCTGCAGTGGTAACAATAGATGGTCTGTCTGCAACAAATGCGATTTAATAGCGGGGCTTTCGGACCACAACCAGGTTCCTCCATGCCAGTAGCAGTCTGCTGGTCCACACCCACCCGGGTGCGCATCGAAAAGCGCTGTGGGGGGTGAGGGGGCAGTGCCCAACCACTTGGCAGAGCACATCACCTGCACTCAGCACTGGGCCTCGGGAGAGAGTGGAGCAGCAGAATTTTACCTCAGCTTTGAAATCGCAGTCTGAAGACAGGCCGGTGATGGGTTCGGACGGGAGTGAACGGAGATCTAGAGGAAAGTCTGGAACAGAACGAAATTGTTGCGGGAAGTGTGTTAGACAGAAGGAGTTCAGGAGAAAGGGTTCCACACTTAAGACAAATCTGGAAGAGCCTTCCCAGCGCGGGCCACCAATTTTATAATTAATCATAAGAAATATGCCAGGCAGCAGATATTAGATGGAGAGGTTTTATTGTAAGCATGGAGAAAGAAAGAAAGAGGCGGGAGGGAGGGAGGGAGGAGAGAGAGAGAGAGAGAGAGAGACAGACAGACAGACAGACAGACAGAGAGATAGGGAAAGGAAGAAAGAGCGACCACAGATTTATTCTTTAGGGAAAGGCTTATAGTATCATCGTGTGTGTGTGTGTGTGTGTGTGTGTGTGTGTGTGTGTGTGTGTGTGTGTGTGTGTTGGGGGGGGGGAGCAGGTGCACATACACTGGCCACAGTTTCCTGTCCAGCATGCTCTCTTTTTGTTGAATGAAGCATGTCTGCCCCACGTCACCGTCCCCTGCCTGTGTTCACTGTGATGGACTTGCTGTTCAGACAGCCCTTACCAGACACTTCTCATAGACAACAATCTTACATGGACTTGTACGTGGGAGTCACAGGAAGCAGGAACTCAGAAGGACCCCCAGGTGAGTGACAAGGAAACATTCTCTTTGAGGGGAAAGGGAAGTGGGCTATAGGCACTGTTAGGGAAAGATCCAAGGCTTGGGGGGGGGGGTGAAGAATAAGTGATAGTATGGGGGGCAAGGTTCACCTGGGTTGGACGTGGAGTTAGTTGGCCTCAGCTTTTCTTCTGCTGAGTTAAGCTGGAGGATTAGGCAGGAATGGCTGCTCCAGGGAACGCCGCATCCTGCCCTTAGCCTGCAGAAGGGCAGATAAACCGTGGTCCCACTGTAGCTCAATGCACTTAGCCTGCCAATGTGCCATAGTTTGGTGTATGTTTTTCTGAGCCCCAATGCCCTCCTCCCACCTTACATTTTTAGTGGAATTTACAGTCTTTCCCTCATGTCTTTAAACCCAGGTAAACCAAGCTCCACAGTCGGCTGATTCGTCTTCTCTTTCAGTCTCTGCAGAGCAGTGTCTGGTGGCCGCTCAGCAAGCTGAGTTAGCTCGTTCTGTGTTTCAGCGATTCATCTGGAGCTGTGACCCTCGGAACTTCATCCTTCCCTCTCTGAACCTGTGCTCTTTCCTAGCTGCTGTGGGCCCAGCCCCTCTACCTCAGCCGCCTGACAACTCAGGAGAACGCTGCCCTCAGGAAGAAAAGGTCCCCAACGGTGGCTGGTGTGCTGAAGGCCAGGCATGCGTTAACTCTTATCTCCTCTTTCAGAATTAAGTACCTCATTCTCCAGAGCCAAGGCATGGAAGGGGAGTCCAGGCTCCTGGCAGCCTCTCCCTACTGTTGTGATGTGTGTTCCTCTCACTGAGTGGGTACCAATGAGCACCAGGAGATGGACCTAGAAGCTTTACACTCTGTGAGCGAGATGAAAAGGAAGTAAGTCCAGTTTTACATGGGATAGATGAAAATGGTAACCATGGAATGTCTTCACAGAAATTTCCTGGACAGAAATAGATCCCCAAGTACCCCCAGCTGTGGTGATGCACACTCTGAGACATCATTAATTAGCCAGGGCTCAGGAGGCAGCAGAAGCTAATCCTGGTCCAGCTCGGACTACTCTTTGTTGGGATATGCTAGGGACAATCAAGGACAGTTCTCGGAGAGTCACCATCCTGTTAATTCTTCAGCACCCAGGACCGGTACCACCTCAGGTGAAACTCCAACAGCGAGGCTCCATCAAGTAAGAAAAAGACAAATAACTTTCCAAAGCACAGCAATGTAAGAATGAAGATCACACACACACACACACACACACACACACACACAAACACACACAGGAAGGCTTTCCTGAAAGTAGAACTGGGTTAGTGTCAGAAAGTTAAACCCAGCTCCGGAGACGGAGGAGAAAAGCTGGAACCGAGCCAACCACAGACAACAAAGCAAGCCGGGCTGGCAGAAGAGCACCCCCTGTGCAAGAGCATTTTCCATTCTTCGTTCCTGATGCTGACACCACGCTCACCTGAGCCTCCAAATGCATTAGGCCTTTTCATATTTTACGCATGGACCTGTCCTTATTGCTGTTCTGCTTCTGGGAGGCCAGGATATGAGAGAGGGCCACAGACACATTCTGCAGCTCTTCTGTCTTTTTGCTGCTGTTGTCTTTGTGGTGCCCAGCCCCTTGTGTGGAGGTGCTCGCTTCTTCTTTATAAGTCCCGCCTCCCTCGGTCTCACTCACATGGTTAGTTTCTGACACTGGGCTCTAACTATCTGGCTGTACACTACAACACTGCTTCCAACCTCTCCTTGGTTTAAATGGGGTTGTCTCTGCTGCTAGGGCTGTTTCCACACTGTGTTGGTTCTTTTTTTGTGTGTGTGTGTGGTATCTAATATTCCTGTTCACGAAGGGGCATGTCCAAATATATTCTTTAAGATTTGGGTGAAAAGTTGAATGTATTCAGTTATTCAACACATGTTTATTGGTACCCATAAAGCATTGCAAGCTCATCAAAGGTGACACCAAGATTTCATATTTTAATTTTTAGAGGCCGACATATGATTTTTTAAAAAGTCTTAAATAAAAACGAAAGGAAGCTGGAAAACATCACGCTTCTTGCAGTGCTCTGGAAAAGCAGTTGAATTTGATATGCAGGTAGGAGTTTTCCAGCAGACGTTGATTGTACAATAAACTTAGCACAGAGAATCTGCCAGTGTGACAGGGGAAGCTTTAAATCAGGTTTAAGGCTTGTCATGCCGCAATGCATGTGCGAGCATTTCCAGTCAGTCTCTAGTGCAGCTGTTAAAACATGTGGGCTCCGGAGATCAAATGGGACTTCTAAATTTCACGAGTTCTGAATTCCACTTCTTAGGATGATTTTGCTTTTCTGATTGGAAAGCAGACATTGCTTCTGACGAGGAACACCAGGATTTACTGAGCTCCCAAAATAGCTTGTAGAACAATAAATTTTGCATTTCACAATTTAAAAAGCTGATACACAGTTGCTGATTTCGAATGCTTTCCAGCAGCAGAAGAAAGCGTCAAAACTTTGTATGGGTAACAAGGAAGCTAACTGCTCATTCAGAAAACAGATTTGCAAGCGATGTCTATTTTAACTAAGACAGCAGTTTTCTTGTAACTTTGCTCAGCTAATCAAAAAATTTAATTCTTAAGGATACAAGTGTTTACTTTCTTCTGAATTTTAACAAGTATTAAATATTTCAAGGGCTCTTCCTCCCTCTCCTTTAATTTCTCTTCCATACCCTTCAGCCACCAGAACCCACTCTCTGTCGGCTTCATGGCTGCCCATCTTTTTTAATTCCTCTTCACTCTCTGAGTAACGGACTTCTTTGTCTACTTTGTAAGGATGGATTGTATCACTAATCTCAGCTTAGCTGACTGACACACACAGTGCCTCAGGCGTGATCTAGGAGCCAGCCACATTGTGCACTGGTGAGAGATGTGTCGGGTGGCATTTATTTGCGTGTTTACACATCCATTTGCTTTCATCAATTGACTTGTAACCTGGAAACACCACTTGCCCCTTCTTAATCTTTCAGACTCTAACACTGGGCTGCATATTTCATGTGACAAAGCTGCTTCTTAGGTGAAACTCAGTCAGACTGCTCAGAAAATGATGGATGTTGGGATCAGAGCCCAAGCAAGTGGGCCACATTGAGACAGCCAGGAAGGACATACATTAATAAGGATTAAATGCCACTCTGCTTAGGTAAATTTGGGAGCAAATTCCATGTCCAAATCTAAATGAAAACATTCAGGAATATTAAGTCTAGTTCTGTGCACTTGAACAAAGTAATGTTTCCAGGTGTATTTGTTAGTTCAGAAATGGAATGTTTTGACGTTGAACTTTGTTTTTCACAAGGTTAGAGGTCCTAAATTTAACTACTTAAAATTTTCAAATTTTTTCTTATTTGTGATTATGTGTAGGTGTGTGTGCTTACATGTGTCATGTGAGTGCAGTTAGCACACTTCGCAATGCTGTATTTAACAGATGCTCAGAAAATGTTTGATACGTTATATTTTAGCCCAACCCTTATACTCAGCTCAATACAAAACCAGTCATGTTTACAAGATAAAAACCGTCTAAGAGTTTTGTTCATCATAGTACTATTAATAATGCAGCCTCTGAAGTTAAATACCAGGGGTTACTTTGCTTTTTTGATATGTATTGCACGTCTTGCTTTTTTTGGTACAATAGTGGCGCAGATGTCACTACCCTTGCAATACACTGTGAGTCCCAGTGAAGCATCACCACCGGTTAGCAGGTTTGTTTTAATGGCAGGAAGGTGAAAATAAAGTCTACAGAATCAAAGACTCAGAATTTTGATGGCATATTTGATCACAAAACATGCAGCAGTGAATTTTCTATTGTAAACTCTTATAGTAGCTGGCACAAATCACGGAAACTGGGGTTCACTCGATTCCAACCACCGCTTACCATTCAACTGGCACTGGCATGCAAAGGCCCAACAATGGCAAACAGAATACGACAGCCATCTCACTAGCACACCAGCTCATCCAATAACGGCTGCCTGGACTGGCTTCACCACAAAAGGCACAGCTGGGCAACTCTCCCCCGTGCTCCCTGCACCCTCCTCACTAGCTAACCAGACAGGAGTCCTCATTGCTTGGCTTGACTTCTCCTTCCAACAGCAAGTTCATCACAACCTTAGTCAGGTAGCTGCAGGTTCCTCTCTTGCCCAGCGGGGGCGTGTTGTAGAAGGAAGTCATATCATCCTACAGAGGAAGAGAGGAAACAAGTCCTTTGAACTGACAGGTGAAATCAGCAGCTACCTAAGGGGGAAATAAATTTGCAGAAAGATGTCCTCGTGGAAATTATGAGCTTCCTTGCACTTCGCTTTCATTTTCCCGAGGCATCTTCTCAGCATATAAAACAAAAGGAGACATTTTTAGCACCCTCCTCTTTGCTAGTAATTTTTATTTACTTAGGGAATCCTTTCACAGATGAGCATACAATATTAAGCAGAGCCCTGAGGGAACTACATTAGACAGTGCACAGCCCCACTAACGTCTGCTCTACATGTCTCTCTTCTTCTAAATTTACTTTATAGTCTTCTGAAGTCAGTGGAACCTTCCTGGCAAAACACATTTTAATTGTCAACCATATAGAAAAATTACTGCATCTTAGATTTCTTTTTCTTTTTTCTTTTCTTTGGTTTGTGGGTTTTGTTTGTTTGTTTGTTTTTTGTTTTTTTGTTTTGCCAGAACTTCATAGCCCAATTGACTAGTAATTAGCTAAGAAGTAATATTAATTCCTCAAGTAATCCTGACTGCCCCCCTCCCCTCTCTCTTTTGTTTTCCAAGACAGGGTTTCTCTGTGTAGCCTTGACTTGCTTTATAGACCAGGCTGGCTTTGAACTCACAGAGATCTGCCTGCCTCTGCCTCCCGAGGGCTAGGATTAAAGGCGTGCAGCCCCACGCCCGACGACCGACCGCCTGTGTTGTACTCTGTAAATGTGTTTGAATGTGAAATGAAAACATTAGAGACCAGACAATGAAAGCATTCGCTACTCTCTACTTACTTGTTTCTCTATTTCTTTGAGCCGACTCTTGTCTTTTTGAAACTCATGAAATGCTTCCTTGACCAGCCTGTCTAGATCCACTTTGTCTTGAAACTCTAGCTCAGGGTTTCTTTCCAGCACAACGGACACGACCATTAGTAGCTGGAAGAGAGGACACGGAAAGTCACTGACATGGGCTGTAACAGCAACACAGTCTGCGGGTTCTCATCACTGGATCTGATGGGCGGTACACTGTATATTAAGTAGCATCTAAGAATAGAATCCTAACTTGGATAATCAGCAGCGCACGCTATATTTGGAAAATGCACATTTATCATAGTATCACTGCAGCCATAGATAGAGCTTTTGGAGTCACTTAAATAAAATTAATACCATAGAAAATTGATATTTTGGGGATGGAGAGAAAGCTCAGTTGGTCAAGTGGTTGCTTTCATCAACCTATTATTTGGCTGCACCATACTTTATCCTCTGAAGTGATACTCATTTAATTTTAAGATATTATTTTTGATTCTGTGCATGTATGTGTGCATGTATGTGTGCATGTGTGTGTGTGGGGGGTTAGTATGTACATGAGTTCAGTGCCCACAGAGCCCAGAAGAGAGGACTGGGTCCCCCGAAGCTGGAGTTACAGAGATCCTCCTGCCTCTGCCCCCCAAGTGCTGGTCTGAGCCACAAGTGCCTTATAATGCTCATTGTAGAGACAAAGGTCCATGTACAAACCATGGTCATGTGTGCAGCGATTGGTGGAGGCCTTCTGATGAGCCTTTGTACACTGACCAGAGAACAGAGCACCTGGTTCTCAATTTAGAAATCTTACTGAGTGCAAGACAGACATGAAGACACTACATAAAAGTTCTAGGGTCACAATGTGGCAGACCCATGGGCAAGGGCAGGCTTTTGGCAGGAGAATCTGAAAGGCACCAAGGCCACCAGAGGTCAACAAGAAGAAGCTTTAAGTCCACTCTCTGCCCTGGACACTGGTCACTGGACATGAGAGGCTAAGGAAAGCATCCTTCTGACAACTTTGTCTTTCTGGACCTCGTCTCTGCATCACTCCTCTCACCTGCTACTGAATGGCTGGACTGTACTATTCAACATGCTGGGACATCACAGATGAGACTGAATGCTACTCAGGTTTGATAGCAGCTCTGGAAACAATGGGCCGAGAAAGGTCCAAACCTAGCTTCTAGGTCAGTAAGACATATGACTTACTCAAAAGAATAGAATGGTTGGTGGAGACAGTGCCTGAGAAACAGCCAGTGGGAGGACTGGCCATACACTAAATTCTCCATTCTGGGAACTCACTGTACAACGTTTTATGGTGACGGAAGGGCAAGTGTGTGAATGTGTGTGCACAGGTACATGTACTTTAGCGCGCTACACAATGTCTTCTCTTCATAGGCAGATGTTTCGAAAGATGCCCTTCAGAAAACTAGCAGCAATGATCTCTTGCTCCCTGTAACTCTCTGAGCTGTTGCCACGTTCTACATTAGTAGGGTATTATTTCCGTTATTAGGAGAAACTAAACACTAGCTGGATAAACACGGTCCCTCCCTCTGCTGTGGCAGCACTGCTGATGTGCTGGCTGCTGGGGGCTGAGTCCAGCTTAGTGGCCAGTCTGCCTGGTTTTTCCACCTGAGGGAGTTTGAGGTACTTGAACTGTAGGTATGCTCTGACCCAGGTCAAGGATGTCTGTCTTCTTGAGGACCTGATTGGAGGAGCTGACAGGTGATGGACAGAGGTCTTGGTCTCAGGGGGAGAGGGTAGCTTTCCTATACTATTCTTCAACGAGCAGACAGAAAGCAAGCCTTTGGTGATGTAGAATATATATATATTTTAAAATACAAACCTCTACAATGATCTGCCTGTACTTTGGCTGGTCAATGTTTCCCAACATGTCTTCCACAAGGAGAGAAAAGTTCATCTCATACATGGTCATATCTGACAAGGTTGGTTGCTGAAAAAGAAGGAAAAACCCTCCTCATTAACAATGCTGACTGTTATCCTCTGTGCTCAGTTAATAAAGGAATTTCATTTTATAATCAATAATCTCTCCCATTTCTATAAAACCAGAGAGAGCATTTTCACCTCTGTGATTAGTTTTATATATGTCAAGCTACTGAAGCAGGCAGCTCACTATTGTGAGAAATTAAGTCTCTCTCTTTTAATAGTTATCTTCATTATATTAATAATCTTAAGGGAAAGGGCTGCATTAAAAGTATGACAGTAACAGCTAAAAACTGAGACAATGACTAGAGTACATATTACATTCAGAATTTGCATGAGAAGTTATGCTTGCTGTTGGACTCTAAGATCTAAGTCATTGATATTGCATTTATATCATTTCTTTGTTAGTCTTTTCCAAGTAGCCGGCAGAAAAATGCTACAAATAGGCAAAAATTATGTGCTGAAATGGCAGGAAACAAAAAAGAGTCAGAGGCAAAGCTAAAAGAACCCTTTCCCTTTGCCTTTTGTTTAAAGGAAACAAACAGCCTTTTATTCACTGTCTGACATCCAATTCCATTCTGAGGAGGGTGTGGAGATGTGGTACCCAGTTGTGGCTACCAATAGGACTGGATTATGTACCTACAGCATTAATGAGGCACACTTTTGGTTCTGTCTGTGAGGATGTTTCTAGAAAAGTCTAAGTAAGGAAGACCCACCCTAAATGCAGGCAGCACAAGCTGGAGTCTGAGTAAAAGGGAACAGGCCTGTTATGCCCAGGCATTCTGATTCTCAGTCACCACCTTGAACCCAGCTGTCCTCACGGTCATCCTTCCGTGCATGACAGACTACATTCCTCAGAACTGTGAGCTACAATGAATTTTTCTCCCCTGTGTTCCTTTCAACCAGGTATTTCTTAAAAGTTATGAGAAAAGTAAACATAATAGAGAGTAGCCCTCCAGGACAGGAGGGGTGACTCTTTATGCTAGGCTTGTGCGCCAGAAGCAGGTAAGGTCTGTAGAATTATTCTAAGAGATGCAGAGAGGGCAGGACACACTTGCTTTTGTCTCAGTGGTCTACTTAGACACAGCCCTAAAACAAAGTACTTCTACTTAGAATAGGACCGAGGGAGCACTTGATTGTCTTTTTGACATAAGATGACAGAAAGGCACTTGGTCTGATATAGTGTCTTAGTCCTGTATTCAGTACAACTATTGTATTTTGAAGCCAGTAGAACTCAACATATTGTTACACATAGTACCCGACTTGAGACACCTGAGGCCTGGCTGTCAAGGTAACTGCCTACTGTGAGCACTTACATGTCTAACAGTAGGGCTAGTTGGCCATAGAAAGAAAGGCTTTTTTTTTTTTGCTGTTGTTGTTTCACATTAACTTCTTCTTAATATATCTAATAAAGCAGCTTAGTTCCCAGGCACAGAGACGAGGTCTCAAGATTGTCCTATTTGCCACTCTTCTGAAAGGACGCAGAGTCATTAGAGCACAGCAGAGAAGTGAAAAGTCTTAAAAGCCAAACCTTCAGGTGTCAGCTACTCACTGAACATGGAACCTTCGGGAAATCATCCTACTGTTTTGGTTTCCTCATCCTGAACAACACAGTAATAATAAAGTACCTTGACTGTAGTAGAGGTAAGATGGAGAGCTAGACATTGCCTCTGCGAGAGCTGGGGAGGGCCAGTCAGAATCGTGACAGGCCAGTGAAGAATTAACTTCATGGAAAGAACAGATGAAAAAGCAAGAGCTGGGAAGAGCTGATTAACAGTAAACCAACTAGAAAATAACCAGCAGAATGATAGCAATTAGCAAACATCTCTGTATAGCAACCTTTCATGTAAATAGCCTCAACCTACCAATAAAGAGACATAGACTGGATAATTGGATTTAAAAAATGGACCTAATTATTTGTTGTCCTCAAGAAACACACCTCACTGGTCAAGACACCCACAAACTAAGAATAAGAAGTCAGTCTATTAGGGTGAGCATCCGCTGAACATGAGCTGATGTAGCTATTATGACAGCTGATAAATTAGGCGCAAATCAGAATTAGAGGAGATAAATAAGGTTATTATAGTAATACTAATAAAGGGGAAAACCCACTGCAAACCCATACCAGTTGTAAATTATATGCATCAAATGCTGAGACTCCCAATTCCATAAATAAATACTAACAGACATAAAAGGCAACACAGGTCATAATACAATACTGAGCAACTTCAATACCCAACTCTCATCTTTCATTAGTTCATCCAAGGCACTTGATTTCGAAACGACTAGTCTCAATTGTCAACGTGACATAATCCAGAACCACCCGGGGGGCTCAGTGAAGGACTTTATAGATTAAGTCAGCCTGTGGACATGTCTGTGGAGGGATTATCTTGACTAATGAGAAGACTTGTCCATTGTAGAGAACATCATTCCCAGGACTAGGGGTCCTGGGATGTATATGAAATAGAAAAAGAGAACTGAATACTAGCGTGTACACATTAATTCATTGCTATCTACCCTTGACTATGGATATAATTATCTGCTTCAAGTTCCTGTCACCTTGACTTCCTTGATTGCAAGGAACGGGATATAATCTGGAATTGTGAGCCAGATAAACCCTTCTCCCTTAAGTTGCTTTTGTCAGGGTATTTTCACCACAGCAGCAGGAAGTGAAACCGAGACAGAGTTCAACTATAACACAGATCAAATGAACGTCAATAGATGTGCCAGAACATTCCATCCAACAGATACAGAATACATAGGTTTCTCAGCAGCTTATGGAACTTTCTTTAAAATAGATCACATCCTAGGCCACAAATCAAGTCTTACCAAATACAAATGAATATAAATAAATTCTCGAGTCTTATCAGACCTAAGTGCAACAAAACTAGGAATCAGCAGCAAGAAAAGCTATAGAAATTGCACGAACATGTGGAGCATGAACAACAACTAAATGACCAGATGGTCACTGAAGAAGTCAAAGGGAAAATTATAAATTTCTAGAATAAAAAAAAAGTACATTTACTAGACTTTTGAGATATAGCTAAGGCAGTTCTAAAAAAGGAAAGCTATGTAGTTATAATAGCTTATGTGAAAAAGTGCCGAGGGGGGAGAGGAAGGAGCCAGTGGTTAAGGGCATATGCTGTTCTTCCAGAGGAGCTGGGTTCCACCCCTGGCACCGTGTCAGGTGGCTCGCTGCCAGCTCCAGGGCAATCCTCTGGTCTCTCTAGGCTCCTGCACCCACGTGCGCACACTCACCACACAAGACAGATGCACATAAAGCTATTCTTGGCTGCCAACCTGACTATATCTAGAACCAAAACCCTCAAATTGAGGGCGCATCTGTGAGGGATTTTCTTGTATAATTTGAAGTAGGAAGATCTGCTTCTGATCTGAACCTCTGAGTTAGGAAAACACACACACCTTTAATACAGATCTTTTGAGCTCGGAAAAGAAATGCTTTTAATCCTGGTCTTGAGGTGGCAAGACACATGCCTCTAATCTAGACCTTGAGCTATAAAGACTCACCTTTAGGCTGGACCACACTTTCTGCTGGAAGCCTGTGTAAGTGCATGGAGGAAGGATGCGCTTGTTCTTTGCCTGTTTGCCCTTGCCTCACTAGCAATTCCGTCACTGGCACTGCAGCCCACTTCTTTGGGACTCCAGTGTACACTGAAGACCAGCTGAGACATCCAGCCTTGAGGACCAAACAACTATTGGATTCTGGAACTTTCTATTCACAGTCAGCCACTATTACATCATTAGGTAACCTAGACTGTAGCCTGTAAGTCACCCTAATAAATCCCATTCTATAAGTCCGGTTACTTTGTAGAACCCTGACAAATGCAATATAGTGAGTTAACAATAATTTAAATGAATAAATAAAATAGTTTAAATAAATAAACTAATGATGGACCACAAGGTCTTAGATTAAAAAAAAACAAGCATCTAATCCCAAAGCAATAGTTGGCAAGGAATAATATAGAGTAGGGCAGAAATTCATGAAATGGAGAATGAAAGAACTCAGGTCTGTAACAACCAACAATCCTCAAGAAATGTAAGTCCCCAGTGAAAACCGCAGGAATGGATGGACTCACTGGCAAAATTTCCCAAACCTTTAAAGAAGACCTAATGCTAACACTTTTCAAACTGGCTCATGAAACAGATTTTTTTTCTATTTCCAAATTTATTCTAGGAAACTAGCATTGCCCTCATAGAAAACTGTGATAAAAATAAAACAAAAAAGTCATAACATTTGTAGCAAAATTGTTAAAATTAGAAATGATTTTGTGAAGCCAGACTCAGAAAGACAAATCCTTAATAATTTCTCTAGTATATAGAATGTAGATTTAAATGTGTGTGCATGCATGTGTGTGTGTGTGCATGTGTGTGTGCATGTGTGTGTGTGCGTGTGTGTGTGTGTGCATGTGTGTGTGCATGTGTGTGTGCATGTGTGTGTGTGCGTGTGTGTGTGTGTGCATGTGTGTGTGTGTGTGTGTGTGTGTGTGTGTGCGTGCGTGAAGGGACTCATGAGAGGGGAGAAAGAGATGGGAAGTAGAGAGGGAGATGTAACGCATGTGAGAAGAGAGCAGACGGTGGGAGGAAGGAGCTGAGGGAGTACAGGCCAGCAAAGCCGAGGAAGCAGCTAAGAACAAAGTATAACACACCGAAGACACTGTAATGGACCCCATTACTTGGTATATTCACCTAAAAAATAAAACAAAAGGAAAAAAGACACAGAAAATGAAACCATGACAGTTGCAGGAAGAGATCAAACAAGAAATCAGTATGCTAGGAGATGGAGGGTTGACTTAGACCTCACGTTTTCTCTTTTACATGAAACCCTAGGTGTAATATGCTATATATGGCTATATGTGTGTATGTGTGTGTACGCGCATGCACACTCACACACATAATGAAACTCAAACGTGGGCCATGAGAGGAGAGAAGAATCCTAAGCAAGCGGAGAAAGGGAGAACGTATAGACTACATGGGACAGAAAAGCAGAAGAAGGACTTTCCGGGAGAAGGAAAGGGGTTGGCCAGAGGGAGCAGAGGGCCTGGGCAGGGGGAGCAGAGGGCCTGGGCAGAGGGAGCAGAGGGCCTGGGCAGAGGGAGCAGAGGGCCTGGGCAGGGGGAGCAGAGGGCCTGGGCAGAGGGAGCAGAGGGCCTGGGCAGAGGGAGCAGAGGGCCTGGGCAGAGGGAGCAGAGGGCCTGGGCAGGGGGAGCAGAGGGCCTGGGCAGAGGGAGCAGAGGGCCTGGGCAGAGGGAGCAGAGGGCCTGGGCAGAGGGAGCAGAGGGCCTGGGCAGGGGGAGCAGAGGGCCTGGGCAGAGGGAGCAGAGGGCCTGGGCAGGGGGAGCAGAGGGCCTGGGCAGAGGGAGCAGAGGGCCTGGGCAGGGGGAGCAGAGGGCCTGGGCAGAGGGCAGCGGGGGAGGGAAATGAGTGAGAACAAGGCATCCTGACACATTTGCATGAAAACCCAGTAATGAGATGCATAACTGTATCCTAACTTTAAAAATCAGGTTTTCACAGAATTGTTATCAGAACTGAATGGTACTTTAGGAGTTTGTAAAATGAAACAATATATAATGTACCCTCCCCCCCCCTCTCCCTCTCTCTCTCTCAATAGCTATCTATCTATGTATCTATGTATCTATCTATGTATCTATCTATGTATGTATGTATGTATGTATGTATCTATCTATCTATCTATCTATCTATCTATCTATCTATCTATCTATCTATCTATGTCAAAACAAAGAGTAGCTAGTTACAGCAGCTGGGGCATCACAGAATTAAACGGAGCCTGGTAGGCACTTGGTGAGGGGAGGCGGTGAGTTGGGGTGCTGAGGCAGGTGCCAACAGGTGGCCACAGCGCACTGCCCATGCCGGCAGGGATGAGGCCTAGGAAAAGCATTGGCGCTAACAGCAGAGGTGCTGTCACGGTTTTCAGGAGACAGGAGATCTGAAGAAGGCTAAAGCACCCACACTGACCACCAAACAAAACTACTGCCTATGAATACTATAAAGGATTTCAACTTCTGAATTTGGGGCCGGGAGGTGGTGGTGCACACCTTTAATCCCAGCACTCGGGAGGCAGAGGCAAGCGGATCTCTGAGTTTGAGACCAGCTTGGCCTACAGAGTGAGTGCCAGGACAGTCAGGGCTACACAGAGAAACCCTGTCTCCAAAAAACCAAACCAAACCAAACCAAACCAAAACAAACAAACAAACAAAACAAAAACTGAACCAAAACAACAACAACAACAAAAAACCCTTCTGAATTGGGTTTTTGAGTAAGAAACAGACTCGTGACACAGGTCAAACTCAGAACGGCTCAGGGGGGTACGATGAAGATCCCACAGGAGACCTTTAGACACTCCCTGTGAGGAAAAGAACACTAACAATTTCTGTGAGTTTCTCCACAGGTGCTCTTCTGTCCATATGAGCAAAGTACATCTGAGACTATATTTTTCATATAAAGCCACCTCAAAATTGACGTGGTGAGAGACTAGAAACACTAGAAACAGATATAGTGCTACATTTCTGCTTCTGTATAAGCAGAGTGGGCTGAATACCAGGACTGAATGAACAATAATCACATCAAAGAAGCAGGCCGGTGTATATGATCAATAAAACCATGCATGCACAGGAGGCAGCAGTTCATCTGCCTCATCAATAAGTCACAGCACACGGAACCCGGATGACTGCACTTCTCAGTTCCTGTGCTGCGTCTCAGCAGTGCTCCCTGAGCCACACGCCAGGGGCCTCTGCATCGCGGCAGGTTGAATCCCCGGCAGCTTTTCAAGGCATGCTTCGTGTTGGGAAGCCTTAGCACCGGCCGCCGCTGCTCAGTGGTGAAGACACACCAGCACTTGAAGCAAAGCTAATACAGTGTGCGGGTTAGTTTCCGTCAACTCCACACAAGGCACAGTAATCTGGGAAGGGGGAACATCAACCTCGGAACCGCATCCATCAGACTAGCCTATTGGCAAGGCTGTGTGTGTGTGTGTGTGTGTGTGTGTGTGTGTGTGTGTGTGTGTGTGTGTGCGTGCTATTTTCCTGATTAATAATTGATGTGGCAGTGCCCAGCTCACTGTGGACTGTGCCAGCCCTGGGCAGGAGGTCCTGAGTTATGCCAAAAAGCAGGCTGAGCAAGCTGCAAGCCACGGGGAGCAAGGCAGTAAGCGGTGTTGCTCTTTGTTTCGGTTTCACTTCCTGCCTCCAGGTTCCTGCCTTGGGCTCCTGCCCTGATTTCCCTTCATGATGGACCAAGAACTGAAGGTGAAACAAGCCCCACCCCAAGTTGCTTTTTGCTTAGTGTTTATCACAGCAATAGAAGGCAAATTATTACACCAAGCCCTAAACTCACAAGTAAGAGAACAGAGTGGGAACAACTTGCTCAGTAAAAGGTTCCATCATGTGGTGTCCAGAGACAGCTCTGGAAGCATCTGAAATACTCCACTACAAGGACACAGGCACAACTTCTCAGCAGTGACACATTTGGTAAAGTTTCTTCTATCTACATGACACTGGGAAATAAAAGAGAACACGGGCTGGGCAAAAAAAAAAAAAATCTAATCCAAAGGGCAACTTACTTTCTGGCATTTTATGCTGCCTTGAACACTCATCTTTGAACATTCTTAGAACACTGGGAAGAAGAGTTGCGGGGAGCGCAGAGGGGAAAGCCTCCCATTGCCCCGCTGGCCCTTCCTCCTGACCTGAGTGGGCTTTACCTGTGGCAAATGCTTCCCAGCTACGAGGATACCATTTGGGGTGCGCTCCAGTATCTGCCACACTCGATCATAGAACCCCGGGGGAGTTCTATTCAATGACCCGTCAATCTGACGCCTGTTCAACCAACACCTGCGGACCAAAGGAGAAGTCTCAGCATTGGAAATCAGGTTTGCTGCCGGAGAGAGCAGGGTTAGGTGTGCTACCTGAGGAAGCAAGAGTGAGAATTCGTCAGCGGTGCGCATCTGCGTGTCTAAGGGAGTAAGAGGAGGGGAGCATCACCACTAAGACGTTAGCAGGCGGATGGTGTTCTCTATAAAGTGGGGCCGCTTACTACACCATCACATCAGAAATGGGCACAACCAATCTCACAGTTATTGTATACTGTTCCCACATTAATAAAATGCAAGCCCCAGGAAGGCATGGATATTTCCTATCTTGAGCACGACTGCAGATCCTTCCCAGAGTGAGCTCAATAAATACACTTGGTAAGAGATGAACAAGCTAACGTTCAGAAAAGTACTGTATAGCTGCAAGATGTGTATGTATATGCACTTGTAAAATGAAATGACCTTATTTTAAATCTTACAAAAACTATTTAAATAAGGCTGAAGTGTCAGTCCAAAAACCTAGACATAAAGCCTTTAATGTCAACCAGATATAGAATATTATTTATCAGAGTTATGGCCAGAGCCATAATAATAACCCTAATTTGTACATTAGATATTACCCTAGTGTATCATCCACAATTGCCAAAGGCACAGAACTCGCTTTATATTTACAGAACACACAGTGACATAGCGCAGTTTTGCAAAAGCTGAAAAGAGTGTGTTTGCCTGTCTGTCTGCCTGTCTGTCTGTCTGTCCCTGTGTGTGTTTACTCTTGGTACTTAGAAAGAAGACAGAATGAAATGTGCAATCATCACATGTGAAGTGTGTCAGGACCTACAAACTGACGGTATTTCTAAGTACGCAAGTGGCTGTGCAGCACAGGATAGAGAGAACAGCTAAAGACACTTGCTTTGTGGTGGAGACCAGTGCAATCTGACAAACTTAGCAATTAAGAGGAGTCTTTTCTGGATGGCTGAAGTTCCTGTTAACAGACCCAGACTTACACTACTGCCTTCAGTGTTGGGCTAAATAGCAACAAGGCCAAGGATCTGGTGGTTTTTCTTTGGTAAATGAATATTCTCTGCATTTGATTTTTATCCATATAGAGCTCTATAAAGTTATAGCTAATACTATAAAAGGTGTATTTGCTTATAACATAAAAAATATGAAAATACAATGGAGCTGGGAAATTATTTAATAATAATAATAATAATAATAATAATAATAATAATAATTATTATTATTATTATTATTCTGTATGGGTGTTTTCCTGTATGTATGCCTGCATGTTATGTACATGCCTAGTGCCTGTGGAAGCCAGAACAGGGCACTAGATCCTCTCACACTTACAGGTGGCTGTGAGCAGCCATATGGGTGCTGGGAATTGAAGTTGGGTCCTCTGTGAGAACAGCCAGAGCTATTAACAGCTTAATCATTTTTCCAGCTCTACTTAACAACTTTGTCATTTTTATTTTTGAAAAGCCTTACACTTACAGAAGTCACAAAATAACGCAAATTTCTTACGCCCTCTTCCACTCTTACATAATCAAAGCTTAATTATTGACACTAAGGAATCAAAACAACATGAGTTTATCTGTGAGCCTTTCTGACATTCTACAAGGTCAGGATTTCATGGCTCATTTAGTTTCCATGTATTGGAGGCTCTTTGAATCTGTGGTAGTCCTAATTTTTTATTATTATTATTATTATTATTATTATTATTATTGCTTTAATATCTTAGTAATATCTGTTGTCTTATAGGATCTTTCTCAGTTTGGATTTTATGGTGTTTTCTTGTAAAAAATGCATTTGGGGCAAGAAAATTCAGAAGTGATATGGGGGCCAATATCAACGGTTCACAGAATTGAAGTCTTACTACTGGTGATGCCGATCCACCATTTGGGTGACGGGCGTCTGGCAGGTTTGTCCACTATACTAAAAGCAGTTGTTTTTCCTTTGCTACTAGGAAGTATATTGAGCAGACATACTAAGGTGTTAGGCAAGGCTCCACTGCACATTGCTCTAGCATCGGCTCTTGCCTGTAGCTCTAGGTGCAGCTGCTCAGTGATCATTTTTTGCCCCATCCCTATCTCTATTTACTAATTAGACCCAGCCATAAGGAACAGGCTCCTCTCTCCCATTCACTGCCCTCTAACAGCATGGAGTCTGTCTATAATATGTTACTGTTATTTGTGCATTTCTTCTACAAAAACAAAAACCTCATCTCAGTTGGAGTCCTATGAAGAGCCTCTCCAGTTTCTCCAGTGTCCACATCTCTGTTGAACTCTGAGGGTTTTTTTTTTTTGTTTTTTTGTTTTTTGTTTTTTCTGGCACAAAGATACTCCTGGCTCACCTTGCATTTTTTCCCTGACTTCCTCTGGAATCAATCATTTCTGCAAGAAGAGCTGATTCTTTTCCTTATAGTATTTAGAACATAACTGTTTCAGGTTCGCTTGTTGATACAGCAGTTCACTGCTCCTAGGACATCTCAGTAGACAGAACTAGGAAACACGGCTGCATACGCACAAACAGATACATGCTCATTTCTGTATCTATCAGTTCATATTGGTTTATCAATTGCAATCAACCAACTACTTTCCCTTTATAGGAATGGTCACCAACACTGAGAAATCTGCATTTCAGTCATAATATGTTTACTCATTTATTCAATCTTATTATACACATGAATTCAGACTGCTAATGATTATATGCTGGTGAGAAGCATAATTTAAGCGGTGGCAGCATTTGTGCACCGTTTTGCTTATGTAGCCTTCCAGTGTCTAACAGAGCTGACAGGGACTTTGGCTTTCCCACACTCCTCAGTGTGGTGTGCTCACTTCTGTGAGCTGGGTTCATCTGCTGGTTTCCACACTCCACTCTGGGCTCCTCCACATATAGATCGGTGTTAATGTATCACTTAATACTGGTGCATTCAACACCCCCACTACTTAGAAGCTGGGTGCATGTGACACCCAGCAATAAGGAGGAGGTGTCCCAGGCCCAGAGGTCAGCTGGGGAAGAAGGCTTGTGCCTCAACTCTGTTATGCGGTACCTGTTCACCATTTCCCATCCCTTTTCATCCCCTGTCAATAGCATTCATCTCATTAGCTTCTGATTTATCCCTCCTGTATTTCCTCCACAAAAATGATAACACACATATTTAAAAAAATAAGAATTGTATATGATAGACATTGTTTTGTACTTCACTGTTTCATTTAACAATCTATCTTAGGGAGCATTCCATTCTTCAAAGGCACACAGTCCTCCATTGTGTGGGCATATCACATTTAGGTTAGAGAAATACTAACAATTTCAATTATAAGCAATGATTTAATCAATGATCCTAGGCACATACATTTCCATGTTGTTGGGTTACTAAAAGGACCTGTGCAGAAGAAAAGAGTTCAAAGGTGTTAAGTCCAATCAAGAAGGCTGCACGCCTCAGTTACATGTGCAATTTCTTCTCTGACGATCACCACACATCTTAACATAGGCCGCAAGAGAGGTAAGAAGTGTCTCAGCATGTGCCATATACAGCTCTAATTGTATATTAATATGAACACCTTTTTAAAATAACTGAAAGGCACTCTTCATGAAATGCACAGATAGTTCATGCTCCCCTCCATTTTCCTCTTGGTTTGGGTGGTTGTCTTTCAGTTCTTAAGGCAGACATGCAGGCAGACACTGTATACGTAATAAATAAAAATCTTAAAAAAAAAAAAAGAATGCTTGGATACTAGCTCTTTAAAGCATGCTTGGGTCCAGTTTCTGGTTTTTCTTTTGACATTATCTTTGCCATGAATACTGTTATTTAAAAATTGATAGGCTTTGTTGGTTGTTTCTTACCCCTTGGAGTGAATCATACTTTAGGCCTTTCCCATTCTAAAATTGAAAAGAAATTGATTAATGTCCTCTTCTAGGTCCCATGTTTTACGTGCAGCTCTGTAATCTATTCGGAATCGGTTCTTGTATGTCATGAGGAGGGTCTGACTGTACCTTTCGCGAACAGCGATCTAGCTGTCAAAAGTATTTGTTTTAAACGTCCATCCTTGACCCAATGACTTGCAATGGCAATATTACCATGCAGCACGCTCCTAATGTGTATTGATCTCTGCACTCTCTTTTCTCCCCAGTGGATCTATCTGTTTATGCACCAATACCACACTGTTGTAGCCACAGAAACTGTGTAGCATGCTCTAAAACCATAGGAGAAAGTTTTTCTTTTGTTTGTCGTTCTTTCATGTTCAGTTTTTTCCACACGAGGCTCCGTATTAACTTGTCCGGCTCCTGAAGACAGCTCTTGGGATGCCGCTGGGATGCTGTTACACATACAACTGACATTTTATAGTGTTAGCTGGTCTATAACAAGGACACTTCCGTGTTTGTTAAATATACTGTTATAGAAGCCAGCAAGACACATGTTTGTAAACACATTCACACACACACACACAAATAAAATTTTGTCAACTTGGGGATCCTAGACACAAACACAGTAAATAAGCACTTGCCTAATACATACATACATACATATCACATAACACATAATACACGCACACACAGACACACTTCTATAGACAACCTCTCGTGTAGATAGTCCAGTTAGAATCTTCTAGAGATATAACTTTGTTGTCTTGGGGATGCTAGACCCAAATGCACTAAATAAGAATCACCTTAAATCCCGGGCAATCAATAAGCACTTCCTTTGTTCTTACTCTCTTCTAAGTTAAGTCTATGAAAGGGTTTAGCTTTGATGACTACTGTCTACTCAGGGAGGCAGAATCAGGAAGCTCATCTACATAATGTTAGCAAACCCTATTTTTTCTGGCCCAGGGTTGGGAGGAAATGCCATATAGTATAAAGCTCCAGAAAGGAAATTTAATCAAAGGTGTATGAAATGTTATATATAGCACAGAATAATAGAAATGGGAAAGTGTTATAAACTATGTCTGGAAAAAACCATAAAACTCAAATCAACACAGGTGCACAAATCCGGACATTTCAACTCACTGTGGCCAGGCTGTGCAGCGGGGAAGGTGGCCCCATGCTCTGCTGAAGCTCCCTCTGTTCCCATTAGCCTGGTACTCACTACGTAGCTCAGACAGTCCTGTTGTCTCGGTCCCCTAAGTGCTGGGATTACAGGCGTATGCCACCATGGCTGACTTCTGAGTTTTCTTATTCTTACTGTCCTAAGTTTTCAGGGAACACGGGTGTCTGTGCCTCCGCGCGTCCTCCAGTGATGGAGGCCTCTGCTCACTCACCTTCCACTCTGTTGGGGCTGGAGGACGTCGAGCAGCAGCTGTTTCACTTCACTGGGTGAGAGCTGGTACAAGTCCATGGCTGGCTTATCCCCGCCGCGGATCTGTAGCTCATACTCCATAGCATGGATGATCCACCTGAAGCGAGAACAAACATCCCTTCAAATGCAATCGCCTCGTGCTGCTGTCGGCCACACCCTTCACAGTGCTGACGCTGATGCATCCAGAATGAGATGAAGAGGAGCCAGTTTAAACGCCCGGGGCTACTGATATTTCTTCCATCCAGACCGTAACCTGATAAGAATCTAAAGGCGCCCTTGAACGTGTAAGTAGTTGTAAAACACAGGGCAGGCTAAGCACTTAAGGTTTTTTTTGCAGGTCAGATTCTCTATTGCCTCGTGTATAATAGTGTATGTGTGCAAACAGCTGCTACGAGACACAGGCCAACATCAAGTAGTACACGCTGCGTCGTGACAAAGGGGCTGAGATGTGCTAGCACATCGAAGTTCTCTTCCTGGGAATGGCAAGAGGGATGACGGTTTTTGTTTGTTTATTTATTTTTGTTTTTCAAGACAGGGTTTCTCTGTGTATCCTTGGCTCTCCAGGACTCACTTTGTAGACCAGGCTGGCCTCGAACTCACAGCGATCCGCCTGCCTCTGCCTCCTGAGTGCTGGGATTAAAGGCGTGCGTCACCACGCCCTGCGTGTGATGATTTTTTTAAAAATACAAATTTCTTTTTACCTCGTAAGTCACTGACTTGGGGCTGGTGGGAACAGAGAAGCCCCGTGTTTCAAATACAAGAGCAGTTAGCTGCAGCTTTGACTATAGTTCTGTGTTAGAAAAGGGGTCTCCCTCTGGATATACTCCCTTAAAGAACACCCCACCCGGCTACTGCACACAGGTGGAAACTTAAGACAGATAGCAAATGATTCAAGCCCTTCTTTCTGCCAAAGCTGGTTTACAGTGACACTCCCTTGTGGGAAGACTTTCATGGGAGAAAAACCTTAAGGCACCTCAGGTCAGCCAGAGGAGGGGTGGACAAGGGATAGGTCCCTGAGTGCTGGGCTGGGCCACAGGCCACAGATCTGGAGTCTCTGGCCTGTGGGTCTTAAATGAAGATCTCAGTTCTCCTCTCTCCTACTGTTGTTATTTCTGGATGTCAGGAGTTTGAGAGAAACAGAACAGAACTGCCTGTTTGGATCTGAATGTATCTCCCCGACATCCACACACACTGATGAGCTCCATACAGTTGAGGGGTGGTAGAAACCTTACGGGGAGGGTCTTGCAGTGGGGCTTTCTGGTCATGGGGTCATGTCCATGATGGGACCATCCCCTTTCTGCTTACTCTCTCTTGAGTGCCAGGATTTTGCTGGCCAGGGGAGGCTGCTGTGTTGTGCTGCTTGCCTTAGGCCCAACAGCAATGGAGTCAACTGACCATGGACAAAACCCTCCAACACAGTGAGCTGGAACAATTTTTGTCTTTGTAAGTTGATTCTCTCAAACATTTTGTTAGAGTAAGGGAAAACCCACTAACACAAGGACAGGATGTTAACGATGTATTAAAGTCATTACAGGGTTTGAGTGTAGCCACCACAGCTGTCCCCAGGCATCCCTAACACACTCCCTTCCCAACTGAAGTCCATTCCAGTTTTTCCCTGGTGACCTAAAAGGCCAAGTACTGCTTCCTGTTGTGATGCCCACGGATCTCATGATCTTGCTGAGGGCTTGTACAGAGCTGCACTGAGATGGAAAGTGTAATGGCCATGTCGCCCCCAGAAGAGGCCATTTCACAGCACTCACCCCCCATGTCGCCCCCAGAAGAGGCCATTTCACAGCAGTCACCCCCCATGTTCCCCCCAGAAGAGGGCATTTCACAGCACTCACCCCCTATGTTCCCCCCAGAAGAGGGCATTTCACAGCAGTCACCCCCCATGTTCCCCCCAGAAGAGGGCATTTCACAGCAGTCACCCCCCATGTTCCCCCCAGAAGAGGGCATTTCACAGCAGTCACCCCCCATGTTCCCCCCAGAAGAGGGCATTTCACAGCAGTCACCCCCCATGTTCCCCCCAGAAGAGGGCATTTCACAGCAGTCACCCCCATGTTCCCCCCAGAAGAGGGCATTTCACAGCAGTCACCCCCCATGTTCCCCCCAGAAGAGGGCATTTCACAGCAGTCACCCCCCATGTTCCCCCCAGAAGAGGGCATTTCACAGCACTCACCCCCCATGTTCCCCCCAGAAGAGGGCATTTCACAGCAGTCACCCCCATGTTCCCCCAGAAGAGGGCATTTCACAGCAGTCACCCCCCATGTTCCCCCAGAAGAGGGCATTTCACAGCACTCACCCCCGAGTTCCCCCAGAAGAGGGCATTTCACAGCACTCACCCCCCATGTTCCCCCAGAAGAGGACATTTCACAGCACTCACCCCCCCATGTTCCCCCAGAAGAGGGCATTTCACAGCACTCACCCCCCCATGTTCCCCCAGAAGAGGGCATTTCACAGCAGTCACCCCCATGTTCCCCCAGAAGAGGGCATTTCACAGCACTCACCCCCCATGTTCCCCCAGAAGAGGGCATTTCACAGCACTCACCCCCCATGTTCCCCCAGAAGAGGGCATTTCACAGCACTCACCCCCATGTTCCCCCAGAAGAGGGCATTTCACAGCACTCACCCCCATGTTCCCCCCAGAAGAGGGCATTTCACAGCACTCACCCCCATGTTCCCCCAGAAGAGGCCATTTCACAGCACTCACCCCCCATGTTCCCCCCAGAAGAGGGCATTTCACAGCACTCACCCCCATGTTCCCCCAGAAGAGGGCATTTTACAGCACTCACCCCCCATGTTCCCCCAGAAGAGGGCATTTCACAGCACTCACCCCCATGTTCCCCCAGAAGAGGGCATTTCACAGCACTCACCCCCCATGTTCCCCCCAGAAGAGGGCATTTCACAGCACTCACCCCCCATGTTCCCCCCAGAAGAGGGCATTTCACAGCACTCACCCCCCATGTTCCCCCCAGAAGAGGGCATTTCACAGCACTCACCCCCCATGTTCCCCCAGAAGAGGGCATTTCACAGCACTCACCCCCCATGTTCCCCCAGAAGAGGGCATTTCACAGCACTCACCCCCCATGTTCCCCCAGAAGAGGGCATTTCACAGCACTCACCCCCCATGTTCCCCCAGAAGAGGGCATTTCACAGCACTCACCCCCCATGTTCCCCCAGAAGAGGGCATTTCACAGCACTCACCCCCCATGTTCCCCCAGAAGAGGGCATTTCACAGCACTCACCCCCCATGTTCCCCCCAGAAGAGGGCATTTCACAGCACTCACCCCCCATGTTCCCCCTAGAAGAGGGCATTTCACAGCACTCACCCCCGTGTTCCCCCAGAAGAGGGCATTTCACAGCACTCACCCCCCATGTTCCCCCCAGAAGAGGGCATTTCACAGCACTCACCCCCCATGTTCCCCCAGAAGAGGGCATTTCACAGCACTCACCCCCCATGTTCCCCCAGAAGAGGGCATTTCACAGCACTCACCCCCATGTTCCCCCAGAAGAGGGCATTTCACAGCACTCACCCCCCATGTTCCCCCAGAAGAGGGCATTTCACAGCACTCACCCCCCATGTTCCCCCAGAAGAGGGCATTTCACAGCACTCACCCCCCATGTTCCCCCAGAAGAGGGCATTTCACAGCACTCACCCCCCATGTTCCCCCAGAAGAGGGCATTTCACAGCACTCACCCCCCATGTTCCCCCAGAAGAGGGCATTTCACAGCACTCACCCCCATGTTCCCCCAGAAGAGGGCATTTCACAGCACTCACCCCCCATGTTCCCCCAGAAGAGGGCATTTCACAGCACTCACCCCTCCCCCACTTCTCTTCCCACTCTTCCTTGATGTTTCCTAAGCTTGGGGTTATTTCTTTAAATCACTTGAAAACTGAATTAAGCTTATGCTTCTGGCAAAAAGTAGAATTTCTTGACATGTTCACCTTCTGTATTAGAGACTATATTTGCCCAAATGGCATGCAAACACAGCAGTCACAAGAACATGGCCATTTTGGGATGCTTTGATGTTAAAATTCCTTATAAAATTAGTTGTTACAAACACTTCAGTTAAAAAAAATCTACACAAGGGACTTTTTCTTTAAATAAAAACCTTGATTTTATTTTACAGTCTACATAGGTTTAACTTAGTTACTTATGATTCTACTTTATTTCCCTCCTGTTTTAATGCCCATTATTGAGCTAAGCAGTGGAAAATCCACTCTCTGGTCACTTAGAAAGCCAATGGAATGAAAAGCAACAAGGACTGGAAGGTTCTCACTGAGACCACGTGACTGCAGAGATGTACTACCATGTGTGGACTTGTGTTAAAGAGGAAGTAAGGAGTCATTTGGGAGCTAGAAACTGGGTGTTTGGTGGTGTTAATTTGTTGCTATGATAATGGCACTGTGATCCAGACAGCATGCTAGCTAAGCAGTGTAACTCAACAGTACTTCTGGTGCTTAGGGCAAGGAGGCAGGAGGATCCTTACTTTGAGGCAAGTCTGAGCTACATTGTAAGACCATGGTCTCAAACCATATAAAAAACCAAGTCACCAACCAAATGAACAATGTCAACAAGATCAGAATGCCCCTCATTTAATTTTTTTCTTTTTTCTCCACCATAATATTTTTATTGATTATTTCAGAATTTCACATCATGCACCCTGATCACAGTTACCTCCTAGGCCTCCCAGGTCCATCTCCTCATCTGTGTGACCTCCCGCCAGAAAAGAAGAAAAAGCCCCTAAGTCCTATTCGTGTTGTCCATATTCTAACTGAAGCATGGTCAAACTTCCAGCAGCCAAGCCCTTAAAGAGAGCTGAGTCCTTCTCCACCTGCACCTACACCAGGAGCAATCAACTGTTGAGAGCTACACTTCAGCATTCTTATCACAGTGTTTTAGAGTTCTCTTCAATAGTTTCCTGTCTAGACTGTTGCTTTTTGTGGCGTTAGGGTAGGGTAGGATAGAGGATGAAAGTAGGGGTTGTCACAGAAGACCTCTAAGTCCCCTTTTCCCCACTGTGAGTCTGCAGTCATCAATGCCACCGCAGAAGTAGCTTCCCTGCCCTTTAGAGTCAGTGAGAGCACAGATTATGGACTTCCATGCGGTCTCTAGCGTCACCACATACCATGGACTTCTGCATGGTTGCTGGTAGAGGTATAGAAAATGGACATTAAAACAACCCTCTACCTAGCACGGATCATAGACAGCAACAGCAGTACAGGTGAAGGACATCAACATGACCTCTGGGGCAACATGGACCACAGGCATCCACATGGCCATTGGTGGCAACACAAGACATAAACACAGCCCCTAGCTTCAGTAGGACCACAGACCCAGACATGGCCCCTGGTGGCAGCAGGGGCATGGAAACCAACACGTATGACCCATGGATATAACAAGGCTTCAGGTAGCAGCATAGACCATGAACATCTGTGGCCTTCAGTGGTCACATGGGTCACAGACCCTAGATACAGTAGGATACTGGAACCAAACATGGTCCTCTGTGGCAGCATGAACAACAGACATCAACATGGCCCCCAGCTGCAGCAGGACTCCAGACCTCCAACATGGCCCTCAGTGGCAGTACAGGCCACTCACTTCAACATGGCATCTGGTGGCAACCTGGACCACACGCAGTATGGCCTCCTGTGATAGAACAGACTATGGACATCCACTTGAACCTTGGGCTTCAACATGGCCTAAAGCAGTGGACAACAGATACCAAAATGGCCTCCAGGGGTAGCATGGACCATAAGGGTCTTTGGGGAGGTCTGACCTAGAACATGAACCATTCATTTTGGACATCCTGTCGTTGCTCAGAGCCAGGGTGATCGTGTGCCTGGGCATCTTTTTGGGGGACTGAGTCTACACTGCTGCACACCCAGTTGACCCTACTCAGCAAAGACATGTGTCGTGTGTCTGTGTCCAGCACCCGCCCACACACAGTAGCCTTCTGTCACCCGTCACCCTTTTGTGTCTCATTTCTCCCTCTCTCCATTGCTCTTCACCACTCCGTTCTCCCATCTTTCCCACCTCTTCATCGCATATTTGTTCGTCATAGTGGCACTGGAAACCGCAGTGTGTCACACAGTATATTTTTTCCCCTAAACTGCTTTACATAAAAATAATTTTTACAACGAGTCATTGGTTTAGTTCAAGGTTTCTGGTTTCTGAAGCACCGTAAATAGCAGACCATTGCTGAGACACTGCCGAGACTCCTCTCGGATATCCTGCTGCTGCCCAGAGTCAGGGTGACAGTGTGGCTAGGCAGGGTGTCCGCAGGCTCCTGGCTCCTGGCTCCTGGCTCCTGGCTTCCAAACACCTCCCCTCCCACCTGACCTTTATACTCGTAGCCTGCAGGCAGCTCCAGTGCCCTGTGGCTTCTGTCTCCCAGCAGGGCAAGCAGCATGGGTTTGTAGCTACTGCAGCTGCTCCATGCTGGGGACTGGACAAGAAGCCCAGGGCCAGCCCTACTCAGCAATGACCTGTTTCTCCAGGAGCTCCAGGCTGTCACACATCTCCCTATCTTTGGTGCTGGCCGCCCCAGGGCTCATAAGGCACAACTCTTGTGTCTGCAGCCTGCTGGCTGAGATGTAGAAGCAAAGGGTATAGATTGTTATTTTCTGTTATTTTTCTTTCCAGTTTTGTGAGCCACCCTTTCTGTTGTGTCACCCTTTGGAGCATCCCTGGGTCTTTTAGACTCTTTGGAGGGTGCTGGTGGCCACTGCAATTTTTGGTTTCTTCTCTCTTCTCCCTCCCCCTCCTTCTCTCCCCCTCCCTCTCCGTCCCCCCTCCAGTCTGAGGTTGGCACTGAACTTGTGGCAATCCCATCTCATTCTCCCACGTACTTGGTTTACAAGTGTGAACCACCATGCCTGGTTACAACCCTTATTCATCCTTGATCTCAAGTTGTACTATAGAGCAATAGTAATAAAACCGGCATGGTACTGGCATAGAAACAGACAGGCAGATCAATGGAAGTGAATCAAAGACCCAGAAATAAACCCACACACCTATGGACACTTGATTTTCGACAAAACAACCAAATCATACAATGGGGAAAAAAGATAACATTTTCAACAAATGGTGCTAGTCTAACTGGATGTCTACAAAGAGAAAAAAGCAAGTAGATACATATTTATCACCCTGCACAAAACTAAAGTCCAAGTGGATTAAAGGCCTCAACATAAAACTAGACATAAATCCGACATAAATCTGTCAAAAGAAAACGTGGGAAAGAGCCTTGAGCTCACTGGCACAGGAGACAACTTCCTGAAAAGAACATCAACAGCTCAGGCTCTAAGATAAACAATTAATAAATGGGACCTCATGAAACTGAGAAGATTCTGTAAGGCAAAGGACACAGCCAACAGAACAAAGCGACAGCCAACAGACTGGGAGAAGATCTTCACCAACCCTACAGAGGGCTAATATCCAAAATATATAAAGAACTCAAGATATTAAACACCACCAAACCAAATAATCCAATTAAAAAATGGGGTACAGAACTAAACAGAATTCTCAACAGAGGAATACTGAATGGCTAAGAGGCACTTAAATGCTCCATATCCCCAGTCATAAGAGAAATGCAAATCAAAACGACTCTGACATTCCATCTTACACCTATCAGAATGGCTAACATCAAAAACTCAAGTGACAGCACATTCTGGCTGAGAGTCCAAACTTGTACAACCACTTTGGAAATCAATCTGGCACTTTCTCAGAAAACTGGGACTAGTTCTACCTCAAGACCCAGCCATATCACTCTTGGGCATATACCTGAAAGATGCTCCACCATACAGCAAGGACATCTGCTCAACTATGTTAGTAGCAGCTTTATTTGTAATAGCCAGAATCTGGAAACAACCTAGATGTCCCTCAATCAAAGAATGGATAAAAAAACTGTGGTACATTTACACTATGGAATACTACTCAGATATTAAAAATAAGGAAATCTTGAAAATTTCAGGCAAACAGATGGAACTAGAAAAGTAACCCAGACCCAGAAAGATACAGATGATATATACTCATTTATAAGCGGACATTAGCCAAATAATACAGGATAACCATACCACAATACACAGACCTAAAGAAACTAAATAACAAGGAGGACCCTAAGGAGATTACTTAATTCCTACTCAGAAGGGCAAACAGAATAGACCCGGAAGCAGTTGAAGAGAAGGAACAGGAAGGGAGTCTACCCTAGAGGTCCTCCGAAAGACTCCACCCAGCAGATCAAAGCAGATGTTGAGACTCACAGCCAAACTCGGGGGGGGGGTGGGGGGGTGGGGGGGGTGGAGCACAGGGAGTCTTACGGAAGAGTTGAAAAATAGAGGAACCTGGGAGGGGTCAGGAGCTCCACAAGGAGAGCAGTGGAGCCAACAAATCTGGGCAGAGGAGGCGTGTGCTGCAGAGACTGATGCACCAAGGACCATGCACAGCGAGGACCTAGACCCCTGCTCAGATGTGGTCCATAGGCAGCACAGTCTCCTTGTGGGTCCCATAATATGGAGAATAGGGGCTACCTCTAACATGGACTCTGGCCCCCACATGTTGATCACTTCCCTCTGTTGGGGTGGCCTTGCCAGGCCACAGAGAAAGAGGATACAGGCAGTCCAGATGAGACTTGACAGGCTGAGATCAGATGTTAGGGGAGGAGAGCTTCACTTTCTGAGGACTAGGGGAGGGAGGGAGAGGGTGTGAGCGAGGGTGAGTGGGATTGTGAGTTGATGAGGGAGGGGGCTACAATCAGGATGCAAAGTGAACAAATTAAAAATAAAAATAAATTACATCTAGTCTCTATGATGCTCAGGAATGAAAAGTCCAAACACTTAGAACTTGCTTTATGCCTCTGACACAACAGATGTGGTGACTGCCACATGCACAAGTGGCACCTTGGATTTTATTCAGGTGCAAAGAAAAAAATGAATTCAGAGGATAATACTGGGAAGGACATACACCAAGTGGAATAGGCCCATGCTCAGACAGACAAATGCATGGCCGCTCTCATTTACAGATCCTATGTTTGAACTCAGACTAGTACATTTAGCTCATAGTGTCTGTAGAGGCCAAGAAGCTACAATGGGTCGCTAGACAGAAGTCTAAGGGAGGGGCACCTAGACCACACGGAATATGAAAGTGGTTAGGGCAAAGAGGCTCGAGCAGGGATGAGGCATGGGAATAGGAAAGAGGAGAGGCTGAAGGAACGGTTAACTAAAACTAAACACGTGTGAAAATGCCCTGTGCACACCTATTATTTCAGTGGCACACGCCAACTAAAAGAATACTGTTACAGACTTTTAAACAGAAGCGCCCTGTGTGGAAGAATGCTGCTCTTCCCAGAAGCCCTGAGCTACTAAATGAAAACCCCAGGGCTGGACGTGGATTTCCTCCCTACAAGCTGCTGGTGCAGATGCCCCAGAGGCTGCCAAATCAACACAGGCTCTTGTCACTGTAGGACCCTATTGCTGAAGGTGCCACCCAGTCCAGCTGCAGGACACAGAAGTCATGCTGGGGCTGAGCTCCGGGTGGGTCTCCCCTCTGCTGGCTGGCCTTCATGATGCCTGAGGTGCCGTGGGGGGGCTCCTGGGCAAGAAAAGGCATCAGCAGTTCTACACAGCTGTGGACTCTGGGGCTACAATACCACCTGCCAGGCAAGCTGTGCCCTGGTGCCCTGTGGAATGACTCCTGAGGGAAGGAGTAGCAAGCCCCTTGGACTGCACAGGAGGCCTGCTCCACAGCAGAGCCGTGCCTGCTACTGTAAACCGCTCAAGAGCCCATGGCCGGGGAGATCACAGCCCTCAGGGAGAACTTACTACTGTTGCTTTGTTAAATGGATATGTGGCCAAACTGGCTCCTAAATGTTATGTCTGTGCCCATAGATCAGTGCTGTTCTCAGCCTCTGTCAGAGAAACTTTGGAGCAGGCAGCAGGTAAGGCGGAGACTCACATTTGGCCAAATTGCTGAGAATGAATGACTGTTGGGTGCTTGGCCCTAAAAAGGACACCAATATCACCCATTCTGAGGCTCAAGGAACACTATAGAGGAGGGGTCTGTGATGGAGAGATAAACCTGGTTTTTAGGATCCCAAGTGCGGGATTGGACCGATATCGTGAGAGAACAGGTGAGGTTAATCCACTAGAAGAGCAACCACCTCGTGCAGGAGCTTAATTGTTGCCAGCTGAAATGATCCCATGAACAGACTCTGGGAGGAGATATATAAAGGAGCCCAGGACTGGAGGCGGGGCTTTTTGGAGACTTGGGATAGTTTTGGCTGTTCATCGCTGCACTTCGAGACAGAGGATCCTAGAGAGAACCGCTGGAGGGAAGGCTTCGGGGCTCTGGTTTCTGCTGAGGTTCTGGGTTCTGGTTACTCTAGGTTCCAGCAGAAGAAATCCTGCAGATTGTGCCAGGAGAATCGTTCCTCGGAACTGATATACTTACAGTTTTGTTATTGTGTCCATTAATCCTCATTTCCTATTGTTTTGGTTAGTCGAGTTATAATGGACATATGCTCAGTCACTAAGTTGTTAATAAAATACATTTGTTAAGAAAATTGAGCCTACAGGTCTGCTTTACTCCAAAAACTGGAGGGTGGGGAAAGTGCGCTGAAATGTTTTCCAGACAGGATGCAGTGAACTCACTGTAGGCATGGTGTCCTCCACCAGACCCATGGCAGACTGGGCCTGTCAACATTTTATCACAAGTGTGAGAATAGCTCTGGAGGAACCACCCTCCCCAAGGGAGTAACTGACAGTTAATGGGAATTGGGGGAGGGGTGTGTTTTCTTTCTTCCTTTCTTTGTTTACTCATTCGTTCTCTCTTTCTTGCTTTGTTTTTGAGACAGGGTCTCACTATATAGACCTGGCTAGCCTCAAATTCAGTGCCTGCTTCTGCCTGATTTGCCTTTGAATGCCAGTACTAAAGGTGTGCAGCACCGTGCCAGCAGGGGATGGCATTTCCTTCCTTGGTGGTGGTGGTGCTAAGCTGCCCATGTCTCAGCAAGGGCCTCACCAGTGCTCACAGAAGCACCTAACTAAACTCAGTGGGGAAGGCTGAGGGGGAGGGGGAGGGAGAGGAGAAGAGGGAATGAGGAGGAGGAGGAGGAGGAGGAGGAGGAGGAAGGGGAGGAGGGGGAGGAGGGTTAGTGAGCTGTAACACTATTCCTTCCAGACTCCTGTCCTGATGCGCTGGCCTGGTGGGGGAGTATCGGGAGCCTTTGCCAAGTTCTAGGGTGAGCTGAGGCCACAGTAACCTCAGTGAGAGGGCAGCTGTCTACAGGGAAGGCGTTTCACCAGAGCCAAATCAGCTGATACCAAGACCTTAAACTTGCAGATGCTGAGGGAAAAAAAAAAGATTGATTATTTAAGTCACCTGTCTATGAGATTTTACTAGGCAGCCCAAGATGTCTAAGACACCATGTGACAATAAGTGGGAAAGCTACACTTTGGCCTGAGTCACATTAACACAAAGTGTGGCAGTTTGATGAAGCAATTGAACTGTCTGGTCACAAAACCGCAACACTGTGCCTCGCGCCCTTTGTCCCAGACCTAATCAACAGAATGGAGGTATGACAGATGTCACCTCACTTCCTCATCTCCCATCAAATGCCCTTCAAAACAGATTTTTGGTGAGTAACCAAAATGATGCTAATGAACTTGGGGTTGAAATCGCCAACTCTTCCATTCTTCCCTAGCACTGCTGAAGTCTGTGACCTCTCAGTACCAAATACGTGATCTACAGAGGCGGTCTTGGGCATCAGAAGAAAGGATTCACCTGGGTCATAGTTGCTCATAGAAAGCCAAAGCAATATGAAAGGCAGGGCTGAGAAAGGCCTGAGAGTACACATCCCCAGGGCTTTCTCCTGTTTAAAGCCTGACTGACAGGCCTACAGTAGAAAGCAGTTGATTGCGGGTCTTTACAGTAATGGCCTGTCAGGAACTTGATCCATGTCTACATGAAAGATGGCACACAAATCAATAATGAGACAGCAAATCAAATCATTATTAGGCTGCAATTCCATCCCCGTGGCAGGTGACTCTGTTCACAGTAGAGCTGCAGACACTGCCCTGGCAGGATTAGCCTTGGAGAGGAAACACTGTGCTACTGGCTTAAAAAAGCAGCTGGGGCAATGTGTGATGCAAATCAAAAGACCTTGAAAAAAGACTCAGGAAGGTTGCAGCACAGATAAAAGTGCAGGCAGCATGTGCGAACTGAGGAAAAGACGCAACGTGATGAAAGCGGGCGCATGCAGCATAGCCTAGTGGATTTTGGCATTTCAAGAAGAATGTGATATAAAAATCTGCCCAGTTAATGTTTAATCTTGATTAGCACAAAAAGAAAACAATAACTGAAACCATTTGGGTAAGAATATCCACCTGAGATGTTGGCATTGTCTAAAGCAAGCAAGCAAGCTAAGAAACAAGTACATTCTGTCAATCTTCCAGCTTAAAAATAGACCAACCTTGTATAGTGTGTGTGAATAATCTTAAATTTGAATTCTATATCAATGTATCAAAATTAAACTTATTTTGTGTCAATATTCAAAATTCTATACCAACTCAATTATAATACAAAGTTTACTTCCAATACTTTGAAAGTGGTATTACAGGCTGTTTAGGATAATTAAGTAATACAAGCTAGTTGGTAGTTGATCAAATCATGGTCATGTCAATTATTAGGCTATTTTTATCACAATAATATATATCCTAGGCCTAACAGATATGACTCTATAGATATATAAGGTAAAATAGTTAGATAAGGTCTTCAAAAGCCCCAGAGACCTACAGAATATGGCATTTAAAGATGTTTTTATTATCCTAAAGATTCTTTGACAACAAGACAGGTTAACTCCTGGAAACACCCAGCTACCTCAAAGAAGATGATGAGTATCAAAGAACCTCCTTATAGAGATGGCTTCAAACATGGCAAAGCAGCCACTGGGGAAAATGTCCTGTTTCTGCCACAGACAGAATTCTGCCTAAAAACGGGCAAGCTTGGATGCAGGCAGAGTTGACGGCCAAACTCTGCCAAAACAGGGTAAGCAAGTCCTCAATAGTTTCTGCCTCGCAAATATGCCTGTCAAATATATTGGTCCAGAAGGCTGAAGATGATGCTCGAATGTTATAGAGAGTTTTGGGTGACTGTTCAGGCAGTAAACTGTCTCTGTCATTTTATCATTTTGGAAGCTGCTAACCTGCACTTCTGGTTCACTCAAGTAATTAATTTTATTCCTTCTCAAGTCTCTGATGGGGTTGAAGACCAGATAGTTTAGTCTTACAATTAAGCTTAGTTGGTTAGGGGTTAAGATGTTTTTAGATCTAGATAGATGTTTTAAGTTAATAGAGATGAGATATGATAGCTATTGATTTTCATTCAGAATTTTAGACTCAACAAGATGGGAAAGATGTTTGCAAATAGAAATAGCCAAATCACTATGAATGCAACATTTATATAATTCCTGATTGTTTCATGGTTCTTCCTGCTGTATGTGGTTTATTTATGTGTAGTAATATAAATGTATATGTTAAGAAAAAGAAATTTAACAAAAAAGGAAAAATTTGTAAAAAAAAAAAAACTACAACAATGAATGAGTATTGTAGAAGTTCAACAACTTATAAAGAATTTGGCATCTAAAAACTGTAAATAATCAAAAATGTTCCAGGGACTAATTCAAGGCAACCTTTCATAAAGAAACACTGAGCATGTGTTTGCTCCTGCCAGTAGCCAGCCATTAGAGATGTGCATGCATGGCGGCAGGGAGGCACCTAAAGGACCTCAGTAACAACTTAATAAGGATGAGGTAAATGTAGTAACAAGATGTAAAAGGGGACAAAAATGTGTAATTGGAGTCCCAGGGAGGGAAAGTCACACCTGTGCTGATTGATGTCCTGATGTGGCAGTCAGATTTGGCAGACCCAGGACCAAATGGTCTTGGGTTAGTCACTGTCCACATCTGTTCCTGACTTGACACCCATTTTTGTTGTTGTTGTTGTTTTGTTTTGGGATAGGGTCTCACTGTGCGGCTCTAGCTGGCCTGGAACTCACAGAGATCTTCCTGCCTTAGTCTCCTGCATGCCGAGATGAAAGGCACGTGCCTCCACCCTTGGCTTTGGCATCCATTCTTGGCGGGCCAATGGCTTCCACCAACCCAGGAGCTGAGAATATCATCAGTGGTCACCTGGAAGCTACCACGAGTATTCCTAGCTTTTTTGTCACCTGTCTACCTGGTGCCTCCTAGGTCTAGCCTTGGAGGAGCCTTGTATTCTCACTGGAGACGCTGGAAGAGGAGTCCCTTTCGGCTATATTTGGTAAATATATTGATTTATGAATTCTCTTGTTATAAGGAAAGCTAACATACCTCCTTCCGTGGTGCTGTGCAGGACAACCTGAAGCCATGCTCCTAGGCCACAGCCACATATATTTTGGCTTAGAATAAACTTAATTTCTTTGAGGTTGAAGCAGTGTTCTGCATTATATATAGTCTTTTCCTTTCGAGAGGAGGCTCTCAAAGGTCCACAGACTGAACAACTACAAGCCTTGATGTCTGTGCCTGTCGATTACAGAAATAACATTCTAAATTCTTCATAGGATTCTTGTGAGTGATCACGGTTGGTACGGGCACGGAGGAGGCTTCAGGGTCTGACGTGTTTCATGAGATCCAATTAAGAAATAAGAGGCGAGATCATGCTAAATAAAGCAGATGACCGTGTTGGGATTCTGAGTTTCTGCACGTAATGCTTTGAGGTCCTTCCACCAGACCCTAAAGGAGGGTCAGGCTAGGCTGAACAGGACTCCTCTTCCAGGGAGACCGTTTCCAGGGAGACCACAAGGCTTCTCCAGAGCTAGGTCACAAGAACCTGCACGTACACTGTGTTTGAGGTGGTTGGGTGCTTTGTGGTTGGGGACATTTTTGCTTTTGAATTCTTTTGATTTGTGGTGGTTAAAAGGAATTCCCCAGAGGAACCTGTTTTCCAAATGTCACAAGGAGAGTCCCTCAGAAAAGCAAATGCTACAGTCACAGTGCTGCACACTATCTTTAAATTCCTTTTTCACTAATTTCTGCTGGCTTGTCTGTAAACTGGAGGCTTTGAAAGGATCTCATGGACCACCCCAGGGGTTCAGGAGTGGGCTCCAGGATGCGCTGCCTCATTCTCTGAGGACAAGGAAGAGTAGCGTACATGCACAAGACAGTCTGATGACGTGGCCATAGAACCAGGGCCCAGTCAGTGTCCACTAATCAGGAATTTGGGGGTCTACTGTAGGTGTACAAAAAGAAAAAGGCAAAGTGCGGTTTCCTGAATGTTACTGCTTCAGACTGTCAATGGTGACCTTGACCCTATGGCCAGATAAATGACTTAAGCTCTTCTTACACTTTGGCTAAACCAGTTTGATCTATGAACAAGTGGGAGGATGTGTATTTCACAGCTTTTTAATGTGTGGGTAGCATGATGAAACTCTCCTATGACAGAGGAAATTTCTAATATTACAAGGAGTGAAAAGCTCGCTCTAAGATCTCCAACTTGTCAGCGCCTTCATCTCCTGGAGTATAGCAGGGAGGCAGAATGAGTTTCAGATCGCATGCGTAAGTGACGGTGTACAATGGTAAGGAAAGCTGTACAATTGAGTTTTGAATGTTTCCTTATAACCTTGGACATTCTCAACTTACAGCTTTATGATGGTGTGAAATTAACATGAGTATTATTAATGGCAATCATACTTCAAAAATCTGAATTTTCTCACGGTTCTGGGTAGGAGGAGTGAGCTACAGGCCAAGAACTGATAACTTACTCATGGCGCTGCAGATGGTACAGACAAGCAATGATTATCACATTAATGTCTACGCTTTGGTAGATGTCTGAAATAAAAATTAAAAAGCTGGAAAGCAGTAAATGACAAAGGAAGATCTATTAATAAAGGCACCTGCCACCCCACCTGACAAGTGCCTTAGCTTAGTCCCTGAGACCACATGGTGCGATGGGGAACCAACTCTTACATAGTTGTTTTGACCTCCACACGTGTGATACTGCAAACGCATGTGCACGCACACGCACACACATATACACACACATGCACCCCCCCACACACATGCACACACTTTAAAGGTAAAAAATTGCTTAAATCAAGGAGAAATTGATATTAGAAACTACAAAGGTTTTTTGTTTTTTTATCAACAAACCAGAGTCAGGCAGAGCAGAAACAGTTTCCTTATTCCTACTTACATACCCATGCACTTGCACTCACTAGAGAGTGCACATTCTTTCCAAGAATTTGTTATTCTATATGCTCAGATGTTATGTTATGTCAGTATTTTGTATGAGAGCATATTTATATGACACCTTTAATATGCTTTATGGGTTGCCATAGCTTTCAAAGGATTTCCTTCTCATTTGGAGCAAGGCTGGTATGGAGCACTAAGACTGATGTAGAGCAAGGCTGGGTGGAGCACTGAGACTGGTGTGGAGCAAGGCTGGGTGGAGCACTAAGACTGGTGTGGAGCAAGGCTGGTATGGAGCACTAAGACTGGTGTGGAGCAAGGCTGGTATGGAGCACTAAGACTGGTGTGGAGCAAGGCTGGGTGGAGCACTAAGACTGGTGTGGAGTAAGGCTGGGTGGAGCACTAAGACTGGTGTGGAGCACTTAGGATGGGGTGGAATACTGAGCCTGTGGTGGAGCACTAGGGCTGGGGTGGAGCACTGGAGCTGAGGTGGAGCATTGAGACTGCTGTGGGGCACTGAGGCTGGGGCTGGGCTACTAGGTAGCAGGGCCACAAAGCCTGTCACCCTCCTCACGCTTCTCCACAAAAGTCTTCCTTAGGGACATCTGGGACCACCAGCACCTTACTTTCAACTTCCCACCCAAGCTTACGGCAATAACAATTCAACACAAGATTATGGTAGAAAACATATGCAGAATATTCTTAAAACACTAATCTCTAATTGGATTATGTCTCCTGACTCAGTTTTGCTGAACAAACATCTTTTTTTCTGTCATGGCTCCTTCATATTACTTTTCAGAATTTTGACAAGTATTTGCTTTTTATTTATTTTTATGTGACAAAGCTGGTCAAGTCTTTGGAGTTTGGTGGCCGTGCTATGTTTCACCTGGGAAGTATCGGCAGGTGTGGACTCTTTCAGCCCGCGGCACTCACGCCTTCACAGCACCTGCTGCTACTTGTACAGCTTCCTTCGCCCCACAGACACCGGCTTTACCCGAAGTCGGGATCTGCTGGGGGAGCACTTACCCAATCCGTATTTTCAGCATGCCACTGAACAGCTCGGGGCTGTTGGAGATGATCCAGCCGATGTGGATGACCAGTTCTTGCTGAATGACCGCCTCCCTCTCGTCGTGCGTGTTGCACTTATAGTAGATGATGTTCTTAATCACTCTCGGGGACAGTGGGTTCGAGATGACCTCCTCCTCGTGTCCAAAGGCACCCAGAGTTACCTACAAGTGCCAGGATTTTACTGTTAAAAAATTCCTAGCTAAATAATAATAATAATAATAATAATAATAATAATAATAATAATAATAACGATAATAATAATGATAATTTTAAAATCAAGGTTCAGGCTGACTGTCAGGCTGACATTGCTCTCTGCGAGCTAGGGAGTCAGGTGGAATAGCTGCTCCTGATATTCATTAAAATGGCTTTCCATGGTTCAGTGTCTGGTCTGAAATGTGAGCAGGTGAGGATCGCAGGGGAGTGAAGGTGAGTAGATATAAATATTACTTTGGGAGGAGGCAATTTTAGTGCTAGAAAGTCCCGGGAGGAACCAAAATGCATTCACTAGTTGTAATTTACTACGCAGTTCAGCATTTGGAAGATCAAACTTTCTGCTCTTTAAGAACATCTCAACCTTTCCGTAGTTTCTGTGCAGCCCTCACTTATCCCGAACACTGTTGGGTATACATGGGGCTGTGACGTGTCACTAGATGGCTTGCCTATGGCATGAATGAGTGGGTTGGCTGGCCAGGAGCCTGCGAAAGGAAATGAAGCTCAGAGGGAAATGACAAAGAAAACTCAAAGCAGAAAGTGCTAGTGCTGGCAAGAGACTGCTTGCATCTCCCCTCCTTCCTCAGCCAGCTGCTTCTCAGAGGGCTCTGCGGCTCTTGCTTCCCATCCCTTCTGCATAGAGCTTGTAACTGTAGAAGGCAGGAGGAGCAACAGCGCCTCAAAGACATGTGCTTCCAGAAAGGAGGGATGAGGACCAAAACAGCCTTTCTGATGCTGCGATGGACTAAAAGCAATAACTGGGTTGGTACAGTGGCAAACACCTACAATCAATTCTCTTGGAAGCTAAGGTAGGAGAATTATGAGTCTGGGGTCAGCCTGGACTTTAGAAATATATATATATATATAATCAGCTTCTAAGAACTACTGGGTTATCATACATTAATGACACCAACTAATGAATATGTGTATGGTTACTTTCATTAAAATGCCACTATGTAAAAACCAAAACCAAAACCCATAATTAGCTCCTAGAGATAATGATGGACTAAACTACTTTTATCCATAAGAGCTTGAGACAATTTACAAGCGTTCTGAGGGAACCAGATCACTTCAGGTGAAGCAGATCTTATAAATGAGCAAGTGCACACTTTGATCTATTTCTATGTCTCTGTCTGTGAAGGAGTGAGAACTGGGCAGTGAGAAGGCTGCCTGCACCTGGTCATCAGGCTGAGCTGTTGGCGTCTGGCCTCACACCTTGCAATAAGGGAATGTTTCCCTGGGAGATGTGCTGGCCTGACGGACAACAGTCCAGCCGCAGCTGGAGGTCAGGTCTGAGGTGTTGGGAAGGTGGGGCCAGTGTCTTGAAGGCAGCCTACAGCCTCCTGAGAATATCGTTGAGGGTGGATGAGACAGACTCGAGCACACCCTTCTAGCGTCAGGCCAGTCAGCCCTTAGCTCTGAATCCTATGACCTCAGGTAAGAGAATTAGCTAGACTTCAGTGCTATGGAGACTAAAACCAAGGAGAAACATGGATCCCAAAGCCTGGTTAACCTGGCTACAGATGAATACGCTGGTAATGAAGGGTACTGGTTAATTGACTTCCTGTTCCTTGGTTTACTAGCTCACTGACTGGCTTAAAGCTTACCTCCTCGTGTGGAGCATGGGGAAACCTATATGGGCAGTAACTTTTTCTCAGTAGTTTCTTATTAGTGTAATTATTTTTAATTGTTAAATAACATTGTAAGAGAAGGTAAATAATATTATTCTAACATCCTCAAAGCTGGGTATCTGAATTAAATTATTTCAGTCTTAATTAAGATCCCTGAAATATGAGCAATTAGTTGATGGTCTTAAGGAAGGCTTAAAAACTCCATTATTATTAAAGCGTACTATAGTCCTAGATTAGCTGTCAGGAGCACACAATACACACATACACTTCCAAAAGAGAGACAGAAGGCAAACAGGTTTTCACTCTAATCAAACAATGAATCAGCCAGATGATTAGCAATTTCAGGAAATGAGCAGCAGCACCGCATGCACAGCTCAACCCAACCAGTTAGCACCAAGGATTGTGGAAACACAGGAAGGGAGGGGGCAGGAGGGAGGAAAGGATGGGGAGGGAGGGAGGGATGCAAGAAGGGAGGGAGGGAGATATATGGAGAGAAAGGAGGGGAGGGAGGGAGGAGAGAAAAGAGTGAGATGGTCCTGCCTTCGGGCAGTTGACCCTGGTAGGTAGAAGGGAGTTAGAGAGATGGCCTGGAGGGTGAAGGACGGAGGGGCAGTGTAGGCATGTTGATTCTGGCTCTTCTTGGACAGCAATGAGTTTCTTAGGAGTAGGAGGGACCGATGAGGTGGGATAGAAGGCAAATGTGTCCTTTGCTATGCCCTAGTCTTGCTCTGGCCATCGTAAACCTGTCTGAGGGCCCCAGCAGAATCTGCAGTGAATGCAAGTAAACATGGGGTTGAAAAGTATAGCCTCAAGGTGCAGAATTGCAAACAAGATGGCCCACTAAGTGCTCTGTAGCTTTCACACTGTGTGTGTATCTTTTTCTGCTTGAGGAAAAAGACTTTAAAGACTCCCAAGGTGCTCCCTGGTAATCTCTCAGTGAGAAAAGTCTCTGACAGTGAGGTCTGCAGATATAAGTGTGCTAACAACGGAGACTGTTGTGACTGTGCGTGTGGAAAGCAGATACTCACCTGTTTGCCCTGCACTAAAACATTAGTAATGGATGGGGCCAGGCTGTCCACTACTTTACTTAAAAGACTTGCTGCACGGCGTACAACCGACCTGAGGGCAAAGAAGAAAGCAGGCCACATCTTCACAAACAGAAAAGATGGTGAATAAATGGCACCTTTTGTGGTGGGGGGAGGGAGACCTTAAAATGTATACAGCTGGGTCCTCACACAATAGAGAAGTAGTAAGCTGCTGTTAGACCTGAACCTTGGAAGGACCTTCTGGAATTAGGGAGGGTCACGCCCTGCCCCCACCACAGCCACCAAGCTGTGTCAAAGGCATCACTGGTGCCAAGGTCAGTTTCAAAAAAAAAAGTGGGGGGGGGTTAAGGGGGAAAGAGAGGAACAAGAGGCCCTAACTATTCTTTAAATTGGGGTAGGAAAGGGAGGAAGGAAGAGGGAATTGTGCTTCATATCAGTGGATGCATAAAAGCACCATGGGACTGACCCCATACCAATTTATACTACGTTTCTTTCTACAGTATTCTTTCTAAACTCTGTGTGTATGTGTGTAGCTGTGCGCAGGCGTGTGCATATGAGGACAGGTGCATGCAGAGACTGGAGCAGTTGTTAGCTGCTAGATGTGGGGAATAAAACCTGGGTCCTCGGGAAGGCAGTGTGTGCTCCGCCTGCTGGGCCATCTCTCTCTAGCCTTGAGCTGTGTTTCTTTTGGTGCCTGGACAATCAGATGCCTGGGTTAGGGGACTCAGTACTGAATTTCAGAAAGGAATTACTCTCACTCTCTTGCTTGATACAGACAGAATGTTGGGGGAAGGAATTCACACTTTTATTTTTACATTCCTGAAAAAGTCTTAGAATGTAGAGAGAACAGATTTACACCCCCCCAAATTACACCACATGCAATATAGAAGACATTTCCCCTCAAAAGTAAAAAATTATGTGAACATTTAGAGAAAGTAAAATCAAAATGTAGTTTTGAAAGTACCATTTTTTTTTAAAATTTCAGGATATCCACAGAAATTGGCCTATAACAAGCATTTGTATTTCTTAATTACAACATGAAAGGACTAGTAGAAAAATCAAGCCAATAGCTGACCAAGTTAGTGAAACAAACACTTCCCACTTCTAAAGAGACTCTTTATCAAATACTTGAACACCAAAAGACGCAATAGCCCTCGGAATGCAGATAAACCCACACGTATCAAGCAACTCGAGTTCCCCAAATTCTGTGCATGTTACCTGTTTCCCATGTACCAGAAAGGTGGTAATGTGCGGGGCTATAGAGGAGGAAAATTTCTGGGTAAATGCAGCCCCGTACCGCACAGCCAGCCTGGGGGCAGTGGAAAGCCATAAAAGGGAGAATAGAATAAATAAAGCTTCCAGGACTCTGTTTAAATATCACAGTCAGCATTTCTAAATGTTCGCTACTTAGTGTTCTCAGCGAAGACATGGGGCTAATGCAGAAGCAAGGATCGCTTCTGCGCAGCTCAGACGGCACTGTAGATACAGGGAATACGCTATCTGTAAGAACAGCTAGTGACTGCACATCTTACTGTGCTGGGAACTTACAGTGGACATCTGCCATCTAAACTGTACGCTTATATTTCTTCAGGCAGAAAAAAGTATTCACCATAAAGTAGAGATGAAGCACTACTTAGAATTCTGTCCAGTCCCTTATTTCAGAGAATAGAAACATGAGGTTTGCCGAAATTAAGGGAGTTTCATAAGCAACTGCTTGAGACTTAACTGCATCACACTGCAGAGCTGCATATGCAGGTAACTCTCCTTGCTGTGAATTTAGACACCTTTACTTAGGGCTCTTTGAACTCAAGTGATGAGATAATTACCTTTCATTACTTTTGCTTATGATTAAATGGTCTCTTAGGGCCTTCTAAAACAATACAACAGACTTTCTTTTCTTTCTTTCTTTTTCTTTTTTTCCTAAGATTTATTTATTTATTATATATACAGTGCTCTGCCTGCTTATACCAGTGCAGGCCAGAAGAGGGCATCAGATTACATAATAGATGGTTATAAGCCACCATGTGGTTGCTGGGAATTGAACTCAGGACCTCTGGAAGAACAGTCAGTGCTCTTAACCTCTGAGCCAACTCTCCAGCCCATACGTTCTTAATGTAGGATGAAATTAAAAGCACCTCCCTGGGGCCATACAGGCCACAGAACCATGGTCCTCTCGTGCCAGTGAGGGCTCTCTAGGCCCAATCCCTGGGAGGTGTGTAGTCCCAGGGGTTTTGCTTTGTGTCCTGTGACGTAGGAACACCCTTCAAAAGTATGAAGTCAGGGTGCCTTAACTTCAGTGTTCCTAGCCAAGGTCAGGATGACTAACACCTGTAGGACTCAGTTGTTATCTTTAAGCTACCGACTAGAACAATCCAACAACTACGGCAGAAGAAGGAGACTAATACAAACCAGAGCTTCTTGCTGCCAGCTCTTCTATAGACTCTCTCTATGTGATCAGACACGGCACCTAGGCATGGGATGAGAAAAGTCTTCACTGAAGAAAGCTTTAGCTTAAATGCATACCATTTATTTTCCCTTAAATAAATTAAAAACAAAACAAAAGATCTCTTGTTTTAAACTGAATGCTTTAAATATGTAACCCAGATAAGAAGCTGGTGTTCCTAGCACCTTTATGATTTGGCACAGTTTTCAAAATTCTTTTGTTTTCTTAACTAATAATATGTAATCTAGACTTTTAATCAGTTACAAGCATTACCTTGTCTTTCCGCAGAAAACAGAAGACAGTAAAATAGTAGTCAACTGAGTAAAAGTGCATTTCTTCCTTCCTTCCTTCCTTCCTTCCTTTCTTTCTTTCTTTCTTTCTTTCTTTCTTTCTTTCTTTCTTTCTGTGTTTGTTTTTTTGTTTTGTTTTGTTTCTGTGTAGTCTTGGCTGTCCTGGACTCGCTTTGTAGACCAGCTGGCCTTGAACTCACAGTGATCCACCTGCCTCTGCCTCCCAAGTGCTGGGATTACAGGCATGTGCCACCACACCCGGCTAAAAGTGCACTTTCTTAATGGAAGTTTACTAAGACTCAGATAGGTGTGTGGGGCTACGTCATTCCAACAAATGCTCCGGTCAACACACTCCAGGGACTCACACTATGGCCAGGACTCACACATGATCTGCACTCTTGACTGGTTTTGTCACTAATAAATGCTTTGAAAATATTTCCCAGCAATAAATAACCACAAATAAATAAAAAAACTCAACATGGCTCCATGTTTTTATTGTATAGTATTTTAATAATTAAAAGCTTAAACATTGTTAAAATAATTATTTAAAATTCTACGTTTCTAGCTGGGCAAAGGGTGGCACACACCTGTAATCCCAGCACTCAAGGAGGCAGAGGCAGGTAGACTGCTGTAAGTTTGAGGCCAGCCTGGTCTACAAAGTGAGTCCAAGACAGCCAAGGCTACACAGAGAAACCTTGTTTCAAAGGAAAACAAAACAAAAAACCCAATTCAACCCAACTCAACCCAAACCAAAACAACAACAACAACAAAATCCTCGGTTTCTAGTAACATGTTGAATTCTTTAATTTTAACTTAAAATTTTTTACTTTTTTTGTTTTGTTTAACAACAGATTAAACATCAATGGCTGTCCTTAATACAATTAAGATTCTGTTAATACTTAGTATTAAGGCTAAAAAAATTGAAGAATTGTGTTTGAAATTTGCTTCATAATACCGAAGAACTGTAGCTGCTACAATAAGGCAGACACTACGGAGGCTTTGCCTGAGCAGGCTTAGTGCGCTACAGAAGTGTAGTCCTACTGCATGCTTGCGGTGAGCCACTTTCACTTTAGCCGAGTCAGCAAGCACTGCTGGACAGGGTTCTGCACTAAGCTAAAATATCTGGTGACTGGAAATAATGTATTTCCATATATCCGAAGTCACTCTGCACTATAAAAAGGCAGAAGCAGCTCATGACGGAGAACTTAAGGGTCCCTCACATACAAGTGTGGATTTCAAGAACAACTGGGTCTCTTCTTAGGGCGCAATTAGAAATGACTTATTTGTATTGATCACTTTCAGAGCAAAATTCTATTAAGTGCCACATTCTGTTTCAATGGCTGCTACACACCATGAAGAAGTCGGTTTCCCTAAATGTAATATTCAGTGCTATTCTTGAAAAAATCACAGGAAAGAAACCAGGAAACAGAAATGTCCATAAGCAACTATGCAGTGAGGAGAAGTTCAGACACAGGCCGAACCCGGCTGAGGGAAGAGCCAAGCAGAGAAGTCACCTCCAAGGCTACTGCTCTAGAGGGGAGAGATGCTTTCCATACGACGGACGGTGGGTGGGGCCTAACGGAAGCAGCTTAGAACAGTGGGCATGTCCACGCATGTCTGATTCAGATTACAGAGGTCCTGTTACAGGTGCGTCCCGCCCAGCTCAACCCCTCTTACCTTCCATTGTGATGAAGTTAGGGCCCTCTCTTTTGAGCAGTATACCCAGCAGGATGGTTTGACCAGCCAGACAACTGCAGTCCTGAAAGCATCAACAGGCGTAAGGAACTGGGACGCAGTGAGTGTCAGTAAGCACAGGACTTAGCTAATCACAAAAAGCACCCAACGCAGAGAGGGAATAATCTGACGTGGAGCTGAAGAAAAATAAGATGCCATTGAGCCTGTAAATACAAGATGACATCCCAGACCTATTGGTCTGAGACGCCTTGAAGGCAGAGGGCACCCAAGCTGGCTTTTCAATATAGCAGGATTTAACCATCAAGTGTTCCAGTAAGCACGAAGATTGATGGCGGACTCTATAGTGTGTACAAGCACTAACGCATCACTACCTGGGATGTGGCCAAGTCACTCTCTTCTTGATTTTCCCTATTTATAAACGTCAGGCCACGCTACTGTCAGTGTAGATAAGACACATGTGACAGGGACACATAGAGAATATTTACACTTCAGGACACTGGGTATGTGCTTTGTGACTACTGCGTGGCATTCCTGCTTAAATGGATTAATAAGAAGCTAGCCATGACGGGAAGGAAAGAGTCTAGTTGACATATTCAAATCTAGCCAATCATGACCCAGGGTTTACAGCTCTACCAGTAAGGCTTCCTTTCTTTTTATAAATGTGAAAAATCTCAGGACAGAGTACTAAATTGCTGAAAGACTCATGCGGGCACAGTAGAGGGTCATGCTCCTCAGTGACAGGAGAGATGGAGCAGTCACTGGAACTAAACTCCAGGACAGGAGAGCTGTGGACAGAGCAGGGAGAGAAGAGTGCTGAGTGACCCGGAAGGCAGTCATCACTGACTCAGCGTCTGACTGTCCACATGAGCTCCAGTCTGCGCGTCTCCCCCATCTGCACTCTTTCACACACACACCCTGACAGGGGCCAAGGGGACACCTTCTCACTGCCTGCCCTGGCCCCAGACAGCCACCCATCTCTCGCAGAGGACACAGAGACACATGGCCTGGCTGAGGTCCTGCTCTGGCAGCCCCCCACTGTCCCCACCCCCCAGGCCCGGGGGACTCTATCTTGCTCACATTCAGCTTCTGAAGGATTTCGTGGGTGGCCTTGTCCTTCCACTGGGCAATGGTGATGTCCGGCTGCTGTCGCAGCTCAGGCGCATCTGCGGTGCTGCTCTGTCGTTTCACTTTTGAATGCTTGGGAACCTCCAGTTCTTCAAAGCTCTTAAATTCTGGAAGCCTGGCAATCAGAAGGAGACATGTCAGCGTTCCTGCTTTCCTAACAGAACCATAAGAAATGCAAATGCTGAGGAACTCAAGGAGACTTACGTTTCTGTGTCACTAATTCGTAGAAAGTCAAGCTGTTCTACCACAGCCCCAGATATCAATGTCTGCAACGCAATGATTCAAAATGTTTAGTCTGTCAAGCCACACTGTTTTATAAGTAATGCTGAAGTTTACTTAAATATAACTTAAGTAATTTCCTAAATGAGAATTCTAAAATCAGACATCTCTACATGTAACAAAGTAAAACAGAATTCAAAAATTTATAAAGAGACTGTATATATCAAGCAGCAAATTCATGAGTCATATTATAAATAGGAAAGCCACCATGGAATGGTCTCTCGGTTTCTTTGAATCATAGGTATTTATTTATTTATTTATTTATTTATTTTAGTGCTAGGGATTGAGTGCAGAGTCTCCACTGATTGTTTAAACCTCCATCTACCTGTCTTTATTTTAATTTTTCTTTTTACATTTTAATTTATTCTAATTTATTCAGATTATATCCCGAATGTTATCCCCTCACTTGTATCTTCCCATTCCCACACTCCCTCCCTCTTCTGCCCTATTCCCCTTCCTGTGTCTTTATTTTAAAGTAGGTACTAAAATATTGCAACATTTATTAAACTGTTGGAAAATGAAGTACTAAATTGTTTTGGGGAAAGGCAACAGAAAATTACGCCTTGAATCCTGATACTATAACATCTTCCAGGACCAGCCAGTGAGGTGACAGCCAACTCTCTTACAAGACCATGAAGGCAATGATAACGTAAGCCGCTGCTTCCCCGTACCTGGCGCGTGGCAGCCCATAGTTAGTCACTCTATCTTCCACGGTTTCTCAGTCGTAAGAGTTCAGCAAACTAAAGGGGTCTACACTCAAACACATTCTTTTGCATGCCAGAGGCTCATGGTGAGTGGTACGGGTGGGGGATAAAATACTATGGTTTTTAAGCATCGCCCATCACTTCTAAGTATCTAGAGAACCATCGGAAAACAAGCTGGAAGTTACTATTTTTATATTAGCTATTCGTATTGAGATGACCTTGCACATAGCATTTTCTCCCAGTTTGTTTCAAATATAAAAAAGCTGCGGATAGGAGATATTGCTTTTGGTGGCAAATGAATCCACCATTTCTCGAATAGAAACGATACAAGGAGGACAGCCACAAATACACTCTCCCAGCTGCAGGAGGGACACACAAAGGTGGGTGCAACAATCCTCCTTGCAGGGCATGGATGAGAAAGCTGAATGTGCAAGCCCTGTGCACATTTCAGTGTCGCCCAACTATTAGCAGCAGACTGCGCCTAGACTATGCACTTTCTGAGGGCAGGATCTTTGTCTGGATTTGTTAAATGGTGCCTCTAACAGACACGCTCATAGTTACACAACTTGTTCTTTGGCAACGTAATTTCTTAGATAAGTATTTATTGATCATTTGCTATATGCAGGCATTAGGTGCTAAGGATTCATATAAAAAATACATGAAATTTTTGGTCCCTTGAGGTTGATCTTATGAGTACGTATATGAGATGGAGAATATAAACTTTAATCCACATCACGTGATGGTAAGTGTAAAGTAAAAAAAAAAAAATGCTAAGTAGAAATAAGAACAATAAGGGGAAGGTGTGCCAGGGCCGAGGAACAGGACGATGTGTGACCAGAGAAAACCCCTCCAGCAAGATGACAAGAAAAGCAGGCACCGGAAGGAGGACTGCAGTCAGCACGCAGGTTGAAGGAGGACCATCAAGGTCAAAGGTCCCAGGGTAGGCATGCACATAGTGGATTTTAGAAGTGGCTGGGGGGTGGGGTGGGGAGGGAAGGAGGGAGGGAGGATGGGGAGGTGGTAGAAAGCTGGGTCCAGGAGGCAGGTGCAGAACCTACAGACCACACGACCATCTTTGGGACTCTAGTTTCCACTTTTGTGTGTGAGAAAAGAAGTCACCAGAGGTTTAAAAGCAGCGTGACTGGCAGCGACAAGCGAGTATGACATGGCAAACTGTTTATAGTAGGATTCGTGAGATGACAGAAAAATCTAGTGAGGGATGCTGGTAGCCTGCATTATGGTGTCAATGCTAGGGAGGCGAATTAGAGCGTGGATACACTTTGACGGTAAAGACAACATGGCTTAGTAAGTGATTATCAAGTAGGGTATGAGAAAAGAGTAAAAAATTACTAAATTCTTAACATTGATGACTAATACTGAAAACACACAAGTAACTTATTTAACATTTTACATTTAATAGCCTACTCACCCTTATTGGCTATTTCTGTTCATGAAGTCAATGTTTAGCTTAAGTTAATTGGCTAATGCCAAATACTATCAATTTTAACACATCACTTGGTCTTAGAGGATATTGAACTAGTTAAACACTTGATTTTTCTGTTAGAGGGTGTATAAAAGAGAGGCACCAGTGCTCTCGCTGGGGACCAGTGGTCCTGCCATGTAGGAACTGTGTGGGCAATGCTGTGATGCTTGAGTGTAGCAAAGATTTCTCCTGATTGGATGTTATAGTTCAGTAAGGAAAACAGCATGTGACCAGGAGACAACCAAAATGCCTGTAAAAGCCCAAAATTACAAGCACATCGTTAGTTTACTTCCGGACTTGTTTCCTCAAACGCCACCATGAAGTTAAGATACCAAAGTCTCAAATTCTGCTTAGGAAACAGCCACTGTTCAAGCACCTGACGGTGGCACAACTGGACGAACCAAGATGTGGACAACGGGAGTAGGAAGGAGAGCGCAGGATGGAATTAGCAATGCACACTGAGAACCGTAGCCGACTGACTGTGCTGAACCCGAGGCATGTGGAAGTGTAGACGGCTACCTGCAGGCGGTCCACATGAACTTTGACTCCTCCAATTATTCCCTTCTTAAAGGCTGCCAGCATGTCTAAGATGGGGCTGAACCTGCTACCTCTAGAAAAAAAAGCAGATAAACAAGAAGAACGTATTAATAATAGGACGGGAAATTAACAAATACTTGCTGCTATATATGTGAAAGATCTTGCAACTTGCTAAGAAGAATACAAGAATACCAGGAGGCTCTACTTTCAAACTTTCTGTGTCAATGGCCATAGACAAGCGCAGCTTATGTTCTTTAAAAAAAAAAAAAAGATGTTTTATTTTTAATTGTGAAAGTGTGTGTGTGTGTGTGTGTGTGTGTGTGTGTGTGTGTGTGTGTGACACTATGTGTGCATGGGAACGTAGTACCCATAGAAGCCAGGTGATAGCATGAGGCCCCTGGAGCAGGAGGCACAGGCTGTTGTGAGCCACCTGGCTTGAGTGCTGGGAGCTGAACTCAGGTCCCCTGCAAGAGCTGAGCCGGCTCTTACCTGCTGAGCCGCTTCCTCAGTCCCACCGCTTGCTGCCCACCACCCTACCTTATGTTGTCTTCCCGGATGAGAACAAGGAAGAGTGGGCGCCCATGCATTTTCCAATATTGCTTAATGAACTGTAGTGCGTTCTATGGAAGAAATCAGATTGAGGGGGGATGTCATGGAACAGTGTCTGAGATTACTGGGATCCGTAACTGAGAGGCAGTGAGCCCAGACCACTCAGAACAGTTTATAATCAAACCCTGGATGAGTTGCTCTGCTTTGAGGCCCTTCCTTATCCATGCTTAGCTCTGTCCCTTCCGTTCATGTTTCTTTCTCTCCCTAATAAAGCACAGCTCCCGAGTGAATAGAGGAACAGCTACTTCCCCGCGCTATCATTCAGAAGACGGTCACTTCCTTTCACTATGGGTTAGTACCAAGAGGCAGAAGCAAGTGAAGGGACCTGTGGAGCCCGTCAGCTGTGTGTGGGGAGCGCTTTGATTAAATACGTATGTAACGCACGTGTTCTCATCACTGCCACGTAACTCTCCACTGTGTGCCCGGCTCTTTCTGACTGCTTTACACACATTATTCATCGATACCTCAGAGCGGCCCTTCTATTACCCGGTCTTTCAGGAGCTAAGTCGCTTGCCTGAGAATATACAGCTGGTATACAGTGGCGCCAAGAGCTGAACAGGCGTTGTGAACACTGCTCCAAGCCTCTCTTCTCTACACACAGAATGGAGTGCAGCAGATCCTAACCTACAATGACGGGCTAGCTGAAATCTACTAGAGTCTTCACAGTAAAACTATTCTGCTGACTCAATTCCTGCTCAAAAGGAGAATTAGCATCATTTTGTATTAGTATAATACAAGCACAGTTTTAAAAGGTGATCTTTTCCATTTCTAAATGAGTGTAATTTTATTTTAGCACGGCAAACTCTGCAAAGGCACTGCTTGACTTTCGTGTTTTACTAGGTGTAAACCATTGTCACAGACACCCAGGAATTCCCCATTGAACGACATCAGACAGAAATCAGTGTGGACAAGGTCATGTCTGCTCAGAGCTACCTTTATGTCATCGATGAGCAGCAGGACGTCCTGAGACATGTAGAAGTCACTCAGGTCAAAGATGATAGGGTAGCAGACCACAGTCTTTCCTAGGATGCGATAAATCTGCAGGAGGAAACGGAGCAAAGCGATACCACACACGCAGGCGCAGTGTCCTAAGTCTCAACAACAATGACTGCCGATTCTCATTTCTGAATAGGCAAAGAAAGTAACAGACTACCAAAATCCATAAAATACTAATTTAGAGATTTTTGCTCGAGTCAGTCTGACAGTAAGTTTAGAGTACAGCATTTCTAATAAGGCTGAAAACCCTGTGCTTGAGTAAATATTATTATACATGTTTTACAAAGCTTGGCAGTACCATAGCAAGGAGATGTTCATTTATTCCCAGAAAGCTTCAGTAACGCGACACACAATAAGTAAGATTTATGTGCAGAAAATTGTAATGCAGATAACTGCCTCAAGCACATAATGAAATGTGACAAGGGACAGCCACATGCAGAATTACGACCCAAAGTCACCCCATTAAGCACAGCACAGACTCACCTTTGATGTGCCCAGGCAGCCGATGGGCCTGTCTGGCCTCCCAGAGAGGCCTAACTTTTCATTGATACCCAGGTGGAAATAAGCCTGTAAGATAAAAGTCCCTTGGTTGTAATGATAATTCTAGAGAAAAGATGACAGGTAGGCCCATCTAGGACCAACAAACCAGCCAAACAATGCTGGATTGGTGACTACTGAGTTTTTGAGAGCAAATATTTTTAGATTCAGTTAACCACATTCTAAACTGTAACACTGTTTACATTGGTGGAAGTGTACAACCTGCATGGTTTTGACTCCTAAAGCAAGTCAAAAGAGAAATACTTCCCTTGAGATATGTATGTATATATCTCCCACTGGGTTTCTACTTTCAACTATATTTTATCAAAAATGGAATCATTTTTACTGATTTGTTTTCTGACTACATGCATTTCAAAGTACTCTAAGCCAAAATGTTGGTCTTTTTTATTCTCCTACCTTATGCAACAATTGTTTGATTCTGGTATATTTTGAAAGGGGTGTGTAAGTTACTGTGTAAGCCTGAAGAAGCATCAGAAGAGTCTTAAGGGACACAGATTAAATATATACCCACAATGCACATGGCTCATTGAGTACACAGTTACTCCTATAATAAATAATCTTTTGATTATTAAGTTTATTATGGAGGTTCCAGACAGGGTGTTAAGAGAGAAGCATTGAAGGGCAGGAAGGCGCCACAGCAGAACAGCGGTCCCTGGAACTGCTGGGAGCTAAAAATGTCCAACCAGGAAGCCTTTACCTATGGAGCCTTCAACCCTTGATGAAATTAGCTCCCAATCTTTTGTTACTTAAAATATTATATCAAGTACTGTCTTTGGATAATATGCAATGTATCCACAAGATAATTTCTTAGACTTGCTTGACTGAATTTTCTTTTTGAAACATAACACCTGGCCTTTCACCCTATAGAAATATATATATATGATTATATAGGTCCTTTATGTTGAAATGATATCTCACTTTACTGTCACACTCCTGCACTCAAATATTTTTGGGTAACTTTTCCAGTGAATTAAATGCATGTTCTCTATTTTTCATTTGCTCTTCTCTGCTGAGTATTTGTTCTTTCTGTCCTTGAAGTAAATGTTCATCCAGTTTTCAGTGTTAGAAAATCTGAGGTCTACACAGTAGGGTAAAACATCATTTTAGTGAGTAGTGTTCCAATATTAATGTATTTTCTGACTAGAAAATTTCAAACCAGCTTTGATTATTATCAGGTTTTTATGCTTGGTTTAGTGACAGTTGTCAGTCATCTCCTAAACTGCTTTTTTGGTGTTTTTTGGTATCCTAACTGTGATCTTTCTGTCTCAGTGAGCTATAAAAATACATTCCTCTATTGTTTTATTCTAATTGATTTTATATTTAAGTCACTTTAAAATACGTAAATGGGATTGCCTCACCAGGTGAGGGCACCTGCCTCTAAGCCTAATTAAGGGCTGGAGTTTGATTTCCTGGGCCTCACATGGTAAAAGAAGAGAACTGACAGCTACAAGTTGTTCTGTGACTACCACACTCGTGCTGTGGAATGCAAAATAAATAAAGTGTAATGAAATGTAAAGGACTTAAATGTTTACTCTGCATAGAATAGATCTGTTTCTGTATTTGATAACAAAAAACCCCTATGTTTTTCTATGTGAATAATCAAACTCTTTCTATACAATATGATTTTCATTTGAAGTGTTTGCAAATAACATCCTATACAAAATACTCTTATACTCTGTTGTGACCGAGTTCTCTCTTACATCACTTAGCTCTTTTGTTGCTTCTCCTTTTGAATTGTGCTTTCTTGAGAGAGAATTCCCTGATTGGCACAGTGCCTGGCACATGGCCGGTACTCAGGAAATGCTCAATGGATGAACTCTCATGAGTGTCCTCCCATAGCCTGCTGTAAGATACTAGGGACTGTAAACAACTGCTCAGAAGTAATACTTGACAGCACCCACTGCACAGGTGCACCAAGAATGTAGCACCCAGCACTAGATTCAACACTTTCACACAAATACTTCTACATTTTCTGAAATAACAGTAGAAGTAAGTTACGTTATATTTCTTCAGGGTAAGTAGCAAAATGGACCAATCATGCACAAGTTAAAACTGAGCTAGTTAGACAGGACTGCTACTCATTACAGTAAAAGGATTCTGCTTTGTTTTCTCAACTCTGCTGAGGGAGGTCTATGACAGTTAAGTAGGTGGCGCCTGGTAATGCTGCCTCCAGGTATCTACACTCGTGCGTCACACTGTTTGTACTGTATTCAGACCACCATGATGCAGATCTCATCAGTCACATTATAATCTTTGACCACACAAGGCAACAGCCCTTTCCCAGTTGGCTGTGCTTACATCCTGGTTAGTGTACCAAAATAGGATGGAGAAGAAAAGGAGCAGCGACTGTCATCAGAATATGTGCGTCAAACTAAAATTAGCAAGAGGGCTTTTTTTTTCTTTTAAAAGCAGACCTACAATGGGCAGTTTTAAACAACAGTTCTTAGGGGAGGAAGCCCACATAGAAGCTGGTTTGGAAGACAGGTTGTAGCCACAATCAACAAATACTCTTCCATCTTGACACAGCACAGAGAAGCTGGGCTCTTGGTCACAAATTTGTCTTAGGCCATATCCCACCACCAAAGTATAAATCACTTGCTAGCAGCATCTCTAAAATAATACAGTGTTAAGTCAGGTCCTGCTTGGTTCAGACACTGTGTATAGAATGCTTTCTATAGCCTCTGTGATCCCATGGCTCTTTGAACAAATAACTGCTATCAGAGTGGACATTAATGTACTGGTTTTTGTCTTTTATGTCTTACATACCGCCAGACTCAGAGGTCATTTAAGTGACCCACAGTGCTTTGCATATGCCAAGTGTTTGCTGATGGAGAGATAAAAAGCCACATTCGAGTGATTTGTTATCTATGCTGACTGGCCTTTTACATATGAATTGCACGGCATCTGCTAGAATACTATCTATCTACCACTAAAAATGTGCTCCCACTAATTAGACTTGAAGAATGAGATTGTGTTTTCTTTAAGGTCATGCTTATCAAGGACTGACCTTCCTGTCTAGCCTCTATCACTTTCAGTGAGGGACCATGAAGCATCTCAGCTCAAACAGCCTGGGCCTGGTGGTACTATGTCAAGCTTTGGGTTCCGGCTTCCTTGTCTTCCATCTTGTGTCATCCTTCTTCTTTGCAACTCTATAGTTCCTGGTCTTTTTTTTTTTTTTTTTTTTTTTTTTTTTTTAAATCACAAAACAAAACAACGCAATACTACCACACGGAACTCCAGCCATTATGGATGCTTTCACTTAGGTGTGATTACATTTCATTCAAGGGATACCTATTTTCGGAATCCTTATATTTTCAAACTTTAACTTTCTACTGTGTGGTGAATGGATGGGAAGAGAAGGGATGTACATAAAAAAAAAAAAGAAACCAACATATTTACACTTATTTTATTTATCATGTGGTTACACATATGCCATAGTTTGTGTGCGAAGTCAGAAGAAATCTTTTAGGAATTTTGCCCAAGGTGGGTTCAGGGGCTTTACCTCAAGTCATGGGCATGGTGGTAGTGCTTTTACTCACAGAGCCATCTCACTGGCCCAAAGGCCTATGGGTCTCTCAGTGCCAGCACTTTTGGTGCCCTGAAACCAGGGTTTTGTTTGTGCTGTCTTATTGGCAAGTCCAGTTTAGTGACCAGGGACCGTGGGCCCCGGCATTTTCCTCAGCAGGCCACACCTCACTTATCTCAGCTTTCCTTCTTTAGTAACAGTCAAGGCCATGACCACTGTCATTTATAGCAACTTAATCTTGATTATTTGAGAAGTATTATTACAAACACTACCATCAAGCCAGTGGGTAGCTTTTTTCTGGAAATTTGGAACCAATTGTCAAATAAAAGAAGCTTATAAGTAACTAGTGGGGTTGACAATTCCATCGCCAACAAGCATGAGCACCCACAAACAGAGGTACCTTTGCATCCGTCTTCAGACTAGAGTTCCTGAAAGTTCAAAGTCAACTATTAATCTCATCCCAAATAGGCATGTGAGTGCCTCAAAGCCAGACATTATTATTTAATTTCTTTAGACTCAACAAACCAAACATATAAGAATGATTTCAGCTTCCAAAAAGTAAAGCAAGGAAAGATGAGGGGGGTGGTGATTACCAAAATATTATTTTAAAAACTGAAGCTTTAAGGTAATGTGAGGGAAAATAAAACTATAAATGATAATTTTACACATGACAACTAAAATTGAGACTTATTTGTTACTTAAAGTGCTTAGCCAAGGACAGCAACTGATTTTAACAGGAAAAGAAATCAACAGACCCATGAATATAATGTACAAGCACACTCGATGAAGGATTTTGTTCATTTTGTTTTTAAGTTAACATCTGATAAAGTGGATTTCTCAACTTAATTATCAACTTTAAGATAGCGATCTTTTCTCAGGATTTAAATTTAGCTATGCATCTTGCCTTTGAATTAAGTCCAACAATTTAGCTCCAACACCTCTGCAAGGGAGAAGGTGAAGACACAGAATCACTTACTTTTACCAGCTCCTGCTGAGGCCAGATCTGGATAGGTTCCACCTGCTGAGGAGTCTGAGTTTGAATGCCATATGTATTGAGGAAAACTTGAAGGCTAAACAGAGAACAGAGAGATGAGGTGGAGAGAGAGAGAGGAAGAGAGAGCTATTTTTAGACGATGCATTTATAGTTCAGGAAATGTGGATGAAGGAGGGAAAAGGGAACAGGCAATGTTAACTTGGAGCACACGGCAAATTTGGTACTATTCACCCTACGCCGTGTACACCACGGAAACCAAAGGCCTCGATGGCCTCTTCCCCAAAGTATTGGGAGCTTTTGGGGGGCAGTCTGTAATCTCTGTAATGTGTGGGCACTAATTTCTCAAGTTCACAGCCACGTTTAAACATGAACAGTATGTCTTATGACACTTAGGGTCACACTGATGATGTCCTAGAAACTGGTGAGGGCTACTCCTATCACCATCTGACAGACATGAATCGAGCACGCCTCCCTCTCCCACAGAACAATGCCCCACCCGTCTGCTTCTCCTACCGTTGGCTTTCCGCTACGAGCGCTACATGAACCACCAAGTCATTTTCCAGCGGCCCCTGCAAGGCAGAAAGGGGAAGGAGAACCACTGAAAACCGTTTGGTCATGGCCAGCTATAATGAGCACCCAGGACAATATTAACTATCGGCAAGCAGTTCATTAACGTGATGGACAGCAGCTGGATCTAAGCACTGCCTTTCTTCTCTCGCCCACCACTGCCTACTAATCAATTTGATGGTGTAGACAGGGTAACGGAAGACCTGGGAAGGAAAGTCATAAATCTTATCATGACTAGAGAGGCTAGCTTGTCAGGGCATTTTTGAATGATGCATAAGAGTAGTTCAGGGACTGAGAGTAATTTTCCATCATTTAACTCTGAAAGGAAGATGAGGAACTAAAAATAAAAGGCTCAATTTATGTGCTCTCCATAAAAAAAATGACTGAGTTAAGACTGTTCATTTGACATCTTAACCATATATGAGATTATTCCCTTTGCTATTAGCCAATTTTCCTTTGGTATAATATAGATAAAAATACACACACACACACACACACACACACACACACACACATATATATATATGACATATAAAAGATATATATGTCTAAAAAGGATATGTAGTATATATCTTTTATATATATATACTACATATCCTTTTTTCTAATATATACTTCCTACATATTTGGCCAAATAATTAGCATTATGTTCATTAAATATTAGCTGTTGGATAAAGCAGTTATAATCAAAGACAATATTGAGTATTTGTTACTCTTGTAAGAAGAGTCACTATAATACATATTATATATACATACTTAACATATGAGATCAATTTCAAGCCTATATAAATTAACAGTATTAGGGAGCTCTGGAAGTACTGTTTCCCAGTACTAAATCCAGCATTCCCAATAGCATGCTGTAAAACATTTGATTTACCATCAGTAGGTTTCTGTAGACAGTATGTGGAATGGACAGCAAGAAACACTAGAATACTCATTTTAGCAGAGAATATCATAAAATCAAATGATTTCCCAGAATCCTCATGAAAATGACACTACAGGTAGACTGTCATAATTTACATAATTATATAAGAGAAATATGTCTTAACAACTCAAAAAAAATCAACATTACAACATTATAAACCTTACAAATGTCTGTTTCTCAAAACAATGAGAAAAGTTAATTTTTCAGAGTCTCAAGATTCCTAGCAACAAATAACATCATTAAGCTGATGCGACCTACTAGTTTTTTTGTCTCTAGGACAAAGATGCCTGTGGGTTTCTCATTAGACAGCAGGTCAAAACACACTTCAATACAGACATCTCAACAGTGAAGCAGTCACGGACCCCGATGGGCAGCGGTGACCTTCTTTTACACAGCGTTCAGAGCTAACACAGCCACTATACCTCGAAGCACATGGGCACCTGGTCAGGGCTCATTAGCTGACTGAAGAAATCTAACAGCACTGAAAGCCAACACATCACAGAGTTGGAATTGACAATCATGTACCAGGTGGGGCGGGGTCTGCCACTCCAGCACTCACCCTCAGTCCACTGCGCATGCAGAAAGCATTCAACAGGGTAGTCCCACCACAACGACATTCCTTTCACTGTCAAAGTCAGACCAATTTTTTTCCTCATTAAAAAACTCTCGTTATTTTCTAAAGAGTGCAAACTTACTCTGACAACTTCCTTATCAGAAGAGAAGGTAATTAGCACTCTCTATGTGATATTTTCCTCTAACAAAGTAGTATTTTCAACTCCCAAACGTCTCGCTCTCCCTCTGTCCTCCTGCCAGCCCCGTGGTGCCTCCATTTTCCCTTTCTCATCCTGTATTCATGTGACCAAGCACTCATTAATCCACAAGGCTCCATGTTAGACCACCCTTCAGCTGAATACAACCATCCCTCCTTGAGGAGATCGGAGTTCACTGGCTGTGACATAATCCTTTGTGGTACTTAATTAGGCAGAGCTACCTTGACAGGAAGCTGATCTGCAGGTATATTACAGTCTATGGACCGGCCACACCTTACTTAAAGGAACTTGAACAGATACTGGGGTGGTTTCCATTTTTTTTTTTCACTTCTGCAGAGGATTTGTCTTTACCTCAGAGAACTGCTTAGGCTTTTGGGAGCTAAAAAAGTGCTTCACATATCTGACACAGAAAACACTCACCGGAAGAGCGCCATCGCTATAGCTGTATGCAGCTATTTTACACCTACCATGAGACAGATGATCCTCTTTGATGAGAGAAAATTATGTCAGCCTGGATCCGCCGTTGGCATATTTATATATGGCTAGTTCTTCCCTAAAGAATTTCAGATATCTCAAACAATTACTGCTATCTTCCTTAATACAGCGCCATGGATGTCTGCTGCCTTTACCCCTCACATTCAGTTGCTGAAATTCTAACCCTGGAGTGGGGCTTTAACCAAAATGCAGGCCCACAACCAGATACCGACTTGGCCGGTGTACTACCCCGAGGGCTGCGGCTTCTGGCCCTGTGAGAATATGCCGTGTAAAAGCTGCCCAGTGTTCGGCGTTCTGTTACAGCGGCTGAGGAGACTCAAACACTTTTCTTCTCATCCTTCTTTTCTTCTCTAGGTTCCTTCCAAAGTAGGTTCCAAAATTTGACTCTCCACTAACCCCACCCTCATGCCAGGTTCTTTCATTGCAACTATTTAATTGGTCACCGCGTCTCAGTGTAAGCTAACACTTACAATCCCACTTTGTGTACAAGAATCATTTAAATGCTTAACAAACTATTATCCCCACCTTCAAGATCAGAATAAGGGCCAAGAAACTTTAGCAAACTTACGTCCAAGGACAGGAAGTAAGTGAATATCAAAATTGGATCACAGAGCCAGGCAGTCTGACAGGGCCAGGCTCCTGCCTTCACAAGACCACAAAAGGGGCAGCTTTGGAGACTGAAGAAATCAAGCTCATAGAATCCCACCTTGTCACCTTCAGTCATGATCCTGGTCATCTAACCGGAACCTTAAACTTACCCCAGAAAACCAACCAACCAATATTTATTAATTCCTAATGTCAATTCCACATATTCTTAAAGCATTCTTTACTCACACGAAGCATACATTATAAGTTCTTCCTCTGGTCAGTGAAAAAACCTTGGTGCTTTATTTCCTTCTTCAAGCCCCATGAGCCATAATAACTTAAAACATTGTTAGCACATATAAAGAATTAGGAAGTTGTACTAAATTCCTTGCTCATCTAAATGCCTTTATTGAATGTTATTAGAGCGATTTTCATTTACTGATGAGAAAGCTGGGGTCTAGACTTTTATAAACACCTTCTCAGGGGATGGGGGTATAGCTCAGGGCAGAGCACATGCCTTGAATGCATGAGGCCTGTGTTTGATCCCAGCAGCACAAAAGCAACATTTACACAACCAAATGAACATCAGTAAATGGCAAGGCTGGGATCCGAACAAGTCTGGCCTATTTCCTATAGCATTACAGTGTGCTCTAATATGTTGCTAACACAAGGGGTTCTGCATGCCCCTCTTCACCCACACACCCTACACACATTACACCTCTCCATCTGCACTGTCACTAGCATCCTACTCAAAGACACCAAGGTCCTGTACTTGGTCCACTAACCAGTCTTTCTACATCAACCTTAACTTTGTTCATAGCCTCCATATCCTCCAGACAGGTATTAAAAAACTACAGACATGATCCCTGAAAGGAGAGCCTTCCAACAAGTCTTTTAGAAGAGTAAATCCATCATTCCTCATTGATAGTCCACCTCACCCTCACATGCGCACCACACAAACTCTCCAATGCTTTCCTGTCACCTATAGGACAAGAACCAAGCTGCTTCTCGTGGCTGTAGGGGCGACCTTGCCCTAGGTCCTGCTCACCTCACCTCCTGCTCCCTTCCCACCATGGGCTGGTGACAGGGTTCTCTCTGCCCTTTGATGTGGAGAGCCACAGATAGCAGCGCCCCTTGCTGCTTCCCCGGTGCAATGCGCCCCTTATGCGCATGCACAATGCACCCTTGAGTGAGCCCCTTTATGCGCATGCCTGAAGGCATAGCGTGAGGTGGCGTGATCCGAACGCACCAACCAAGAGCGACAACGTGGCAGTCTCTGATAGGACCAGGCTCACTATAAAGGTTCTGTGGGAGCTTATCCAGTAGTCCAGGTTCCTGAATAAACAAACTGCTGCAAGAAGAGTTCCCGGTATCGGTGTCTTTCCTGCTGGTCGGGGGCGGCATCGACACTTTGAACATGGTAGCTGTGTTCCCATCACAGGGCTTTGGCAGTGCCTACGGTTACTCAGTGTGCTTTTTCCTACAGCTTACTGAGTGAATGTCTTCTCATCACATGGTCTCTACCGTGGTCCTTTCCTCATGAGGTCTTCTCTTTCCTACAGCTAAACTTGCTTTCCCAGGGTCTCTCCCGCTCCTCTGTTCTGCTTCACCTCTAGGTCTACTTTTTAAGTCCTCTCAGTTCTAGAAATTATGTTACATTATTTATTGTTATTCAATCAGCAGCAAGTAACTCCTTAAGTCAAAGACTTTAAGCTACCTTGTGTTTATTACTCTGCCCCATTACCGTGACTGTTTGATAAAAGGCTGTCAAGGCAAGTCTCTCAAGTCAGTGTTTATCTGTAATATGGGAATATTAGGTTTGCCACACATGGAGGGTCAAAGCAAAAGTGAGGCCATGTAAAATACTCACAAACTTTGATTTATTACCCAAATGATATTTATACTATTGTTTTTCATGTGACCCCTGAGGCCACCTTTATCTCAATCAGCCTTTGCTTACTCATCTACGTACTAGAAATAACAAAGGTCTGCTTCAGGATTGGGGATATAGCCCCCTCTATAAAGATAGAGCACCTGTCCAGCATACACTCAACCCAAGACTCAATCCCCAGTGATGGGGAAAAAAAAACCAGAAAGAACTAAAAACTAAAACAAAGTATCTACTGTATACAATTATGATGACCGCACACATCTCACACTTGACTTGAAGACCACTAATTCTAACACACGTGTGGTGATATTCCAACAGCTTCCCAGGTTTTTTGTGTCACATTGGCCTCTGTGTTTATAGCCAAGTTACTTTTCTTACGACTTGCATGAAGGAGGTTGCTAATGGGAAGGGTGATGGGTAAGAGAATGGATATCCCCAGGTAGTGTTTAGGCCATCTGCTCTCTACACCAAATTAATGTCTTCCAAGTACAGGCAAATTCCAAAAGGACTTTACAAACTAGATGCACCCTTCGCCTCCCTATTTATGTTAAAACACTTCACTAGAAATATAGGGCGCTCTCGCCCATCTCAGGTTTCTGCCTGCTGTCCTCTTCTCTGCCTCTTCACAGCCCGACTCTTTTGAGTCAGTCTCCTCTTAAGATGGCTCCAAACACCAGAGTGTTCACTGTCTCCCATCTTTGCTAGCAAGAGCAGGTTCCTACAGCAGTCACTGGACACTCACCCCAGATTTCACTAGGATATTGTTGGAAAGGTTATCAGCTTATGGAATGTTCATAAGTGGTCTATATAATGACAGACTGGAAGGGCCATTTTTATACTAGGAATGGACACAATACCTTGGTAGTCATTCGACTGTTTGGAAGAAAACACATGTTTTAGTATTCCTGATTATAATACATGAATCCTAAATATACATGGAAAATGTTTGTGAATATAAACAGGATTATGTTTAACAAAAGGAAATAATAACTAAATGTATATACATTTTTACAAACAATGTAACAAATCATATTAATCATGATAATTAATGTTAGCCCACAGTTGAAAATATTCCCATTAAAAATTTTCATGTCTATAAATAAAACTGGGATGTTTCTTGTTTTTACATTTCCCACTGTGATAACAAACACATTTTGCACTAATTTACAATATTAACCATTTTTAAGTAGATAGGAGAACATTCGCAGGCTGCCTTGCCGATCAGCTGGGTAGCACCTAGATTAAAATTGCAACTCATCTTACTCAAAATTTGAGATGATAATTAAGACATTGCATGTACCTCTGTCTAGATTCAGGTTTTAAATTACTCAAATCAGGCCAAGGTGGTAGCAGAAGAAGAGCTGCACCTGGGAACTATAAATAAACAGTATAATAATAAAGTTCCCAGGGTGTTCAGAGGAACCTTAATGTGGGTGTTTCCTCAGACTTTTCCTCGTTCTTCCATTTATCTAATGCTTTTCAGTAGGCAACTCACTCATAAGACACACACACACACACAAAAATTAAGTTATAAATAGTTTTCAGGAGATGTCTCCAAATCACAACTCTACTCATCCCATGCGTACCAAGCAGGCAACAACCTCTCTCCCGCTCTCTCTCTCTCTTCACACAGCACTTCTCACACGTCTATGGGCAAGACAGAATACGCCTGGTGCTTTTCCCCATTTACTGATTCTATTTCATGGCGTTCTTTTCACATGTTAGCACCCAGACCACAAAGCATGCCTTTATATTTACTTTGTTTGGTAGTCTATTTTATAGCTGTCCCATGCTGACTAATACCGCCTCACATTTTTAACCACGTACGAGAAGCCAACCTCCTGCACCGGAATCACTGAAATACTTGTGCTTACATAGTGTTACCATGAAACAGCAGGTGTTTAGTTTTCCTTGTGAGAGCTAAACATGCAGCCTAACTCACTCAAGGCATTACTACCACTGGATTAAGTGAGCGGCAGGAAAACTCTTAGGAGAAGAGAGCAATAGGCCCGAGTCTGAGAAGGAAGGCAATGGGAGGAGTGTGGCTCTTATTTCGAGATGATGGCATGGAAAGATACAGAATTCATCACCAACTTATTCACACAAAGAACGGCTTTCTGATACGATTTGTCTTACTACTTTACTGCTTATTTTTGTTATCTGTTTGGGGTTTAGAATGTTAGTATGTCTCAAGAGTCTGCTACATGCCATGTGTTTTCAGTGCTCTGTTGTACACTGTTTGTTTTAAAAATTAGGGAAATGGCTCTGAGAGGGCGGTTATGGAACTTATCCTGTCACACATCTCAGTGAGTGAATGGAGCCTGGCTGCAGTTATATCACAGGCTGAAGCCAAAATGGCGTCGGCCGTAGTATATGCTTCACGGGTTGTGTGCCTCTGCCACTGTGGCTCATACTAACCGGAGTTCTCGGGAGAGTCTGAACTCTAATGTGCACGTTCACATGGAGAGCAGAGCTGCCAGGGACCAAACGGCCTGTGGCCGACCCCCACCCATTCAGCATCTGCAGCAAACATCCTGCTTGGCCACTCACTAGGCATGCAAGGCATCCGGCTTAGCCCTGAGAAGAGAGGGTTCCGATCCTGAGATAACCACAGAGACAGCCTGCTTTGCCCCACCTAGGAAAACCCCTCTCCCTGCAGATGTTCCCGGGGCTCAACCCCAGAAGATTTTGTACTTTTCCATTACTCTCCTCGCTTACCCCCGCCCTCCCTAAAGCAGGTTTTAAAAAGCCTGCCCTCACCTTCAATAAACAGCTCTTGACAAGCTACTGGTTCCTTGAGCCCTGCGTCTCTCTCGCCCATTGCTTTAACCACAGGTTGCGACCCCCCTCGGCCCCCCAATAACTGACCAGCTGGACTGGTTATGTGGATACTTTTAGTGGACAGAGCAGCAAGGCAAGGGACAGAGTGGGGAAAGAGACTCACTGTAAGGAAATGGCTTTATATAATATGAAACAGAATGAATCCCAAGATGTCCAGGGTTGGCGGTGAGCTATTGTCCTGGCTGGGTTTTCATGAAGCTAGAGTGATTTAGGAAGGCTCTCAACTGGGAAAAAAGGCTTCCCTAAGACTGGCCTATAGGCCAATCTGTCAGGCATTTTCTTGATTAATGACAGAGATGAGAGGCCCAGCTCACTACTGGTAGGGCCACTCCTGGGCACATGGTCCTGGGTTGTATAAGAAGGCAGGCTGAGCAAGCCATGAGAAACAACCCAGTCACCAGCATCCCTCCATGGCCTCTGCATTCGTTTCCTGCCTCTAGGATCTTGTTCTGATGTCCACGATGGACGGTGATGTGGAGGTAAATGTTTTCCTTCTCGAGCTGCTTTTAGTCACAAAGTTTATCACAGCAACAGACAATCTACCTAAGACAGCTAGACTTGAGACAATATCTAGAGTTCTAATCTGAAGCTGGGCATGGTGGCGCACGCCTGTAATCCCAGCACTCAGGAGGTAGAGGCAGGTGAATCACTATCAGTTATAGAGCAGCCTGGTCTACAAAACAAGTCCAAGACAGCCAAGGCTACAAAGAGAAACCTTGTCTCAAAAAACAAAACAAAACAAAAAAACAAAAACAAATAAAGGAGTTCTAATCTGAATCTGAAGTGACCGTGAAGCCCCAATCCAAAGGCAGGAAGACTCAGTATTTAGGAAGAGCCCAAAAGTTAAAAAATAAACAAACAAAAAAACCAAAGCTAATGTCCCAGGCAGTTCCACTAGGAGAACCCTTCTCTTACTTAGAAGGTTGGCTTTATTCTGTTGAGACCTTCAACAGATTGATTGGGTGTGGTCTAGCCACAATAGAAGAAGCAAACAGGTTTTCTTTGTGTTTGGATTTGGATATTAATTTCACTCAGAAACACTTCATAAAAACACTCAGAATAATTATCCAAATGTCTGGGCAGTCTGTGGTCTAGTCACACTGATACATAAACTAGCCATCATGTGGTTATAGGGAAATCAGCGTTGGTGGAGATACGTGGAATGGTGTCAAGTCCCACCATTGTCTACTTGGTATAAGGTTTTACAATAACTTCAAGTACTGCCTGTAACACACACATTTTTTTTTTAAAAAATCTGCTTTTAAGAGAACATATTTTTTTTAGTGCTTGGCAATTAAATGAAAAATCAATTCTATTAAATAATCTATTCAGCACGGAAAACTCACAACTTTTATTTCTGCAACACTTTGCTGAGCTTTGTTCTAATTGGCTTCATTTTTAATAATCCCTATATTGCATATAATAATCTACTGTGGCTGGCATTTTACTGAAAGAAAGACAGTAGCAGAGAGAAGGGGAAGGAAACGAATAAGTCAACAAATATGTCTAAGGCCATTTGTCTCAAGGGCAGTGAGCTTGCAGCACCCGACTCCTCTGCTCTGTGGGTCTCAGACACCCACCGGTGGCTGTTAGCCTTCAGCAGTGGGCCTTGCCAACATCCGGTGGCTGTTAGCTGTCAGCAGTGGCCTTGCCAGCATTTGGCACTTATGAGTATGTGCAAGTTGCAGCAAAACCTCACTAGCCGAAGAAACCGAGCAGATGCTTTGTCCATATCTGTTCCACAGGAGACATGGCACCATAATGCTGACCCCCAGGAGCTAAGGAACAGGCCACACAGCAAACAGGCACATCCAGCCTGGGATGAAGGGCATCTTGTTCTGACATTGCCAACTGGGCCATGGCAACAATGTGGAACACCCAATAGAAAGAAGAGGAAAGGCAAATGACATGTTTAAAAGGCTTAAGAGTAGAGCTGATAGGCAGAGAGAAATAGCCTGAAGAACCCATATATTTATATATTAGATTAGTGATTCTGTACAATTTCATTTGAAAGTAAAAGCTGAATTTTAAAAAAGGATTGGTGGATCGCAGACGCCATTTCCAATGTCCAAATGAACAAAGCAGGAAAGCTGTGACACTTCTTCCAGTGGCTCCAATTATCTCACAGAAGAATACCAGGAACTTTGACACAAAAAAATTGATTTTTAAAATAGTTTTTACCTCTTTCAAAAGCACTTACTGTCACTTGATGCTTCTCTATACTTATCTGAAAAAAATGACACAGCTAATGGTCTTGCCTCCTTCCCGGAAGCAACAATAAAGCAGTACAAGGGCCCAGGCTGGAGAGCACAGCCCATGGTTCCCTCAGCTCTGATTACACCAAAGGGAAGGGCAAAAACTGCAAAAAGAATAGGACAGCAACGGGGAAGAATGGCCTCGGGAAGCATCTGTAAGCGGGGAGGTGGGAGGTAACACAGGCGAGTGTCACCTCCAGAAGCCTAGTCATTTCACTCTTGGGTTTCTGTGTCATTTAAAAGGGCTTCATGGGCCACATCTACAGAACGCTGCCTAAGGGCAGACAGGGGCAGGGTTTAGAAGCCTGAGGTAGAAAGCGGCAAGCAAGGCAGGCGGCTCCTCTGCGGGCTTCCCTCTGTGTGCTTTACCCACCAAAGTAGTTCTCTGGTGTCTGAATTAAGAATGCCAGGTCCTCTAGTAGCAGACGTGGAAGAGGGGGGAGAAGTCTGTATAGTACACAGGACAATAGCCTCTGTCTCAGCCAGAGTCCCTACTTTCAATTACAGCGTGCCGACATCCTACCTAATATTTTGTCCGAAATATATATTCCATGGTAAAACCAGCAGTCGACTTGATGGATGAAGAAACTGAGTGCTAGAGATGGGGAATGGCTGAGCCTCCACACACACTGAAGGAAGAAGCCCCAGAAATAGGAGCCAGGGCTCTGGCCTGACTGTTCTAGAGTTTTCACTGAGTCAGATCACTGCTTGGTAACAAGGAAATGTGTTGTGTGTGTACGTGTGTGTACATGGATGTTCATGTGTGTAAGTGTGCACATGTGTGTATGTGTGTATGTGAGAGTGCATGTGTGTGTGCATGTATACACGTGCGTGCGTGCATGTGTGCAGGTGTGCATGTGGGTGTGATGTACGTGTGTATGTGTGCACATGTGTGTATGTATGTGTGTGCATGTGCTACACAAAGTTCTAGTAAAGAACATGTTAGGTGAAAGGTGCAGCATAGGAAGGTCCCTTAGGTAGGAAGGTTTTAAGTATTTGAGGAGAACAATGTGACAATGGGACAGCAGGTGGCAAAGTGTGGCAACGGTGAGGCGGTTAAGTCATCTCTAACCTAAACGGGAAGAAAGCTAGTAACCAACCTCAAATAGTGAAGAGGCCTGATGAAAATTATATTAAAAATTATTTATGTGTGTGTGTGTATGTGTGTGTGTATGAGGGGGGGAGGCTGTCATAAAAAATAAAACATAAAAAAATAAATATCCACATGGAGGAAAAGGTCAGCAAGCTGCTTGCTGCCAAATGGTGCCCTGACTGGAGCCACAGGCACACGTGGTGGAAGGTGTGAGGCTCGTCCTGCAGGCTGTCCTGCAGCCTCCACACGGATGGGCACCACGCTGGGTGAGAGGACAGGGCAGTGCCTGGCCAAGGGGCTTTCCTAACCTCCTTAGGACAGAAGGAACGCGGCTCACAAGGGGCTTTCCTAACCTCCTCAGGACAGAAGGAACGCGGCTCACAACTACAGGCAGGACGTCCTAGTCCACTTTGAATTTTGCTTCATAAACCTTCCTGAGTGATTCGCGTTCTTAGGCTGACCACATAGCTGAGAAGGGCCACAACCAGCCGCCACCATCCTTTCCAACCACGCGTTTGTAAATAATCTCAGGCTCCCACAGTAGAAGAATATCACAAAATAATGCTGGGAAACACAATGGCAATAAACAAAATAAGTAGATACCTGAGGTTATAGGAAAATTCTGTGAGTTGCATAAATATGTAACTTTCTAGGTTCTTTAACATTTTTATGAATATTTTATTTATTATAATTTATTCAGATTACATCCTGATTGTTATCCTTTCCCTCTTATCTTCCCATTCCTACCCTCCCTCCCTATTCCCCTCCCCTAGACCTCTGATGGGGGGGCTCCTACCCCAACTGTCTGGCCACAGCCTATTAGGTCTCATCTGGATAGCCTGCATCCCTTCCTCTGTGTGTCGGCTAGGCCGTCTTGCCGAGGGGCAATGAGCAAACCATGGGCACCAGAGTGCACGTCAGAGGCTCAGCAGCAGTCCCCTCGCCTCCCCGTGGAGAATCGGCAGTCTCTCGGTTACAACTGAACAGGGTGTCATCTGAACATGCATTGTCCTTGGCTGGTGCCTTTCTAGCTTCTAAATGGTTTTCAAAAAATATATTATTAGGTACTCAAGTTAGATCTTTATAATCCCATACTTATGAGCATGAATATAACAAAAATAATGTAATCTGAGAGAGGACAATAAATAAGCCAGATCCGAACCAAATCAAAGCTGTCAACATGCACAGCTAATATTTTAGTGAAACTAAAACCACATTTAAAAAATATGTGTAAGTTAAAACAGTGGCTCACATGTGTATAAATAAAATCTTAATTACAAAGAGATTAAAGAAAACTGACAGATGAAATAATAAATCAAGCTGAACATACCCTAAAATAATAATGTTCTCAATCTCATGAGGGTGGAGCTTCCTTAACATTACTCATAATTCTTTACCAACTCAAATCGTCCCTCATCATTTGAAAAAGGCAACGACAATATTTAATCCAAATATTATAAACTTATAATAAATTACAGGCAAACGTCTTGCATTCTTAGAAAGCCAAAGTAAACAGGACACTTTCCCAATTAGGAGGACAACAAACAAAGCACAGAACGCATGCTGCTCTTTATTCTCCTGGTTGCTGAGTGAGTATCTTACTCCCTCACTACAGAAGCACCGGCAGCTGCTGGTGGCCGTTTATCACAGGTGCGTGAGCGGAGCTGATGGCGCAGGAGAATGACATCAAACTCACATCTCCCACCATAGCTCAGAAGGCCTCAAGTTAGTCTGCCTGGGGTACAGCCTTTTACCTGTTGCCTGCGTGACCTTGGAGAGGTCGCTTCTCTTTCAGTTTCAATGTCAACCTCCTGAAAAGCCTAATAGAAGGTCTATAATGTGATTCAGGCAGCGAGCCCAAGGATGTCAGACATGATTTGGAATTTTCTTAATGAAAGGAGAAAAATAATTCCCCTTCTGTTACAGAGATGAGTAGCTTAATGGCTTATACAAGCATTTAAGAAAGAGAGAAAGAAAAACCAAAACAAAACCACATCTCCAATTCTAGATCCGAGAATCCATTCTAGGAAAGTGTCCTGAGAATGACTTTCATTTTTAAAATTTTTATATAACTATATATTTAAATGGTTTGATAATCTCTTGCCTTGCTTTCATTGGCAATACTATAAATTATTTTATTTAAAAATAGCAGAGTAGCCAGGCAGTGGTGGCACACGCCTTTAATCCCAGCACTCGGGAGGCAGAGGCAGGTGGATCGCTGTGAGTTCGAGGCCAGCCTGATCTACAATGCGAGTCCAGGACAGCCAAGGCTACACAGAGAAACCCTATCTTGAAAAACAAAACAACAACAACAAAAACCCCCAAAACCAAAAAACCAACCAAAAAATAAATAAATAAAAACCAAGAATAGCAGAGTACCGAGTAAACAGAAATCATCTAATGTAGCACAGGTCACATCAGTAGTTTTGAAATGCTATAGAAGCACTTTTACAGAAAAAATCCGGTGGCTTCTATTAGGACCAAACTGTCCAGTAAGAACGATCAGCAATGCCTGGGAACGTGATGGCTCAGCTCCATTAGCTTGGCCTGACTTGGCATCACACTCCTGCTCATTCTGAAGGCGCGGTTCCAGAGAGCTTTAACTAAGTGGGGAAAACCCTCCCCAACTGTGGGGAGCACTATCAGATGGGCTGGAATCCAGGACTAAATAGGAAGGAGACCGGAGAAAGAAAGCTGCAATTGGCCTTCATCTGTTTCTCCTCACGAATGTGGATGAAATGTGACCAGGCGCAGGGCATGATGCCACCACAGCTCCAGTGGGCTCTCTGCCACACCCCCTTCTTTGATGGGCAGTTCTCTCAAACTGTGAGCCAAGATAAACTTTTCCTTCCTTAGGCTGGCTGCCTTTTTTTGTTACTTTGTCTTAAAAACACAAAAGTGATTAATGTACTTGCTAAAGAGTCAATTAAAGAAGCATTACACAGACATTTGAAGTATTTTATAAAAGTAATATAGCAGGTAACTGGGTATTAAGTATGTGTTAGTGAATATAAAACTTGACTACCCAATAAGGCTATAACCACAAAATAAGAAAGCACACACACACATATATATACATATATATGTGTGTGTGTGTGTGTGTATGTATGTATGTATGTATATATATATATATATATATATTTGTAAGTATAACATTTTCTCCCAGATTGATCAAGATTTTTCTCATCTCGCAAATATGCAATTTCAAATAAAATTTAAAAACTAACACTTATTTAGCTGTCACAATGTATGGCACATCTTCTTAAATTTACATACACTGTCATTTGTGACACTGTAGTCAGGAGTTATCATTTCTATTTAGTAGATAAGGAAAGGCTTAAAGTGATTAAATTGTTCAAGGCCATAGTTAAAATAGAAGAGGCAGGCTAGGCTTATATGATGCCAAGACCACGCCGCGTCACTTCCTACACATATGCACACTCACACGGTGCTTAATCTTCAGAAAAGCTATTCAGAGAGAATGTTTTTGAGACAAGATTGTAGTGAGTTGAACATATCAATGATCTGCGATTAACTAAAAAAGAAGAATGCATTTCCCTTTGTGCTGCTTAACCAGAGCGAGTCCAGGTTTGAGTTCTCTGCTTCACGTTCCTGTGCCCCCACCCCCACCCCCACCCCTGTCCTCTGTCTGTCGGCCGTATGAGTCAGAATCTGTGCCTGTCTGACGGCTGTCTTGTGAATCCCTGTCCCCATCTCTGGGTGTGGTCCCTGACAAAGGGCTTCACCCTGTCTTTATGAACAGCACAGAATTACGCAGGGACGGAAGGAGATGCTTATCAGAAATCCTCAACAGTTCTATGAGGTGTTAAGTCACTGACCCCGAAAAGCCCCATGACAAATGCTATAACAAGCATCATTATTTATGAGGCAACATCCAAATGTGTTCAACATTACCCATTTATGGTAGCTATTTTGTCATATTGGAAGGTTGCTTTCAACTTCTGGTTTTTGTTTGTTTGTTTGTTTGTTTTTCCTTTCAGCAAATGATACACATTCATTACTCTGGGCCAGGGGCACAGAAGAGTACATAACTTAAGATCACAGCTGAGCACTGCTAAGGTTATAAAAGCGGACGACAAGGGAAATCCAAGGCAAGTAAAGTAAGTGGATTGTTACACTGCTCTTTTAAGGCAGATTAGACAAATAGGTTGAGGCCGGGTGTGGTGGCACACGCCTTTAATCCCAGCACTCGGGAAGCAGAAGCAGGCGGATGTCTGTGAGTTCGAGGCCAGCCTGGTCTATATATTGAGTTTCAGGACAGCCAAGGCTAGATAGGAAAAGACCTGTCTAAAAAAACATGCAAGATAAAAAGCAGGCTGGGTACACAGTAGGAGAGTAGTCTTGAATCTTAAGTGACACCACTGTATATTATTAACTCTAGTTACAGCAAATGTTTCAGTCTCTTATAAAATAGGAGACACTTTTAAGAATACTGCATTGCCACAAAAGGTCTCACTATGTACTCTAGGGCTGCCTTGAACTCACTGTGTCCACACCTGCTGGGATTAAAGGTGTGTGCCACCATGTCTGACTTCATGCAGAATTTTATATATTTATATTTTAAGAAAACAAAGCAGGAGTTCTATTTCTCCCTTAGGAATACAAAAATTCAACAAATATGTATTTTTAGCACAGACCAAGGTATATATGTGCATAATGCCGTTAAGTACATTCTGACTTTCTCCCCCCAACATGTTCCTGTGACTAAAATGCATCCTTTAGGTTTAAAAAAAAAAAAAAAAGAAGGGAGGGAGGGAGGAAGAGAGAGGAGGAGGAAGAGGAGGAGGAAAAGGAAAGGGGGAGGAAGAAGAGTGAGAGAGAGAGAGAGAGAGAGAGAGAGAGAGAGAGAGAGACAGACAGACAGACAGACAGACAGACAGACAGACAGACCAGATAAAAATAAAGGGCAGGCGGTGGGAGGACAGTTGCAAGTAAAGCTCATGCACTGATTTATGAGAACACTCAGTGCTTTTCTGCCCCCGGGTAGATGTCAGGACCAGTCACCGAGCCAGGCCCAGGCCCTACTACTCACTGCATCTTTATTTCAGACCATGACTCTTACTTTCTTAGTGGGATCTACTTATCCTCTAGTAGACTTCCTGCATGACTAATAGAAATCTTCATCTTACACATGAAATATTTTATTAAATACAATGCTTATTCCTGAGACTTAATTTTAATAAGTTCAGCAGGTTAATTAGAACGATGCTATTAAAAGCTCTCTTTAAACATGCAATTCAACTTTCTTAGTTCTGGAAGTTTTTGATCAAGGTATTTAATTTTTTAATAGGCTCTGGTCCAAATAGTGTTGATAAGAGATTCACATTTCCTTTGAGACTACAGAGAGAATATCTGACGCTAACTCTGCAGGACCCTGGCATAGTCAGCCTGGGTTTTCAGAAACATTTTAGATGCCTTAACTACCTTAGTCTGTTTTATTATAATAATCATAAGAATTTCTACGCTCTATGAAAATTTACTCCCATATACACAGGTAAATAAGTTTAGCTTTTTGGTCCCACATGAACACCTTAATTTTTCTGTCAAGTGAACAGTTAGCTTGTTTTGTTTCTCTGAGCAGAAATTATATCTAAAACTGATTAACTATTTAAGGCCATATTGATAAACCAATCCAACGAAAATTGAGCCACATGCAAATGTCCTTAAGTCATCCAAGATTATAATAAATCTTTTAATACTGAATAGAATTTCTAGAAGAATTTAGAGGGGGGAAGGGCTGTAAATTCAGTCTGAGAAGTTCTATATAATTTACATACTAAACTAGGAGGCCCTATATCCACTTTTGCATGGAATAAACTCAACATCCTGCACAGATGGTCTTCCAGCCACTTGGCTGCTCCCTAATACCTCACAAGCTACCTTCAAATAATTACTCCAAGTTCACCGAGAACCTTGGCCATAGAGGACCACAACAGAAGTGCAGGAAGGAGGGTTATCAAGTCAAATCTTGCGAGCAATTCTAGATTTGAGAGTGACACCCTGGCGATGCCGGCGCAGCTGAGCCACCAGGTGAGTGACCCTGGAGGGGCACAATGCAGGTCCAACAGAGTACAGGTGGAAGAAGTGAGAACAACCCAGAAGGGCTGGGGAAGGTTAGAGTCGCCAGCTCTACAGAAAGCCAGTCAGCTATACAGCAGGAGTTTGCTTGCATAATATTAAACAAACAGGCTGATACTGCCTCCAGTCCTGAGAGAAGCTCCATCAAAGAGCACCCTTCGTAGTCCAGCATTTGTCAAGGGCAGAGTGGTGTGCGTCTGGATTGCTTCCTACCAGACACCAGGCTCGTGAATGAGGCTAGCCAGAAAAGAAAACAAAAAAAGCAAAACAAAACAAAACAAAAAAAAACCACCTCCCAATCATATTTTCCACTTCTTATTGGGGAGAAAACTACTTAATTGTCTGAGAATACTCAGCACGTTTGTTATATTAAAAACAATTAGATAATATATCACTCCAGGCACATAGCAAAATAGTTACCAGGAAGAAATGGGAACACCACAATAATGAAAAATACAAAATTGTTCTGGAAATTATGCTCAGTGAAATGATCAAGAAACAGAGGAATGACTATGGTGATTCTGCCCACATTATCTGAAAATTCAGAGACAGAAAGCACAGCTAGGTTTACCCGGGGAGGAGGGAGACAGAGGGGAAGGCGGTGGCCTCTAAATGAGCTTGGCTTTTGTTGGAGCTGGAGATTATTAAGAAGATTTTAGTATGGACAGTGGCAATGGGTACAACATGTCATCAACATATTGGCTTTATGAATGGATAAAATGATGAACATCGTATATATTTACTCCATTTAGAAACGTATGCACGTTAGAAGTTCCTGCTAAGGTTCAGCAAATGATGACAATTGGAGATAAACACGCAAAGAGAGAGGTAGGGTCCTTCCTCACATCGGATATAAAAATTAGGCAGAAACGGATCCCACACCTACATTTCAGGGCTAATACTGCAGAATCCTTAGGGGAAAAAAAGTAGGCCTAAGTCACATAGGTTTTAGATAGGACTAGAAGCAAAAATAAATGAAAAAAAGAAAACAGGCTTCATCAAAACTTAAAATGTGTGTGCTTTGAATGACACTCAGTTAGAGGAATGACAGTTCTCCGAATGGGAGAGATGGTGACAGTCATATAAAGGAGCAATTTAGGACATATAAAGAATTTCTGTATCTCTACTGCCAGCAAACATATAAAAAAATACAATTAGTTTTTATAACTAAGGGAATGAAAATCAAACACATATACAACTTCACAACCCCTGCATCCTAGAGTCCAGGAAATAAATGTCAGTGAGAAGGTAAAGAATGCGAGCCCTCGCACACGGGGGGGGGGGGGGGGGGGGGGGGGGAACGCAACACAGTGAGAAGGTAAAGAATGTGAGCCCTCGCACACGGGGGAAACGCAATACAGTGAGAAGGTAAAGAATGGGAGCCCTCGCACACGGGGGGAATGCAACACAGTGAGAAGGTAGAAGAATGGGAGCCCTCGCACCCGGGGGGGGGGGGGGGGGAACGCAACACAGTGAGAAGGTAAAGAATGTGAGCCCTCGCACACGGGGGGGGGGGGGGGAATGCAACACAGTGAGAAGGTAGAAGAATGTGAGCCCTCGCACACGGGGGGGGGGGGGAGGGGGGAACGCAACACAGTGAGAAGGTAAAGAATGTGAGCCCTCGCACACGGGGGGGGGGGGGGGGGGAGGGGGGAACGCAACACAGTGAGAAGGTAAAGAATGTGAGCCCTCGCACACGGGGTGGGGGGGGGGAATGCAACACAGTGAGAAGGTAGAAGAATGTGAGCCCTCGCACACGGGGGGGGGGGGGGGGGGGGAGGGGGGAACGCAACACAGTGAGAAGGTAAAGAATGTGAGCCCTCGCACACGGGGTGGGGGGGGGGAATGCAACACAGTGAGAAGGTAAAGAATGTGAGCCCTCGCACACGGGGGAAATGCAACACAGTGTCCTCACATGACAAAACCTGGCAGCTCCCCAAGAGTTCAACTGGAGCTTAGCATATGACCCAGTAATCTCATTCTTACATATTTAGCCAAAAAAGGGAAGGTGCGTGACTGCGCTTGGAAGTTGGCGGCAACATTACTCATAATGGCCAAAGCTTAGGAACAACTCATACACTCACATGCAAAACGTACCATATGCCTAAAATGGCATTTGTCTTTCCATCAAAGGAATGAGTGCTATTAAGTGCTGTCACAGGTATGAATCTTGGAAACCTTAGGCTGAGAGAAACTGCCAGACATGAAACACTACAGATTGCACAAACAGGCAAAAGCATCCAAAGTTTTCAAGGGCAGAGACAGGACAACACTGAGAAAGAGGAGTGACTAAAAGTGCAGGGTTTTGCTCTATGAGGGAATAAAAAGTAAAATTGATTTTTTGGAAATAGTGTAAAACTGTAGAATTGTGTAGGTTAAATTAGTGAATCGTATAAGTTATAAATTATATGTTAAGCTCTTACAAAAAATACTTTTACGTGTTTTGAAAAATAATTCTGAAGAAAAGTCAAACCCCCTTTTTCTCATTAAAATACTTATAAATTACCCATTTAAAAAAATCCTGGAAGTAGGAACAAGGTGCCCTAGCGAGGTACTCCTAAAGGGCTCCGAAGACGGCTAAGGTGGCAGGCTGGACTGGCTGGACATCTCAGAGTCTGAATAATGGCGGTAAAATGGGACTCTGAGGCCTTGCACTCACTGGGCCCTGGAGAGGCTGGTGGGCCCGAAGCAACAGACAGACCCATCCAATCAATGGATAGTGCCAAGGCAGTTTACAAAATACTGAGAAAGTATTTTGAGGACTGGCTTTTCTCCTTAAATGTATAGCTTCACACTCTGTAAGACGATGCAGCTGGTGTGTGTGTGTGTGTGTGTGTGTGTGTGTTGTGCTCCATGAGATGACTACACCTAGTTTACTTCACTGTTGCCTTGTAGGGGAAGGACATGCTGTGAGCGTTGTATTTAATTATTCTCCCTGTGGTCATTGATTGTGCTCACTCCTATTCAACTACAAATTTGATTTAAAACTTTATTAAAGTACAAAATGATATGCTGTGCTTACCTCACTATCTACCTTCTCACTGTGCTCTCTGAATATAAATATTCAGTTATATGACATTCTTGAAGTGAAAAAAATTATAACTCACAAAAGAGGAAACGCATTGGTGGATTCCAGGAGCTAGTACTGCGGCAAAAGGAAACAGAACAAGCATGGTGACATGTGACCCTCAGGGGTGCTGGGCTTCCTGTGTGTAAAGCAGATTGAGCACCACAGACACCTGTGGGTGCAACTGGGAAAAAGAGAGCTCAAGAGCCCCCACCAGTGCTCTCTTTCTGTTTTTCATACGGTTTAATAACAATAGACACGCTGCTGGCACTGCAGGAGGTTGAGGGCGGGTTCCTGGAAACTCTGTGACTTTCTCTGTCATTTCCTGTGGCTCTTTATTTCTTTCAAAATAAACAGTTAATTTTTTTATTCAATTAATAGCTAATTATTTTGACTACTGACATTTAATAGACTATTTACAACAGATTTTTTTAAAGTATCAAGAATAGTAAGGATGAACTAGTAGAAATTATAACATGATTGAAAGTAGACTTGGAGCAAAAAGGTAAGGAATACTTAAAACATCAACAGAGTACAGCAACATGTTACTCTAGGACAAATAATTAACCAAATGTCAATAATAACGAAAAATTACAAAGAAATTTTAAAAACTTGTGAAAATGTAAAAGATTCTGATCAGTCTGCTCGGATACTCTGGTTTATACTCAACACTTGGTTTTCCTTGGAGAGACCAGTGCAATGTACGTTTTATTTTATTTTATTTGGGTTTCTTATGTCCCTACCTACAACCCTTATCTGCCCTAATACCTTCCACACCCCCACCACTAGGTAGAAGAGAAAGACGGTTAGAGGGGAAGGGGCAGAGTCTGTCTCCTTACTACTCTGCCTGGCTAGGGTCAGCCCTGGGGCAAGTCCAATCCTTGTTTCAGGACATCTCCAACTTTTTCTTGCCAACCTGCATCAGCAGCCACCAGGAGCAGCAGGGGTTAGCACCAGCAGCCTTCTTCCTCAGAGCCCCCCTCTTCCTCTCAGTGCCCTGTATCTATACCCTCTCAGAGTCTTCAAAATTAAACGATCTACAGCTGGCAAAGCTCATGTCCCTTTCTGAGCCAGCACAAGGCAATCATAGTTAACAGCTGTGGACAAAATAAGAGCAGCCCCATATCACACACTTGGGATTAAAACAAAAACATTACATAACTGAGTTTTAAAAGAAATCCAAACTTCCACTACAGACCAGTGCATGTGTGCGTGACTGACACTCAGAAACAGTCATGGGCAAGCACATCTGAGCACCCTTCTTATGTGGAGTTGCTGTACACTGCTGGGTTACTATCTCTGTGGAGTTGCTGTACACTGCTGGGTTACTATCTCTATGCCTTTCCCTTTGACGGTCTCACTGAGCACACTTTTCCTGTGCTGAACTCTTATCTGTGTGCCAAGCAACTTTCTAAGTTCTGTGGCCTCGAGTGACCTATGAAGGCCAGAGGTGGAGCTGAGACCTCTCGACATGCCTTCCTTGGGAGTAAATTTCCCCTCTGAGGCACCATCTGGATTTCGCTACTCTTTATTTCCTTTGCAACAACCAGCAGAATTTAAAGCACCGGGACAATCCCAAGAGACCTTTACTCAGGAAGTGCGACACGGCCGGTCACAACCCAGCCACAAACCAAAGACGAGCTAAATCTCGGCTCTTATTTCTGACCCCTGTACTTCACCAGCTCACTGTACTCGGCCCTAGCGTGTTTAATATGGTTGAGAAAGCAGCAAGAGGACCTCGTTTTCAGCCAGGCGGCATATGAGAGGGGGGTCCTAGTTCCCAGCAGCATTGTGTTGGGGATCCTCATCCTCCCTCTCAGAAGGTGTTCAGTGCTGTACAGGGGTACACACTCTGCTACTGCTGCTGCGAGGAAGCCAGGCTTCAGCCCAGAGCACGCCGCTCAGCTAAGAAGTTGCCGCGTCAGAAGGCTCGTCACACATTGTCCTCTAGCAATGCTAGAAAGTAAGTCTGTTATGAACAGTTGGCGGTAAACCCGCTCTACAGTTTACTCTTACTGTTCTGTGCACTGAAGACACTTTCTTGAGTAGGAGAGAAAGAACTGCAAGCATATCGTGTGCTGTGACTTGCAGATAATCTGCAACCTGCCTTGCATGTGTCAAGAAAGAAAAAATGAGTACTTTTGCTAGCCCCATAGCTAAAACACGCGCTGTAGCTCTGTCTCCTGCTCCTACATCTTAATCTAAAAGGCTTAATATTTTCTCACTCTAGAGAACTAGGTCAAGTACATAAAATATCGTGTAAATGACAGTCTGAATGTACACACAGTCTGAAAATAGTGAGTGCTGGCACTGGGTAATAGGGAATTAGACAGACTCCTCCTTTTATACGCCTTAAGTAAACCTGATGCCTCACATGGACACAGGCTGTATGCTGGAAAGACACACCGGCCTAAAAGAAAGGCCAGATCCTTACCTTACAGGGGCTAATAGGCCAGCAAAATGTTCTTATCTCATATTAACACAAAGCTTTTGTGCTCTTTAAAAAAATTTTAATATTCATTTATCCATTTTGTGTGTGCACACATGCATATGTGTGCATGTGTGCCATTTTTAAAAATAAAATGAGCATTTGGATTTGTGAGCATATCGACTGCAAGCGCTGATGCCACTTTTATTAAATGCATGTCAACTGCTTGGAAACCCAGGCACACACTCGGGTTCATTTCTTTTCTCCTCAGGCATTTCCACAATCTACAACATCTTCATTTTAACAGTCCTCATGACTGGTATCATTTAATAGTTGAGGGTTTGCTCAAGTCAACATCAATCTTGCTGATACCGCAAACACTTTGGAGTGTGTTGACACAACACAGTCTAAATCCACAGCTCGTAAACAGAAGAATTTAAAAACCACTCCTTCCCAGAATATGTCACAATGCACCAAGAATAACCCTCTCCAGTTATACAGTCCTGTCAGGGAAACACAAAAGACATCAGGCACAGGGATCTTTACCAGGCCTCCTCCCTCCTCCTCCCGTAACATGTCCCTCATCATGCAAACCACATGCACTGCATCCATGATATCTGAGATCACTTCACTCTGGAAATGCTTGCCTAGAAGACACCTTTTTGTTTCATTATCAGTATGTAGCCTTCCGCCACAACTTAATCGTGAGTACAAAGAAGTCTTTCCCACAAGGAGCAAGAAAAACACATTATGAATAAAAGTTCCCCTTTAATGAACTTTTAAGTGTCTTTGGATAAGTCTAAATTAAAATTTAAAATGTCTCTTTACCTGATTGGAATATCTCATGCTCACATTCCGTTGGTTCTGGAGTGGGACAAAGCGCTGCACAGGGTCAATGTCTTTAGGACTGATTAACTCTTCGGCTGAAAAAAAAAAAAAAAGAAAGCAAGTGATATCATAAACAAGCACAAAACACCAGACACCCAACACTGAGCCGAAAGAGCCGGCTCTAGGGCATTTCACTCAACAGGAGAAAAATGCGCATTTTCTCATAGCATGTTCTCTGAGAAATAAGATGTACGAGGTCATAAAATAAATACAACAATTAAAATAGCAGAAAGTATAGTCTCATCAATAACCAGTGGTCAAACTAAAAAGGAAAGGAAAATCAGAAAATACTCTCAGGGCCAGATTGTTTGTTTGATTTTTAAAATAGAGTTTCTCTGTATAGCCTTAGCTGTCCTAGACTTGCTCTGTAGACCAGGCTGGCCTTGAACTCACAGAGATCTGCCTGCTTCTGTCTTCCAGAGTACTGGGATTACAGGCATGCACCAGGGTACCCGGCTCAGGGCCAGGTTTATAGAGTACTTTCTAGTGTGTGCATGGTTCTAGTCCCAACACGGGAGGAGGAGGTGGGGAGAGGAGAAAAGCCCCCCTCGGTGTACTTTTGATGAGATGAATGAAGATAAACACACTAAAATTTTAGGGAATGTAGAAAGCGCTGGTAATGAGGAAATGGTCACCGTTTATGTACATATTAAGTAGAGTTAAGCTACACAACCACTGCCCTAACTTCCATCTTCAGATGCTGGGTGAGAAGGGCAAAGCTAAATCCAAAGAGGAAGAAAAGAAATGATAAAGGTTGAAATAAATGACACGGACTGCGAGGAAACAAGAGAATATCAAATAGAAACCAGGCTCACGAGAAGCTGAAAAAGGCACTGAGACATGGCTAAACTGACCTGACCTGAATAAACAAGCAAGAGCGGAGAGGCACAGCGAGAAACGTTCAAAGACTGGAGTGGGAGCATTAATGCCGACCTAAGTGTGACCAGACAGCAAACAAACAAACGCACGTCCACACTCGAGGTAACCCGGAAAGACACAAACTATGGAAACTGGCTCAAGAGGCACACACAAAAGCAACCGAACAGATTTATTTAAAGGTAAAGTGATTGAGACTTTAAACACACACACACTCACACACACACACACACACACACACACACACACACACCTTCATACACATGCTCCTTCATATACACATACAAGACACACACTCATACACACTCACTCATACATATATAAAAAGGATGGTTTCACTAATGATGTGAACCAAGAAGTTAAAGAAAAATTAAAATCAATCTTTTACAAACTTGAAGTTATAAAAGGGTAAGCATTTTCTAGCTCACAACTGCCAAATTAAAAGAAAAATATAAGCCCAAATCCCTATGGATACACATATTCGAGTTTTTTAAAAACGCTAGCAAGTCAAATAACATATGAAAGGAATTATATACCAAAATCACATAAGATTTACCAAACAAAAGCAAAGATAGTTCAATATCAAAATATCAATTATTATAAAACAACATATCAACACAAAATTATTGTTTCTATATGTTGATATGTTGTCCCAGGGAAAGTTTTGAAACTCAGGAACAGACTACACATACAAAGTAAAAATAAATAAAAAAGACACACATAGAGCTAAACTGCAAGCCTGTTAGAAGTAAATCTTTGTGACTTACACGTCCTAAACATTATATCATTTGTGCTTCAGAAAACACTGTTAGTAAGGTGAAATAATAGCACAGTGGATGGTAGAAATACCAAATTATGTTCCTGAAATGACATATCTAGAATACATAATGAACTCTTAAAAGTCAATAGTGCTGAAAACTCAGTTTAAAAGTAGCCACATATCTGAATAGGCATTTTTCCAAAGAAATTACCAATAAACACAGGAGATCTTGCTTAACAGCATTAATAATTTGGGGGTGCTAAATAATACCAAAATGAGATACCAATTCACATCCATCAAGATACCTGTAACATTGATAACAACAGCTCAAAACAGCTAAGAACAAAAGTCACTGAGGACGTAAAGAATGGAGAACCCTGAGTTGTTGGCAGGAGAGCAAAGCCATGGCTCTGTGTTGGAAAGTCTGGAAGCCGCTCAGAGTGTTCAGACATAAAGGGAGCCTACGACCCAGTGACGCTTTACTACATACGCTTCTCACAGAAATGAAACACGTCAAATGATCAAGTACTCGTGAAAGCTCATTGCAGCATTATTTCTGATGGTTCCCAAGAGGAAAGAAGCCAAGTGCCCAAGCTGGTGGACAAATAAAATGAGGTAGAGCAGCTGTGGGTGGTGGCCACGCCTTTAATCCCAGCACTGGAGAGGCAGAGGCAGGGGATGTTTGTTGGGTTTAGAGCCCCATAGTGTACACAGCCAGTCCCAGGCTAGCCAGGGCCATATAATGAGACCCTGTCTTCCCAACCAAACAACAAATGAGGTAGGACAGGACATGGTGGCTTATGGCTCAGGTCAGATCCTAGCACTGTGTGAGAACTGCTGTGTGCAAAAGGCCACCACCAGCAGTTACAATATAAGATTCTGTTTCAAAAACCAAAATTATTAATCAATCAATTAATTAAATGAAGTTGTATTTATATAATGGAATGTTGCTCTGTCAGAAAAAAAAGAATAAAGTGCTGATATAGGATTCAAAATAAAGGAACCTTGAAAACAATATGCTACGGGAGACAAGCCAGACACAAAGGGACACGTATTATGTGACTCTGAGCACAGGGAATGTTCAGGGTAGGTGATAGCAAGACTAGGGATGGCCAAGTACACATGGTGGGGTATGGCCAGCAGTGCTGGGCTTAGAGGGACGTGTGCGATGAAAATGTGATCCCACAATTCTGGGAATAACTAAAAGTAACTCTAAGTTTCCGGTAGGTAAGCTGCACAGCACAAGAATTACACCCAACACAGGTGTTCTACAAAGTGCTCTGACTACCTTGGGAGAAGCCTGTCTGCCCCACACACATTTCCCAGAGACAACACTTGAAAACACTGTCAAGAGCTGGCATGTCCAAGGGGCAGCACTGATGAGAGGTATCACCGACCTCCACCATAAGTGCACAAGGAAGCCCCTTCCGTGTGGCGGTTCCCTGTGGCAACTTTTGATGAGATCTAAGCAGACAGCAAGCAAGTCAAACGTGTGGATGGAAAGGCAGGTGAGGAGGAAGGCCCTAAGTCAGTATTCCTCTGGTGGTCTGCAGATGTCACCTGGGTGGCGGGTGAGGCACGTCACCTGGGCGGTGGTCACTGTAGCTGGGTTTCTGCTTGAGCAAGGCAGAAGTAGAATAGGGAAGCATGAAATGAGACTGCACCATTTCTTGGAATTCAAGTTGGAAGATACTATGCAATCTGTAGTGAGCACAATCCCCAAGCTAGAAACAGTGGCGTGGCCACATTGGGGGGTGGCAATCAGCTTGCTGGCTTAATCTGAGGCCTGATCTATAAGACAGAATTCATGCTTCACAATATAAACCCGCTCAAGAGCCCGTGACTGGGGGCTTCCTTCAGGCGGCCCCCGTGGTGGAGGAGTGGCAGACAGGAAACTATGAGCAGGATTAGAGCAGGGGCTCACGTGCCCTCTGTATTGAGATGGTGAGGCACCCCAAGTGTTTATAGTTGAAGAAATGATGCCACATAGTTGACACTTGAAAGGAGCACAAAGCAGAAACTTATTTTTTAAAGACCAAAAGAAGAAAAGCCCTGGGTGGTGAGAGTTGCTCATGAGAGAGAAATAATACAGATGGCATAGCGAGCAGGTGTTGGGGGAGGAAATCGGCAGTTTGCTGACGAAGCAGCCATGCTCGAAAAACTAAAAGCAGGGCAAGGCTGTGTCACAATTTCTCTAGTCTTCTGTGGTGATGGAAATATTATATTTACTTTGGATTCAGCTTTTCTGAAGGGTAGACGTGAAAACATGTGCTTTTATCCAATGACAGAGACTGCACCCTTGGGACTGAGTCCTGAAGATTTTCTTGTATTTGTGAAGGTGACTGGACATGATCCCATAATACTAAGCTTCGGTTAATAACAAATTTTGGAGCTGGACATGGCAGCACATGCCTTTAACTCAGCACTAGAGGCAGAGGCAGGCACGATCTTTGAGTTTGAAGCCAGTCTGGTCTATATAGTGAGCTCCAGACTATGCAGCACTACACAAAGAAGCTCTAAAAGGCAACAAGCTGTTCTGTTTGTTTTATTTTCTTACAGAGAGCGTGACTGGAGAGGCCATTAGTCTTAGGAGAGAACCTACTACCATGGTCCTTTTGGTAAATGGGCATGTTATCAAACTGCCTTCCATGTGTTTACACGTATACCCATAGGCTAGTGTTGCTCTCAACCTTAGTCAGCAACGCTGCTTCCTGAAAACAGTATAACCCACCCAAATAAGTGACTCAGCCGGAAGAGGCGGCTCCATCATTCTCCTTCCTTCCACCTGAAGGCTCAGGGTGTATGTGGGAGAGAAGACAGAGAGCTGGGCGGTGCTGAGGAGTATTTTAAGATGCTGTCCTTCGGAAATGACATGGCCATTGTACTTAGGAACTCACAGAAGCTGTGGACACAGGCAGAACACCTGCTCAAGCCCCTGTGTGGATGGGGGAGGGGATCGCTAGCCTTTGTGTCTCCCTGGGAAGCTACAGTCCAGGAAGGGCACTCTTTTGCTTAGTGATACAGACACTGTTGAGTTGCCTATGCATCAGGAAATGAGCCCACATCCATGGTCACGCCCACAGCCACAGCCACGCCCATAGCCACGGTTGAACTCAGTGCCTGGCAGAGAAAAAAGTGCAGAAAGTTGCAGGACTTGCTGGGAGGAAGGGTTCTAGATAGCATGGGAGGGAAGACTAGAAGGCAACGGGAGTGAACAGGATAAAACTGAATTTTATGTTGTATTATGTTGTCAAAGAATCTATGAATATCAGGGGAAGGTGTAACTAAAACTAAGGAAATATGAAAAAGCATTACAGAAACCCACTGCTTCATTAGCTAACTTAAAATATACATTTAAAAGGAGTTTGACCATAGCTACCTTCTGTACTTCCACAAAAGTATTTTATCCCAAAGATCACAATTTCAAGGTTATTTATTTTTGTGAAAACTTCAGAAAGGTACTAGATATTCTAAAGAGCAATCTTAAGTGATTGGTGTTTAAAGTTTTCAATTTAATATCACTACAGATAGTTTATTGTATATATGTGCAATAATACAAATGTATACGTAAAAAATAAAAAATGTTTAAAAAAAAAACAAAGAAATGATTATAGATGGTGGTTTTCAGATAAGTCAAATAGCTCTTAAAATACATCATGTGATTTAAAATTAACATTTGTAATTTACTTATTAAATAACTCTGACTTTCTAGAAGTTGATTTTCTAAGAAAAAGGATATACTGTGAGAAATGAATCATTTTCTCAGTGTGTATTCAGAACACAGCATAGATATTATCAATAACTATAATAAAAGGTGCATAGTTTTGTTGCATAAAATTCACCTAGGCACACGCACACACAGCATGGCATCCTCACTCGATTTCAGTAGGATTAAAACCTGACCCACATTGGTGAAAGTCAGAGTATCTAAAGATTCACTTTGCTGTCATTCTCCTGTAAAAATATGAACCCCAGTTAGTGGCTTTAAAATGCCTTTGTGAAGATATCAGACCGCGGTGCCTTTAGTGAGTAAATACAGCCTTGTTAGTAAGTACAGGGTCTAAAATCTTAATGACCAGCCATGGACGTTTGAGGGGTTATGAAATGCTCAAGAATTCAGGGCAGCAGCTGGATAGCCCAGTGTACAATGCTCATCCTAACCAGCACACATGACGGGACGGTGTGGCTAGGCCAGCGTGGAGGGGCACAGCACAGCCTTTTCTTCTCCCAGATGGAAATCAGCATTTGCTTTCATAAAATACGCGTCCTGCAGACTCTCGGATGCGGTCAGTACTTTGGTAGGAGAGAGTCTTCTTTCTGAGGCACTGCAGAGCATGTCTTGCTCGTTTGGGCCATGAAGCAGAAACAGAAGCATGGGATGTACGTTCCTGTTCATAGGAAAATGCTGCATATGTAAAGAAAGACCTGTGCACAGCCAGCACTCTGGTTGAGAGTAAGAACGGACAACGATTTTCTGCTGAGGGGCAGTGGTAACTTCCTTTTTTAAAAGGTCAGCTTTAAAAGCTCATGGAGAACGCAGCTGATTCTGCGTCCTGAATCCTCAGCTTTCCCTAGGACCTTCCCTGGGTGATCACTCTTTCCGGCTGCCATGATTCCAAGCTCGCTATTTAGCAGACACCAGGAGGAGAAAGCTGACAACTTTAAGCCCAGGTTCTAGGAGTCCGTTTTCAGGCCCAGAACCACAGGAACAGTTTCATCAGGTCCTAGGTCACCTCCAGGCACACAGCAGCTTGTGCCTGCACCCTAGCTGACTGTTCTTTCGCTAAAATGTGTTCAGCTTAGGCTTTGAGTCTCAAAAACCTTTCTAGTCACACAAATGCGATAGACTTAAGCGTTCCAGTCGGTAATAGCCTTTGTGTCCTTTGCTGAGATGAAACAAAACCCTTTCCCTTTAATGAGAGAAAACTTTCCTCCGTGCCACTGATTAGGGTTAACTGTACATTAGACAGAGAAAACAGAAGTAAACAAGTGAGTGGAACAGAGCGCATCGGCTTGAGTTTTTGCCTGGTTTATATGGGCTCTTGTGTACCGTGTATAAAAGCTAAACTGAACCCTGGGCATCCAGCATCCGGAACCTTCTTCCCTCACGGATGGTGAACGCAAGCCGGAGACAACCACTCTTCCAGCACAAGCCAACAGTTAACTCAGATTCTCAAAACCACGAAGGCCACAGTATTTCATACAGTGACTGGGAAGGTGGTGGTGGCTGTGGCTGCAGCAGAGGCTGGGGCTGTGGTGGTGGCTGGGGTTGCAGCTCTGACTGCAGCTGCGGTGGTGGCTGTGGTTGGGATTGCAGCTGTGGCTGTGGCTGTGGCTGCTCTTCTTTTACTTCTGGCACAGGGTCATGTGATTCTTTTGTCTTTATAAGTGCATCTGGCTCTTCATCTAAGAAGAAATCTGGTAACAAGGGATGGCCTGGTGTAATTGCATATACATCAAAATCTTTTATTCCTTTTTCTTTTAAGATATTTTCATCAATAATAAAGTTGCCAGTAAAGCTTTTTGGCCTTTTGAAGATGGCATACGCAGCGTCTGTAATGATGTCAACTTTTCGACACTGGCTTTCCACACCAGATCCACCCAGCATATCCATAGCAGATCCTAATCTCTGCAAAAATTTTGTAAAGGGCTCCAGAGGTCCTTGGAACATCTTAGTAAAGGGAATAGTTGTTTTCCCAGGTTCCTCTACCAGCTCCCAAGCTCTCAAGGCTGCCTTACGACATTGTTCACTCTATCGTCAGCTTGAATTTGCTCTCTCATGTTAGTATATGGTCCATCACCAAGTAATTGATCTCTATTAATATTTATGCCCTGTGCGATATTTTCTTGTTCTATTTTTATAGCCTCTGTTCGCCACCATGATAACCACTGTAACTGTTGTGCCGCTTCCAATACCGCTGAAACTAAATTTTTCCAATCTTGGGGAACAAGTCTATTCTGATAGGCCCAGCTGTTTAACATTTGTTTAACGAAGTTAGAATGCATACCATATCTGACGACGGATTCCTTAAAATGTTTTAAATCCATCATGTCTACAGGACACCAGGCTATTTCGTCATGACCCTCAGCACCATTTGGCTCGAGTACATGTCTTACAGTGACTGGAAAAGCTGAAGGTGCCTGGGTGACTGTGGAGGTATCCTCCACTGGTACATTTACTTCCAAAGACCTTTTGGTCGGTCTGGCTTCCTTTGCCTCTGGTTTCTGACCTTCTCCACCCTTTTTAACCAAAGGTGCCTTCTGCTTTTCCAGCCCTTCCAGTTTTCTCTGTATTTTGCCCATTTGTTCAGTCAAGTCAGTAATTCTTTCCAAAAGGATAGAGCTTATTGACTCTTCCTGGTTTTTTTGGCTTTCCGGTCTCTCTATTTTCTGTCCTTTATCACTACCAAATGCCAAAAATTCTATCCGCTTTCCCATCCCTTAATTTTCATTCCTCAGCCTTTCTATCTGTCCAGTCAAATCTGCAATCTTTTCCAAAAGGATAGAACTTACTGACCCTTCCGGCTTTTCTATGCCATTAGCCTGTCTTCTAATCCTTCTAAGCACGAAATATTGTAATAAAAGGACAATGAGAAAACAAAGAATTCCCTCTAAGTATAATGCAGGAAAGAGTTTTGCAACAGCAGTTGCAATTTTGCCAATACCCTGAAACAACATTTCTATCCCTTGGAATACTGAATCTTCCCTCATATCATTAGGTACTGTGGAACCCATCGGGCCCCACATCGGGCGCCAGATGTTGGCTCTGTTTATTAACAATTAAACTTTATTATACAACCCAACTAGCATACACAAAAAGGAAAAAAGGTTAAAGGGACAGAAGAATGAACCTTCCAGTCTCCGTTCCACGGGATAGGTCTTTAGGTGTCTCTCTGACCCACGAGCTGGTCCGGTCTGTTCCTCTCTCTCCGCGCTCTCTGCTGGCCTTCTCTCAACCTCTTGTTTTTCTTCCCACCACCTTTCCAGTCACATGCAAAGGGTGGTCTCCTTCTCCCTTCGAGGGTCAATTAGGAAAACAATAGCCACCGTGGGGTTCCCAGGTAGGCTTCCTGAATTCCAAGCCCAGGAAGGCTCCAAACAGTCTCTCACAAGGTATTCATGGTGTGCCCCAAGGGTAAAGCCCGCCAAGACTGCTTCCACCTGTGACAAAGCTTAATCTTTCCCACAGATAGGTTTTTGGGGTTTTTTTCTGTTGTTGTTGTTTTTAGTTAGCTTGCTTCATAATCTGTCATCCATGGATTCTGGCTCAAAAACCAGAGCCTTTTTGTAAGATGATTGTATACTGGAAATTTTACAGAGGTATGGGATAGAAGGATGCATAGTAAGTCTATTGTATTTGTCAACTTTGCTTACGGCTATTCTGATTCAGTTGTAAGAATAGGTTAAAAAAATGATTTTTCAAATGATTAGAAGTAGTTTCATTGTACTAGGTAGGAAAGAAAATTAACAACATGTATTTATTGAAAAAAAAAAGACAATTTCAAAGATAACCAAGCAGTTTACTAAACTTTGCTCAAATATTCATGTTAGAGTAAGTCAGAAATGTGTCATACCACACACCACCAACTCAGTTTCCACAGGCCTCTGCTAGAAGTCACAGTCACAGGAGGTCATGATGCACCCTCACGCACTGCACTTCTCTTCCTGGAACTGCCGGACACTGCTGTTACCTTCACAATCTAGAAACTCCCCAGAGAACTAACAGTGCGAGGTTCCACCCAAACCCAATTTCACCGAGAGGAAAAGCATCACCCAAGATACATTTATTCCTAACAACTTGATAACAGGGACAGAAAACAGGTTCCCAATCTTTTCCACTTACCTAGGAGTTTTGCAATGATATAAAGAGCTTGTCCCCAAAGAAACAATTTCCCGTCACGGCCACAGTTACTAGGAAACCGCTTCTGACTCCCAGGGTTTCTTTTCTCATATTCTACAAAGTCAGCTGGGACATAATAGTACTTTGGTATAACAGGATAGCCTACAGAGGTAAAAAACAAAACAAACAAACAAACAAACAAACAAACACCAAGCATATTAAAATACAACCAAAACAGTGCTCTCCCCAAATTTCCCCTTGAAGAACCTGTGAGGGACAGAGGTGGGTTGTACAGGAGCAGACCCAGTGAGCTACAGACAAGCGTGACATTCTGGTCCTTTCAGATGTTGCAAGGAAAATAAATGGAGAAGAATTTCTTGACTTTAGAACTAATTCAATAGTGCATTAGGTTGAGGCAGCTACGCATGTGTATCTCCTTTAATAGCAAACAACTTTAAGTCAACATGTGTACATGCACACACATATCTGTATATAAAGATATTTATCTATCAATAATATATATGTATACAGAGTATATAAATATTAAAACACACCAAGCATGGTGGCGCACGCCTTTAATCCCAGCACTCAGGGAAAGAGAGGCAGGTGGATCACTGTGAGTTTGACGCCGGCCTGGTCTACAAAGCTAGTCCAGGGCAACTAAGGCTACACAGAGAAACCCTGTTCCAAAACCAAACAAAAAATTTCAAAGTCATATGATCAGTCTGTAGTAGCATTGTAAATGAGGTATTATTTAATCTTTAATGAAGAATTATAACTCTGGGCCACTGGTTAGTGAAAATAAATCCCTATTAAATATTAACCCTGTTTCCTATTATCCAGTGTCATTGAAGAGAAGAAAACCAATCTTTTCTTAAAGCATATCCTTTAAAGATATACATTTCAGAAGATGAAATCATTGTTTAATGGGTAAGTTCCTTGTAGGGTGCAGAAGAGTTCTTTTGTAATGGCAATGCACAGTAAACCTTGTTTTGTAATAAAATTAAACAATAGCCTTGAAATGTTGCTGCCCTCGCCGTGCATCAATTGATAATGATGTATGTGTTTAAAATCCGAGAGCAGGGTTATGGCCTGTGGGGACATGTGACGTCACTCTGAACATGAAGCTGCAGAGGTGATGACTTTCACGGTGCCAACACCCGTTCCTGAACACTAAAAGGCCTGCTTCCAGAAATTTCAAATATTTCAGTATTGCACTATTTTGCGCTATTTCTCAAAGAAGAGAAGAGAATATTGAAAGCATAACTCCTTTAAAAATTACTCACTTTTAATTTAAAAATGTTCACCCATAAGCATTTTACAACTTTTAACATTATAAGCATTGAAAAGGTAAAATAAAATATAAAATATTTTCTTCAGGTATTCCTGGAATCCTGCACCCTAACACCTCAGTCAAAAAAGTCATGTGCAACAAGAATGGGGCCCAGTGCTGTGAATGACACGTCATGCATTATGTACATGAGACTATTTATTTGTCTTGCCTAGCACACCAGAACTTTTATCTTACATACAAATTTTCAAAGCTATTCTCATGAGACTATAATTCTATTACTATTTCCAAACCCCAAAGATATCTAGAATACTGTCCTTGAATCCCTTTGGGAATTTTCCAATTATGCTTTTTTTAATGGGTCCTGCTGGTGTTTGACTAAAACCAATACATTCTTACCCATGGGGTTTGCATTTTGACTACTTCTAAAACATTAAACCCATCTTCAAAGAATGACAACTTGGTACAAGGACAAACATTTAAAATGCCATGCTAAAAGCCCCAGAAGCATCTCCAAGGAGGAGTTAGAATGTCCCATCAATGTTCCTGCCTTTAGGCAAGAGCAGTCTCTCCAGGCAGCCCTGTGAAGGTCTGGGGCTGGAGGGTAACACTCACAGTGCTGGCTAGTCGTTGGGAGGACCTGCGCTTCGAGGTTGCAGTGGCCCCGTCTGGATAGCTGACTCAACAGCACTAGATGGAGGACTGCCTCTCTCGAGCAGGGCTTCCTACTCTCACCTGACCTCATCTGGAGAGCATCTTTAGCCATAGATGCCCCTAACTGCATTTGATATATGGCCTTTGACACAGCTCCCTGCTAGCTCTCCCCTCCCTGCACTACAGGATACTTAGGTACTGTGTTGCCATTCATATAATAGGAGCATGCTGCCTAATGCAAATGAAGCATCCGTAAAGTGCCTGGTTTCAACCAAGTATGTACACCTATTCTGGGAGCTGCCCACCCATTCCCCAAAGACTATATATATCCTTTGTTCTCCCTGAGTACAGTTGAACTATGTTGCTGACGTGGTTCCTGGAGGCTGTTCCACTCTGCTCTTGGCCTTCCGAGCCCTGCATCTCACTTCTGCTCCTCCTGCCTTCGTAGGATGGTGGCCAACAGCCCCCAGGGAAGAGGAGACCCACCGCTAGTCTTGTTGATTTGACATACAAACTAGACTTACCTGAAAAAAAGGGACCCTCTGTTGAGAAAATGCCCCTATAAGGCCATTTCTTAATTAATGACAGGCAAGGGCCCAGTCCATTGTGGGGGCAGCCAGCCAGGCTGGTGGTCCTGGGTTCTGTACGAAAGCAGGCTAAGCGAGGTAGGGAACAAGGCAGTGAGCAGCAACCCCCACAGCTCCCGATGCTGATGCTGCCTCCAGGTTCCTACCCTGCTCAAGTCCTTATCCTGACTTCCTTCAAGAATGAACAGCCAAATGCAAATATAAGTCAAACAAGCCCTTTCTAACCAACTTGCTTTCCGGTCCTGGCGTTTCATCACGACAGCAGACACCTGACTAAGACAGCCACTGAACCATGACTTGGCTAAAAACTAGGTGCTTCACAACAGTGTAACACTCCACAGAATAAAGAAACTACAGTAACACCATCCCACAATTCAGTCCCCGTGCCAACCATCTCAGCATCACCACAGCCACAACCACCTACACTCAAGACCATCCCTGTCAAGCCTAATCAACTGCTTTTGTAAAATACACTTGTTAAACTAAATTAACAGAGATTATTCTAATTTCAATTGGGGTATCATTTAGTTTTCAATATAATACAGATAATTGTGTTTTAAAAAGGACTCAGGTACATGTTTCAAATGAACAAGGAAATGCTGGTGGACAGAATTCTTGATAAAAAAAAAACAACAACAACTGTACCTTCTGTGGTCTGATGAAGCAAAGGAGTCAAAAGGTCTTGGTATTCTTTGACTTGCTCAAGATTGCCTCTAAAAACACCTAAAAGGTAAAATACAAAATCCAATACTGACTGTGCTCAATAAGCAGACAGAGATTTTGTCTTATAGAAACTTCTAAGCCCTTCAAAAATTATTCTGCTGACTTATGTAAATGAAAACATAAAATTGAGGAGAAATGCAAATATGTATGACATTTATATAGAAATTGATTTTAGAAAGTCATGTTAGCATTTAGAATTAAATATTGAATTAACTGAAATTTCACTATACTTATGCATAAATGTTATAGATATTCAATACTATGATCATAGTATTTATGACTTCTATGATAAGCTTTTCTTTATAAGTATGAACAAGATACTGCATCAATATTAAAGACTTCAAAGTGGTTCTTAAAATTCTTTAATCATGTAGAAGGTAAGAAAAGAAATCTAAGTTGTCCTCTGACTTTCAGTCCTGTGTTTTGGCATATATGCACCTGTATTAGCAATTTATGCACATATAACATATACACATACATATATATCATATATATACATACACATTATTTTATAAAAATTTTTTAAAGGTCTGACATTCAACCAGAAAGTAGAACTGCATAACCATGCAGAGCTGTTACCATCGCTGGAGTCTAGTTCATGGCTGGATAAAAGGAATCACTCATTTCAGCTATTTTTATTTTTGTGTGCTTACGCATGCATGTTTCCATGTACATGCAAGTGACATGCATGTGTGTGCAAGCCATAGATGGACACTGCTTGCCTTCCTTAACCCCTCCCTGTCCGGCTCTAAACTGAACCTGCAGCTCACTAATCCTGTTAATCTGGCTGGCCGGTGGCTTCAAGGATCCACCTCTCTCTCTGCTTCCCGGCACTGAAGTTATAGCCACGTGCTTTTCAGGCAGGTGCTGGAGACTGCACTCAGGTCCTCCTGCTTGTATGACAAGCACTTTACCACCTAAGCCATCTGCCCCAACCCTGGGCTATTCTTTAAGTCACTTGTATTCTGAATCTTCAACTTCAGGAAGACAGTTCACTTACCATCAATCATCATGTAAAGAAAAAATATGGGAAATTCACATTCAATGCCATCAAACAGCTGGAAGAGACAGTGAAACATTAAGATTTGTATGTAACAACCTAGAGCAACTACATTTTAGGTTCTATGCAAGGAACTTATTTATAGCAATAAATTCAGCTTGAGACCAGTTGTTCTTTAACTTTTTTCAGGCCTTTTATTCCAAAGCTTATTAAACAGCAGTCGCTAGATGATTTTTTGTTTTGTTTTGTTTCGAGACAGAGTTTCTCTGTGTATCCTTGGCTGTCCTAGACTCACTTTGTAGACCAGGCGGGCCTCGAACTCACAGTGATCCACCTGCCTCTGCCCTGAGTGCACTAAGGACTCATTAACACACCCAGCACTAACTAGAGCAGCGGTTCTCAGCCTTCCTGACACTGCAGCCCTTTAACACAGTTCTCATAAATTTATTTCATTACTACTTCATAACTGTTTTTTTTTGCTATTGTTATGAATTGCAATGTAAATACCTAATAAACCATATGTCTGATATTTGACCCCTAAAGGGGTCATGACCCACAGGTTGAGAACCGCTGAGCTAGATGGCACCCTGAAGACAAAAGTCAGACATTGTGTTCCAGAGGTGCACAGTACAGTGGGGAGGCGCAAATAATAAATAACCGCAGTATGGCACACACTGTCCATAAACAGTACATCAGGAACATAGATTAAGAAACACTGCTAGCCGAGTGTGGTGGCAAACGCCTTTAATCCCAGCACCCAAATGGCAGAGGCAGGAAGATCTCTATGAATTCAAGGCTAGCCTGGTCTACAGAGTGAGTTCTAGGACAGCTGGGACTACACAGAGAAACCATGTCTTGAAAAACCAAAAAAAAAGAAAGAAAAGAAACATGTGATTCTGTCTTGAGCATCAGGGAAGGGTTTGGCTACACGGCAATAAAGTAGCTAAAACAATGTACAGAGCAAAGAGTACAAACGACAGTCTCACGGGGACAGAGCACATTAAAGAAGCTATCACAAGTCACTACTTTAAGAATGCACAGGCAGAAGCCGGAAAAGCAGAAGCCAGGGGTGGGCAGGAAGATGCTCAAGGACTGGGTACTTGGAGGTCAGGGAACCAGCGGAGAACACTGAGGAGGGTCGGAGTCTTTGTTACCTTTGCTTCCAGGCTGGGCAGTTGGCAGTACTTAGGAGTCGTAGAGCAAGAAGTACGGAATCAACTCAAAGCATAAGAGCAATTCAGAGAGAAAAGATGGCAGTGCAGACCCTGTCTCCACTTTAGTACTATGGAGATTTTGAGCAGCATGGGGAAAAAAATTTTTCTTTTGGTTTTCGAGACAGGGTTTCTCTGTGTAGCCCTGGCTGTCCTAGACTCACTTTGTAGACCAGGCTGGCCTCGAACTCACAGGAATCTGCCTGCATCTGCCTCTAGAGTGCTGGGATTAAAGGCATGGCCACCATGCCCAGCTAGCATGGGAAATTTTGTCCCATCCCCAGCCTCCACTAATCTGAAATCTACAGATCCTGTCCAGTGTCAAGTTGGGTGACAAACTGTCCCAAGTTATGGAGTACTAGCTTAAGCCAAGAAGTAATACAGAAAAAGGGGAAAAATAGGCTCTAAAGAGGATAACGCAGTCACAATTTTGTGAATAATAAAAGTGGTTCAGTGGTTGGGCCTGGCAAGACGGTTCTGCAGGAGAAGATTAGCACTTGCTGTCACGCCCGAGGGGATCTTAGTTCCATTCCTGGGAGGCACACGGTGGAAGGAGAGAACTAATTCCCAGGATACTGTCCTCTGAGCTCCACATGCTCACCGTGGTATACACACACAGATGGGCAGCTGTGCACATGGCGCTCACTTGCTCTCTCCCTCCCTCCCCTTCTCTCCCCTCTCTGTCTGTCTCTCTCTCTCCTTATCTCCCTTTCACCCCCACACACAAACAAATTAGTAAAATATTTAATTTTTTAAAAAATGGTGGTTAAGTGGTAAGGAGATGCCTAGAGCGACTCAGATATGGACCTAGGCAGAGGACCAGGAGCTAGATGCAGGCCGACTGCAGGACACCTAAGTGCAGGGGTGTGTCTAAGCTGCCGGTGCACATAGGCAGGACACTTGAAGGCACACTATGAGTTGGGATAGCTGAGAGAGCTTGGAAGGAAGAAAAGTACAGTGAGGATGGATCCCAGAAGTAGACGAAGAAGGAGATCGACACCGACAGAAAGTGGGAATGACGGGGAATATGTGGTCACAGCAAACAGAATACTCCAAAAAGGAAAACACAGTTAACACTCAGACACCAGGAGACTCAGCAAAATTGGGTGAGAGAAGCCTTCGTTCTGAGCCAGCCACTGCGACTGCCTGAGGCCAGCCAGAGCTAGTAGGAGGCAGTCAAGGTGCCCCAGTCAGTGCAGCTATTCTGAAAGCTTGTGAGAACTTTGTCAGGGAAGGCTGGGCTGGCAGCCGACAGAGCAAGGCGCTAGGGGTAGGTTTTGAGAATTATGACTCAGCAGGGCTCGGTTTCCAGCTTGACACCTGTGAGATAGATGGTGCCAGAGCTGAGAGCCACCTGCCTGTCCCTGCCGTCCCTGCCTTGGTGGACTGTGCTCCATGGACTATGGGCCAGAATGACTCTATCATCGCATAGATAATTTCTGTCTCCATCTCTGTAACCCAGACACGAAAAGTAACTAGTACCCCAGGGCTGCACACAAAACACAGGCCATGCTTTTCAGGGTCATGGCTACAACCAGCAGATGGGAGGGCAACAGGAACAAAAGCTGAGGGAAGGCTTCTGTTCGTGTCTTCAGTCATGGGCACTGATGCGTTTCCGCCAAAGGAAACAAGTGAGTTGCGAGACGCAAATGGAGGGAAGGTAGAAATGGGAAGATGAGGAACAGGGACACATAGCCTACCAGAAGAAGATGCTCAGTGAGATCCTCCAAACCGTTTAAAAACATAGGATGTGCACACACAGAGAGAGATGGGTGTGCATCTATATCTATAGATGTCTCCATGTGGAATACCTCAAGAAAGAGAGACAGCATCTTCCACGAGACAGGACAGAGGGTAAGCACTGGTAAAGGGAAGGACGCAGTAGTGGATGCCATACATAACAGAAGGTTCCCAGCACGAATAGGGCAAAGAAATGAGAACCTGTGTCCAAGTTTGTGTGTTTTCAGGACGGTCCTACAGGATCACAGAGCAGACCTAGCAAGAGATGAGAGGAGCGACAAGACCGAGAGTCCTGGAAAGTGGACGGCTCCCACTCGTCTGCAGCTTTCTCTAGTGTTCCTCAGCAGGTGAGGGAGTGGGTGAAGGAGCTCAAGGTGTTTTGTGTTGTGACAGGGTTTCATGATGTCGCCCTGTCTGGCCTGGAACTCACTATCCACCTCAAACTCACAGACATCCTCCTGCCTCTGCCCCTGCACCTAAATGCAGACATTAAAAACATGAAACACTATGCCTGGTTCAGAGTATTAGTTTTAAAGATCATTTGCTTAATAACATAAAAGTAGACGACATATAGAAACAAAACCATGTAGGAGAAACAGGCTTGGTAGAAAATGCTAAAAATATTGTTTAGCCAGTGAATTCATGTGACCTCTGTGGTAAAGAAGAGTTAATACGTATTGATCAGTGACTATGTATCAAGCACAATTCTAAGCATTGATATATAATAGCATTTAATCCCCAGAAAAAGCTCATGGTATAGGTGATATTATTTCTAGCAATACATAATGTTAACACAGCCGGGTGGAGCAGAATCTCACACCAAGACGTCAGTCTCCTGGATCCACGCTTTTGACTACTTGCACGTGCTACTATCATGGACCGGTGTGTGGTACCTTAATCTCAGCTGGTTTGTAATAGCGTCTGTTGGCATCTTCCAATGACGTTCTATACCCATCTCTCAAGAAACGCTTAAATCCGTATTTTCCTTTTAATTTCCTGATGACTTTATCGAGTGTCTGGCTGAACAGAGCTTCATCATCCAAGGCAAATGCAGGATAACTGATGCAGGGGAGCAGGGCAGCATCTGTGTTCTGGGGCCATTAAGATAAGGAGACTGTAAATCCCTGCAGTGGCCTGACCGACACAGTCCAAGAAGATTCATGTCAAGCTAAGGTAAAAAAGCTTATCAACTGACAGTGAGCTTAAGGCAGATGCGCCTACAATGCATTTTTGTAAATCTGATGAAACACACAACACTTTATTTATTAATAAAAAGAATTTTCAGACTTCAATATCAGTCTGTAACTTAAAAATTATAACTGAACAGAATGTGAAAAGTTAATGTTTACTGACACAACTTAGTTAACGGAGCAATTTGCCTGTAACAGTGAAAGGGAGAAAACAAACAAAAGGCCCAACAACTAACTGGGTAAATTAGCACCCATTAGCATTTATATTGCAGAAGCAATTAGAATTAATATTATAGAAATCTGTGTATTGAATGGAAACATGCTTGTTCATAGAAAAGCACTATTCTAGTTTCTTTTTTTAAAAAGTTCTGTTCATATGTGGGAACACGTATCAGGATGTTGCCAAAGCGGCAGAATAAATGAACAGATCATTAAATGAACAGATAACACCTTTTTATTGGTTTTATATTCATTAGGATCTGGCATTACTCATATAAAAAGTTAACCAGTCTGTCTGGGGTAGGTTTTGAAGACTAACCAATCCCTGAGAAAATGGGCGGTCAGATCCCGGATGCATACAGAAGCTCTGTGAGACAGAGAGATTCGGACATGTTTCACCTCGGGGCCAAGATGAGGTGAATTTTTCTAAGACTCCATTATAAAAACAACGATTCCTTTGCTAAATGCTACTTTTGCTAATTTCTCTGAGAGAGAAATAATGCCCATTGTTCTGTTGTCCCTCAACAGTCTCACAGGACTGGACAGCTCTGCCTGAAACTGTTTACTCCCTCCCTGGGCCTCAGGCACTGGAGGAGGGGGACACATCTGCATCACATCTTCTCCTCCTGCAGCTCCACACCACAGTGTGCTTTCTTGAAAAGTAGATAAACACAAAAATCACGGGAATTCATTTCAGTTAGCTATAATGTCATCTCACGTGAGAGCGTGATTCTCGGGGTAGCAGCGAGCACAGAGTCTGCCTGTTGCGATTGTGAGCATCCAGATCCACAAATATAACCGACCAAGAACAGCCCTGGGAATAGAAACACACGCCTCAGAGAACTGTAAACCATGTGACACTCTTCCTCGAGACACGACAATTAAACAATTCTCTATCACTAACTGCAATTGGGTAAGAGATTATTAAGACCTTAATTTTCATTAACTACTTGTATTACATGTAAATGAGTGCTTTGCCTGTATTCATGTTTGTGTACCACATGCATACCTGGTGCCCATGAAGGCCAGAAGAGGGCATCAGATGCCCTGGAATTGAAGACATAGACAGTTGTGAGCCTCTATGTGGCTGCTAGCAATTGAACTTTAAGAGTCCTCCAGAAGAATAAATAGCCAGTGCTCTTGACCATCTCTCTAGCCCTTTACTTTTCTTTCTCTAATGCTTTCAATACTTCCTGAATTTCTTGAAATGAACTTATAATAATTAGATATTATTTTATATTCTCATCTTTTCTTACAAAGGTTTTGATTTTATAAAGATGTCTAGTAAATTATACCCATTTTAATGAAGAAACAGTTTAGCTAGTATGATAAGAGATAAAGCAAGAAATAAATTTGATTCATAAATCTGAGTTGTGAACACCTCCTGTATGATTTTTATTACATGATCAAACGAAACAAATTTAGGTAGCAATCTAGAATTATGTTGAGTAAGCATCTAGACTTAATCTTCTTGAGCATTATCTAGTAGAACAGGATGACGCCTCATTCAAAGCACCATCGTTAACTCTGGCGAGTGAGAACAGGGAATGAGGAAAGGCCTCCTACAGGCTGTACTGGGGGTAAGCAGAGTCCTGGGCTCCTACACTTCTGCCGACTGCACAAAGCATCCTGGAGAGGTGTGTACAGTAGGAACCAAAGCTGACATTGTCCGAGGACTATAGGAAGCAGTAACGCAGCCACTGTCTGAGTGAGCACAGCACGGGGAGAAGACAAGCGCGATGGACCTGCTGCAGTCCTGCTAGCAGCTGGAGTGCTCCTGCCAAGACGCGTGGGAAACAACGACAAACCCAACAAAACCCAGGCAAGACCTAGGCAAGAAGGACCACAACATGACATGCAATGGCATGCAGAGACAGAGGGAGACATCAGCCAGAGAGCTAGCAGGGAAAGTGCTAGCATATCAGAGACAGATGTGTGCAGAGCACTCAATTGGGGAATTCTTAGAGGGAGGAGTCCCCACATAGGCATCCTCAGTAAGGAGACCACACCCATTGATGGGTCTGAATTTATGACATTGGACTCCCCATTTACCAGGTAACCAGGAAGCCTGCTAAAAAAGACAACCCCAAGCAAGAAATAACATTGCTCCTAACCAGGAAGAAACACTAGCTGATCGGATAGTTTCTGTTTCATTGTTTCCTTTTACTTTTTCATGTACACTTTGGTATGACAACTGGGTGGTTGGATGGTTGGGTTGGTTGGCTGGTTTTAGGTTGTGTCTCACCTGAACAGACTTTTATGACTGTTCTTTCCTTTCCTGTACCTATTCCCATTACTGCTTGTGTGGCTAAAGGAAAAAGACCAAATTTGTTTCTACTTCTACGTGAAAGACTGAGTGAACTGCCCATTTAGTAATATTTAGCATACAGTTATGTTAAAACAGCTATGTTCTTGGCTGCAGTTTAGAGTTTCTGAGCATTAGAACTCTAAGAGGCTCCAGCCTCCTTTACACAAGGTCAGGAGCGAGCCTAGGTGCCGTGACTGCCTTTTGAATTGCTCCAAGGAGTCTAACGTATGCACAAGATTGAAAAACACACCAAGAAACAATATTGGCAGAACATTTATAGCTATGACTCAAAATCCTGGTTAGGCGAGTCAGGTGTTCCAGAAAAGTAAAGCCCTAACAACCAGGCTGGGGCAGCGGCTGTATGGAGCGTGCGTGGCAGAGAGGCGGAGAAGGTGTTAAACAGCACACATGGCCTCAGGTACTTCAGACGTCATGATGAAACCCAAGCCAGTCACTACCAGGGACACCGCCGACCTGGACACCCAGCCCCACTCAGCTTTCTGGTTGGCAGCCTAGGAAGATGTGACCTTTTCAACCCGCTGTTATATTAGGCCCTCTGCTTTAATCCAAGAGGCCTGGCAGGCTTCCTGAGCAATGCTAGAAGACTTACAGTCCACCCTAGTCTGTTAGCTTCTGTACCAGGCTTCCTTTTCTTACCACGTTGGCAGAGCCCGCTGTCCCTGCACTGTCCCTCTATGACTAAGAACACTGGTGGCCAGTGTTAACTACCATCATGTGGACCGTCACATCGCTTTACCACTTCAGTAATCCTCACACCTTCCTAAGGAAAACGGGTCTAGTTCTTGGCCCAGAATGGGGAGCTTCCTCTTCCTGCTCGTTCTCTTCCAGCAACAGCCGGATCTGCTGTCAGCTGTTAGAGTCTGTAAGTGCAAAATTTGCTTAAAGATCCCATGAAACGTTAAGCGATTTTCTAGGCTCCACTTTATCCAGAGAGAAGGGGTAGGGACAGAGGGAGAGGGGAAGAGAGACAGAGTAGAGAGAAAGAGACAGAGAGAGAGGAGAGGGAGGGAGGGAGGGAGGGAGAGGGAGAGGGAGAGAGAGAACGAGAGCTGAGGTTCACTAGGCCCACAATTTCCCACCCTCACTACAGACATTACAAAAATTCTCTCTGCATGAAATATACATTGAAACGAACATGAGACACACAATGACAGGAATGCATCAACAGTGTGGAACTCCCCAGAAGCCACTCAGAGAAGGGGGAGTTTATCCAACCACTCAAATCAGACTTATCAAGATGCCCCAGCACCAAAGGAAAGCTGAACTTCAAGTGAACTTCAACAGCGACGTCCAAACATGGGCTGCCACCCACATTGCAGGTGGGTATGGTTCTAAGGAGATGACTTTGACAACAGATAGGAAAGTTACATAAACATGCAAATAATTAGATTTCTCTTTTACCTGGTTTCCAAAGAGGTTAAATCCATTAATCGCTTCTAAGGCTGCTTTTGCTAAGCCAACAGAGCTGGAGAGAAGGGAAGACATCACTAGTGACATAAATCCAGCAAGTTTCTTAACAACAAGTTCCCTTATAACAACCCACGCAGGAGAAAACATCATTCCCACATTTTTTTTTTACTTGATTTTGTTTTTCATACTAATCACCCATGAAAACTGTTTCTAGGTTCATCTTGACCTGGATTCTACCTCCAAAAGGAGCAGTCTGATTTCCGTTTATGAACTCAAGAAAGAACGGTAAGCTCGGGGATGGGCCTTGTGCCGGGCTGGGCAGCACCGTTACTCAGATCAATGGAACAGGCTCTTCCTGTGTCAATTTGGAGCCTTATGAAAACATTTTCTGTGTCATATACTTGTTACAGAATGTAATTTAGTGTAGCCACTCAAATGTGCTCTTTCTAGGATCCAATAAAATTGGCATTACTTTATGTTCACAGAATTACCGATCACTATTTGGGGCTATATTCTCTGTAATAAAGTGAGTGTTATTTCCTTCAGTGTCCTACTCCTTTGGCCTCTTAGATGCTGCATGTAACAGTGCTGAAAATGACTTATTTCATTACAAAAATAACGCTCTGCGCATGTGCTGCAAGCAGAGTGAACTTTCGTCCTTGCTTAGGTCATGTTCGTTTCTGGTATAACCGAAGTTCTCAAGCCCAGTTTATCTTGCTTTCTGCACATTTGCATTTGTTTTACTCAGCCCCAACTACATATATTGCTCATACGTATCACTGAAACTCAGCAAACTGTCATCAGGCCAGTATTTCTCTACTGTGGTCCCAAAGCAGCACCAGCACCAGCACCAGCAGCAGCAGCAGCAGCAGCAGCAGCAGCAGCAGCAGCAGCAGCACCTAGGAGCGTGTTAGAAATGCCGGTTTTCACTCTTCTCTGGGAGGAGGGCCCAGTAAACAAGTGTTTGCATGGATGCTACATTTCACAATGACTGGCTGTGTGCTGCCCTGTTGTAGGATGGGCACAGGGTGGTGGTTACTATCTTAATCAGAGTGTGTGTGTGTGTGTGTGTGTGTGTGTGTGTGTGTGTGTGTGTGTGTGTCTACCCACAAGATATGAGCAAGGTGGGTTTGCTGTTCCCTCAGAAAAGGAAGGTGGGGAGGGTCATAACACCCGCACTTGACATTCCAGCTACCTTCTGAGCGGTGTCTCCCTCCCAGAACATCTAGTTTTGGTCAATGCGCGTGGTCTGCGGAGGTGCTCAATGCAGGGTGTAGCAGGTGAACCAAAGTGGGGCTGAGAAGAGTCACTGCATCCACTGCAGACGTCATCGCCCAGGCTGGAGTGGGGTGTTCTGGTGATGCAGCTTCTGTGCTCCCCCTGTGTGGCTCTAAGTACCCTGCCTTGCTCCAATAAGGATAGTAAATTCACTGGGTCACCCAGTTGATCATGGATGACACAGTTGTTCCCTTGGTCTGTTGTTAGGGCCATGGCTGGGGTGAATAGATGCTTATTTGCCTCTCTCCAAAGAAAAGTTAACCTAATAAGCCCAGTGGTAGAATGCTTCCTCCCATGCATAAGGCCTGACTCCCTTAGGATCATCAAAAACTGAGGAAATGAGTGAATAAATCAGAACCACGATACTTAACTGTTTATTACTGCTTTATCAACATTTTTAGATACATCTACAGACTGTTCCCAAGCAATGTATTATAGGATAATAAGTGGTTAGACACCTTAAAATCTATTTGGCTGCGAGAAAAAAATGGGGATGGTAATCACTGTTCTTATTACATATAAATAAAAACCCCAGACATTACATAAGACAAACCTATTTAGGCTCTAAAAGAAAAGGAGAAGGCAGACATCTTCAGAACTCCAGGAACAACAGTGGAGTGATTTCTACTGTGTCTATCCAGAAGATCTCCCTCAAGGTTCATGGCTAACTACCTTGAAGTAGAGAGCACAGCAGCAGAGGAAGGACGAAGAGGGCAAGAGACTGTACCCTAGAAAGTTGTACTGTGACCCACACTGCTTCCCATGGCATGGTGTGTGTGTGTGTGTGTGTGTGTGTATGTGTGTGTGTGTGTGTGTGTCTATATATAGATATAGATATAGATAGTGATATAGATAGCGATATAGATATTCTGATCTATCCAATACTAAGGACCAGGAAACAGTAATCATTTAGACAATAGCCACTCAGGTAAATATGTGCCGGTATCCTATCCACTCCAGCTCACGGTCAGTTTTACCATCCTCAGCTTCTGTGATGCCAGGGAAGTAAAAAGAGAAAAGCCAAGGCTGCTATTCTAGATGGATTCTAAGGGATGCCCCTCCCGATCAACCTTGGTAGCAGAGAGACACTCTCTGGACTTGCACTCTTGCCTATGGTTAATTTAAAAAGTGAGTGTTTCTTTCCTGTTAAGACAGTGTCAGAGGTTACCTGGTAGGGAGTCATTATTTTTTTGCCAGTCACACATAATCATAAATAGAAGGCAAATGAGAATAATGAAACAGAGGAATCAATGAAGGCAACACAGGAGATGCCTATCTCACAGATAATAAGAAATCCTCATCTTGGGTGTAACCACCTTGACAATACTTTTTTTCATGCAGCATGAGATTATGTATTTTCTGTCCCTTGCAAATTCTGTGTCAAAAGCATTTTAATGGTGCTTTTGAACATGTATGACATAAATTAAAATATAATATTAAAAAACTGAGTGGGCAGGGTTCCATGACAGGAAAAAAAAAAAGAAAAAAAAGATCAACTAAAGTGAAATATTGAATAACCAAAATTATCCAATAAAGACAAATGAGAAAAATAGACAAAAGAAAAACAGTAACAAAAATGGAGCTTCAGAAATCTGTGAAAATACTTTGGGGCCAGCAAGATGCTGCCATGGTTAAAGGGGCCTGCTACTCAAGCCTAGTGACCTGAGGTCGGTCCCCAGAACCCATGTAAAGGCAGAAGGAGAGACCCAACTAACAAAGTTGTCCCCCGACTTCATGTGTACTGTTGACACATTTGCACTTGTCCCTCCCCTCCATGCCAACACGAATACTACATTTTAAAAAGCAAAACAATCAAACATGCCATTTGAAATTTTTAGGGGAGAAGGGGTAGAAATGAAATAAGAGCAGGAAAACTTCCAGATTAGCAAGAGTCATAACATGCCAACCCAGAAAGCTGAACAAAAGCAAATGGGATTTTAAAAAAAATTCATGCCAAAACATCATTCCTTCTGAAGAGAACAGAGGAGAGGGGGAAGAGAAGAAAAGAAAAGTTCTTCCAAGTACCTAGTACTCAGAACAAATATATCAGTCCCAGGAGAAAAGACTGCAATGACCGTTGGTCATTTCATAGGGGTTATGAAAGCTGGAAAGAGGTGGCGCACGAGTCTTCAGGAGGAGAAGGGCAGGACCCACCCACCCAGAGGCCTGTTCCCATAGATATGTGGTCCAGTCAAGTCAGTGGGAAAACGGGTGCTCCTACTGTCACATCACCCCAAAAGAATGATGGGTGGCAGCTTGCAAAGCATAAAAGTGACTTTTCTTTTATTACAAAGGAAAGAAATCTAAAGTTTGGTACATGGGAGGGAGAGAGGAAAGGTCGGGAACATGGTAAGCAAATGTGTGGATGCAGCAGGCTCCCTCCAGCTTTGCGGTTGACAGCTAAAGCAAAAACAAGACTGATGTGATTCTCAATGTAAATGGAGAAAGCACTTAAGACAACAAGAAAATGAATATAAAGTTTGCTTCTATACTTCCCTCAAGCTAAAAATGATATTAATATACACATATATCCATGCACATAAATAAAATGGACAGCTAATTAAGAACTAGATGCTTAAAGGTAAATAAAAATGAAACTGGCTTTAACAATTTTCAAATATCCACATAAGACAGGAAAAAGAAAATAGAAATAAAAAGAAGAGGAAGGAAAACCCAATATAAAACGGCAGACTTGAGCTCAAGTGTGTCAGTATTTGATATAAAAGGCCGCATACCTAAATGAAAAGGGGAGTTTGAAAGATGGCTCAGCAGTTGCGAGTGCCTGCTGCTCTTCCTGGTGATCTGAGTGTGGTTCCCAGCACCCACTCTGGGTGACTCACAACTGCACGTAACTACAGCTCTAGAGGATCCCATGCTCTCTTCTCACCCCTGGGGGCATCTGTACACGTGTGTGCACACAGATACACAAATAAATGGAAGTTAAAAATAAACCTTTAAAAAGCTAAAAGAGAATGCAGAGTTAAATTACAAGCTAACTGCATCCTACCAATGAGGATCTCATTTCAAATGTAGCAGTGTAGGTGGAATGAAAGTAAAAACATAGAAAAAGGTAAATGTCAGGAAATCACTAGTCAAAAGAGAGCAGGGATGAATGTAGTTAACAACAGATGAAATGGGCTTCAGGGCAAAGAAAATTAGCATGGAGAAATTATATGATAAAAGAGTCAATGAAACACGAAGAAGCAGTGGTGCCAAGTAAACATGAACATGGAACTTCAAAGGGTGTGAAATAAAATTGACAGAACACAGAGGAATTGAACAGTCATGCTGGAGACATCAGTGGTCTTCGTTAAACAGCGGGTAGAACACAGGGATGCAGCTCAGATCTAGAAGGGCTTCACGCCATGACCAATGGGGGGACTGGGACAGCGGAGGACTTAACGCCCTTACCAATGGGGACTGGGACAGCGGAGGACTTAACGCCCTTACCAATGGGGACTGGCTTTTGGAATGATCTATACAACAAGGCAAAACACACAAATAGCTTAAGGTTTTATTTCATTCTATTCCATTATTATTGTTTGCATGTGTTTATAATGTGCATGTGTGCTGGTACGTGTGGAGGTCAGAGGACAAGTATTTTTAGCTGTTTCTTTCTATGTACCCTTCTGTGGGTTCTGCAGGTCAAATTCAGATTGTCAGGCTTTCAAGGCCTTTTCACCTGCTGAGTCATCACACTGGGCCAAAATATAAATCCTTTCAAAGTACATGCAAAGACACACCAACACACACCATACCCTGGCCATAAATGGAAGCCTCAAAAATCTAAAATGATTTAAGTCACAGTGTGTTCTCTGTCAATAGTGGAATGAAAGTGAAATCAGTAACAGGAAAATAACAATAATTGTTCTCTCAAAATACTTAAAAACAGGATGCCACCCTTCTACATAACCACAGGAATCATAGAGGACATCTCCAGTGAAATTAAGATAACAATAGTGAAAATAGGACATGTCAAAATGTGTATGGAAAAACTAGAGTAAAATTAAGAGAGAAATTTTATAGAATACATTTAGAAGAGACTCAAATTAATTATCTAAATCTTAACCTTAATTAAGCCTTCATCAAAAAAAAATTAAACCCCAAAATACAAGCAAGAACAGAAATCAATGAAACTGAAGACCAAAAGGAAAAAAGAAACCCAAAAAAGTTATGAAATAATGAAATGATTTTTTAAAAGTATCACTAAATAAAATTGACAAATCTCTAGAAAGACTGGGGAAAAATGTCAAAAAGCACAGTGCCCAGTATCAAACACTAGATACATCAAATGAATAATAAAAATATTCCAAATAATTTCACATGCATAAATTTGACAACTTAGAAGCTCCCCAGTTCCCAGGAAAGAAGCAAACAACAAACTACTGCTATTTTCTCAATATGGAATTAACAAACTGGATAGTTCTATAACAGGAGCTAGGAGAGGGACAGCATGAAAGAGGAGGAGGAAGAAGAAATAAATAGGACGGCAGACATCTGAAATAGCCATAGGGAATTACATTATTGTATGTTAGCCTAAACTTACATGTACATGTATATGTTAATGTAATGTCTTATATATATGTATGTATATATTTGAGTGACATTTTGGTTATGCCATTTGGGAAGACAATTCCTCCCCCGCAAGGACCATAAACTAATAAAAATCCCCACATCAGTCATGAGAAACCTCCTTTTGAGTTGTTGGCCATGGGGGTCCAAGAGACTCCCCAAACAGTAACAATATAGGCTGTTGTTGCCTCCCAGAAACTGAAGGGAAGACCCTGTTCTCTTGCTAAAGACATCACCCACTCTGGAAACAGGACTTGAGGATTCAAGCTTGATCTGACCCTAACTCTTCCTTCCTGAGGACTAGCTTTCGCTGTACCAGAAGATGCTATATGAGCGGCCAAGGGAAGAACACAACCAGTAATCCTGGCCAGCTGTGACACCTATGAAGCACAGCAAGACTAGCAGGGCAAGATATCCTTAAGGGTACAATAGTGGCATTTATATTTTGATGGCAAACAAAAGCTGCCTAATGGGACTTAATGTCCGATCAACAGGAAAGAAATCATGACTGGTCCTGTAAATCTACTCAGCCTAGTGTGGTTATGGATCTTAGGAGAAACTACTGTTGCTACTTCCCTAACACCATTCTAAATACTTGTCCTTATACCCAGAGATACATGTGGGTCTTGCCCTTCATCAAAGACACTTCTTTTTGCAGTAGATAGAGACCATAACAGAATCCTACAACTGGTCAAAATGCAGATAGAAACTGGCCTGACCATGGGGTGTCCAGCACCAGTAATACATCTACAACAGAACTCTACACCAGAAATTCAGGGGGCGTCGTGGAAGAGGGAGAAGAAACATCATAAGAACCAGAGGAGCAGGAAGTCAGCTGTGGACTGTGTCTTATAGATAGAGCAGGAAAGCTACATCCATGGAATCCCAGCAATATGGCTGATTAAACCAGACAAGACCAAAGGCAATGCCAGTTGACATGCCAACTCAGGGTAAATCTCAGTAAGAACATCCTTAGATGGAGAGCGATAGTGATTAACAACTGGGGAGAGGTGGAGAATGAATCCCCTAAATGGTTGTCATACTAAGTGGTCAGCCCTGAAATAATGTGCACATAAGCAACACTAAAAAGGGCCAGTAGGTTGTATTTATATATTTTTTCACTTATATATGTAATATTAATTCAAGAAAAAGAAGCCACAAACTTGAGAGGGAGTGAAGGGTATGGGAGGTGTTGGAAGGGGGGATGTAAAATGATGTAATTTTATTTTAATTAGAAGAAAAAAGAAAAATGGTCAAGACAGTATCTTGAGGACAAAAGGATTTTATTGGTTTCTATGAAATATTTAAAATTAATAATAACCAAACATGATTTTCCCATGTAGCATTCATGTTATGAGGCAAGCATTACCTTGACACCAAAAGATACACATAAGATACAAAATTAAGTCTATAGACACTTATGCCCTAGGCACCTCTCCTGAGCATGTACACTGAAATCCTCAACATCATTCAACAAGGTGTGACATGAACTCTCAAAGCGGGAACACTCCAGGGATAATTGCCTGGCTGAATAATGCAAAGGCAAGTCAATGTAGTCTATCATACCAACACTCTGAAACCATATGGTGGTACCAGCCAATGAGAAAGGCATCTAGACAAAGTCAGCATCTGCCCATAAGAAAAATCCCCCAGAAACTAAGACTGGAATTTGATCCACAGAAGCCCCACAGTCTGTCCCCAGTTCCAAAATGGTGTGACTGTCTACGTGAGGAGTCTAGTAAAGAACATATCAAAGCTCATCGAAGTCCCAACAAGGCTCTTGTAGATACTGACAAGATTACTCTAAATTTGTATGGAAAATGTTTTTAAAAACTGCAAAACACAGAAAAAAAGTTATCTACTCCATTTTGAAATTTTTATCCTGCTGACTGTATGACTGTATTGAAGTCCATGTGTAGATGACAGACACACAACTGAGCAATAGACAGATATAACACACACGCCCATTAAAATTATTAATAACTATTTACATGGGTTTATTGTGTGCACATGTGTAAACATATGTCCTGTGTGTCACGCATGTGTATATATGTCCTGTGTGCCATGGCACATGTATGGTAGGAAGAGAACATCTTTAATTAGTGAGTACTTCCTTGTATTGAGGGTTCCAGGGATTGACTGAGGTCATCAGGTTGCACGGCAAGCACTTTCACTTCCCGTGCCATCCTGCCAGGCCTATGCCCATATAGTCAATCAGTTGATTGATTAACTTTGTGTGTGTGTGTGTGCTAGTGTCCAGACTCCGAGCCTTGAGCAAATGATGCAGTGAGCTACACTACCTCATGTTACTTTGAAAAGTGAGAGTGAGAAGCGTGTCTCAATGGAGACAGCCTGTTGTAGCGACGGTGCTGGGAGCTCAGTATCAAACACACATGGAAAAAGCAAAGCTTCCCAATCTAGACCTAAGTTTCACTCTCCCAAATTCCTGAAAGTGGATAATGACATACATGTAAGATGTGACTGTGTGTGAAACTTTGGGGTGGTGGTGGAAGAACTCTTCAGCAAAGACTAGGCAAAGAGCTATCTATCAAAGATGACACCAAGAGCATAGAGCATACAATACAGGATGGCTGAAATGGACTTCCTTGGAATTAAAACCGTTAAGTAGCAGAGTGGAGAGATGACTCAGCAGCTCTCACGGTAAGTTTGGTTCCTTGCTCACACACGGCTGCCCCAGCCATCTGTAAGTCCAGTCCCAGGGGACCCAAGGCCTGCTGTGACCTCTGCAGGCTTCTGTATGCAGGTGCTGTGCAGACACATATTCACCCACAAACACTTAGACATATAATTTTTTTTTTCATGTTAAAGATGAGGATAAGAGTCATGGCTATAACTCAGTGCAGAGCACTTGCCTAATGTACATGAGGTCCTAGGTTCAGTCCCCACTACCTCAATACATTAAAAAGGAATTAAGGACTGGTATATACAATATATAAAGAACTCTCAAAATTAGCAAAAAAGTCTAATCCGAACAGCAACAAAATGAGTAACTTTTTTTGTAGCAAAATCGGATAAACAGCCCACAAATAAACACATGAAAAAGATGTTCATCACAACCAGTCAATGGAAAATCCAAGTCAAATCAGATGTAGGCAGCATTGTGAACCAGCCAAAGTGGCTAAAATAAAAATTACAGATGACACCAAGAGAGAGACAAATTGCATCATCACTGCTGGTGGAAATGCCAGTTCATATATGTCCTCAAGAAAAATTTGGAAATTTCTGGACAAAACCAAACCATGTAACTATGATATGTATATAATTACTATACATAATATCCAATACTATGCACTAAGCCCAGAAATTTTTCACTTCACACAAAACCCTGAATGAAACATTGTTTCCTTTTGTGAGGCTGTGTTCGGGCAGCAGGTCTAAGAAACCACTGTCCAGTCCTAGATCATAAGTTCTCTGCTTTTGTGTCTTCTTGGCCATCTGTAGTCTTCCTATTACACACAATCTTTGAGCTGCACCAGGTTTATTTTTGTGTCTGGTGTGAGGTAAGATCCAGATCTGTTGGTTTGCATGTGAATATCTGTCTTATGACTCCACACTGAAAAAGATTAGTCTTAATTGGATCATTGTACTATCAAAATGAATTGACCCTATATGAATGGATTTACTTCTGGACTGTTAATTCTACTGATCTCTATGCTTATTTGTATCGACAAATCAAACAATCTTAAATTGCTGTACCTTTGTAACTTGTCTTGTTTTGGTTGGGAGGGTATTTTATCTTTTTATTTGTTGACTTAGGGTCTCATGAGGCCCAAGCTAGCCTTAAATTCACTATGTAGCCATGAATTTGAACTCCTAATCCATTGCCTCTGCCTCTACTTCCTACGGGCTGATATTATAGGTACCAGCGACCAGCTTGCCTTTCTAGTAAGTACTGAAACTGAAAACTGTGACTTTTGTAACTTTTCCTTGTTTCATGGTGTTTTGTTCGGTGTGGGTCCAAACACTGAATTGGGAGGATCATTTAAGCCTAAAAGCTGGGCCTTACAGACCTCTCTGAGTAAACATAAAAAAGGCAACACCCCAAAAGGATTTGGGGTGGAGGCTGGAGAGAAGGGCAACTAAAAGGCTATAAAACAAATTTGGAAACGGGCTTAGAAAAGAGCACTGCACCCTGACTAAAATACACATTCACTGATTATTTCTATTTTAACCTTCTCTCCAAATATAATTAATTAGTTAATTAGACATGCTATAAATTGACAAATATACCGATTTGTTACTCACTAGTTATTCAAATCTCTGGCAATAGCAACTTATTTCTTTTGAGATCTTACATTGTGCTTGCAAAATGGTAAGTGCTATTAAAAGAATTAAGAAATACTTTAATAACACAAGGACTTAATGATTCTATTATAAGTTGTTAACTATATAAAGTGACTGATCAACAGAATATATGCTGATAAGATACTTGCAAGGTGATACCACAGTGTTTGTTCTAGGGATAGCTAAAATAATTGCTTAAAAGATGATTTGTAATAAAGCAATTTGTTACTAAAAACAAACAAACAAAAAACCCAAATCACTTCTAAAGAAGATGGTATGATTTGAGCTAGGTAATTTAAAATATACCAGAAAACCTACACACTGCAAGGTACAAAACCAGGCTCACAGAGTTCTCTTCAGACTACTTGGCCTTAATTCCCTGAGCTGCTCAATTATACTTAAGAGACAGGATTTTACAGTACTGCAAATGTAACTGTGATCATGGATGGATCTGTATGGAAATTTGCATAAAACAAAGCAGAATGAATGGAGAGAAGCTTCTATGACAGTCAAAGTGGAAAACAAAAAGTTACGTAAGAATCACTAAGTAGGCGGGGCATGGGGGGTGCACCCCTTTAACACCAGCACTTAGGAGGCAGATGCCAGCAGATCTCTGTGAACAGTCAGCCAGAGCTACTTAGGGAGACACTGTCTCAACAAACAAACAAACAAACAAACAAACAAACCAAAAACCATCCTGAGGTAACCCAGACCCAGCAAGACAAACATAGGATGTGCTCAATTATAAGCTACAAAGTAAATACTAACCAAGCTACAATCCACAGACCCAGAGAAGCAAAGTAACAATGTGTGTGTGTGGGGGGGGGGGCACAGAGAACAGGAATCTCCCTGAAAAGCAACATAGAATAGCTGTCACAGGTAGACTGGGGGTCGATGGGGACAGGAACAGGTGGGATCAGGTGCAGGGAGGATGAAGGGAGAGAGTACTGGGACAGACAACTGAAATTGGGCTTCTTGGGAACAAGCGAGAAACCTAGTGTAATGGAAACTCCCAGGGACCTATGACGGTGACCCTAGCTAAGATTCCTGGCAATGGGGGATACAGAGCCTAAATAGGCCATCTTCTGTACCAGGCGAGACTTCCAGTGGAGGGGTTGGGGCACCAACCCACCCATAAAACCTTCGATCTATACTTTGTTCTGCCTACAAGATGTAATGGGGTAGAAATCGTGGGAGTGCCACACAGTGACTAGTCCAGCTTAATACTCATGGCACGGGAGGGAGCCCACCCCTGACTCTGCCTGGAGGGCCAGGACACAGAGGTTGAATAACCCAGAGACCTAGCATAGACCAAACACAACTGGAAAAAAAGAAAAAAAGAAAAGAAAAGAAAAGAAAGAAAGAAATGATTCCTAGTGAGATTCTGCTATACTCAGAGACTGATGCCTAGCCCAACTGTTATCAGAGAGGCTTCATCCAGCAACTGACGGAAACAGATGCAGAGACCCAGGCAGACGTTAGGCAGAGCTCAGGGAATCCTATGAAAGAGGGAGAGGAAGGACTATAGGATCCAGATAGGTCAAGGACAACACAAGAAAAACCAGAACCAACTAACCTGGGGTCACAGGGGCTCACAAAGACCCAGCCAACAACCAGGGAGCCTGCAGGGGTCTGGCCTAGGCCTCTGCATATACGTTAGAGCTGTGTAGCTTGGTCTTCTCGTGGGACTCCTACAGGGGGGCAGGGGCTGTCTCTGATTCTTTTGCCTACTTTTGGGACCCCTTTCCTCCTACTGGGGAGATGCCTAGTCTTACTCTACCTTGATTTGCCATGACTGGTTGACATTCATGGGAGGCCTGCCCTTTTCTGAAGAGAAATGCAGGAGAAATGGAGGAGGAAGTGATGAGGGCCTGGGGGAGGAGAGAGAGAAAACTGCAGCCGGGATATAATATGTGAGAGAAGACTAAATTTAAAAATTAAAAGAGAAAAACAAAGAAAAAATACTAAATAGTTATCTTAAATACAGAATAAGATAGGAATAAAATGGTCACTAAAGGAATCATATACTGCTACATATCTACTATTTTATTATTTTCCTTTCTTTACTAGAAAACAAGAATATGAAACTTTTTAAAAATTAAAAATCAGATTTTAAATCTTTTGCTTCTAATGTCATCTTTAATCTCAAGTACAAGAGTGACCAACAAAGCAAGGGGATTATTTGGTTAAACGTAAGAGTCTATTTATGAGTTAATGCTTAGAAAACTTTTCCCCAAGGTTAGGGCTTAGGATCGAAAGGACACTTTATAAGTATAGCCTGAGTCTTCCCCAAGCGAAGAAGGTATAGGTTTAAATGTAGCCCCAGAGGCAGTTTGAGATTAGCTGGATCTGTCCCTGCGGGATGAAAACTGATGCTGCTATAAATAGAGAGCAAAGTGCTGTTCGGGCGTTCACTACAGGCCCTGGAGGACGAACAGAAGAGAAGAGAAGAACACCGTCTGGCATCACCCAGTTGTCCCTGGAGACACTGAGAGACGCTCCGGCCTAGAAAGAGCCAAAGCAGCAGAAAAAAGCGTGGGTCCAGCAAATGGTTACTCAGGAAACATTTGAAGAGAAGTGGTGAATTTGGAGCAATTAATGGACCTTTCTGCTGAAGCCCCAGAGAGGGTGAGGCTGGGCTTGGACGGAGTTCAGATAAATGGATGAAGAGCACTGTTCAATAAAACAACATCATGCTGGGGTTTAGCTAAGAAACGTTAAAGAAGTTTAGACTATAGATGAGACTAGGTCAGAAACTGGAGGCAACCTTGAAACCACAGTGGTGACAGGTTTATTTTTCACCCTGCTTTTGGTCCGGAATCTAGTTCCGACTCGATGACTTACTGCATGTATAACTTAAGGGGGAGGGACTCACACAGCTCTCCAAACCTTACTGTCTCCCTCTATAAAAGGGACCAGTGCTCTCTGGATGACTTAAACACATATTCTATAGCTGTTCAGTACCACGGGCTGCAATCGTTAAAGGGCTGATAAGCACAGATGTCAAAGAGGAGGACTGCAGGCTCAGAACACCAGGAATGTGTTTTAGTGGCTCAGGGGCAGCAGCCTTCCTGCATACAAAGTGCAGCTTAGAAGAGAAGCACCCCATGTGCCAAGCGAAAGGAGAGCCAAACCGAAGGCAAGTCAGGCTCCCCATCCCCCACCCCTTCTGCTACAGACAACTGTAAGGCAGACTAGAGGGAAAGGCAAAGAGCCAGAAAAGTAAGGGACGTGTAAATACACACACCACACACATGACTGCAGACAGACAGATGCCTGACTCCAGAGAACCAGTGACCTTGAGGTGAGAGCAATGGATTTTTTTTTTCCTCAGAGACAGGACCTCTCAGTAGCCTGGACCTTGCCAAGTCTACTAGGCTAGTTGGCCAGACAGCCTCAAGGATCTGCATATCTCTGCCTACCCAGTGCACCACCACACCCTACAGTTTAATGTGAGACCTGGTTATCAAAACAGGTCCAAATAATTATAAGCCAAGCGCTTTAGCAAAAGAACTATTTCCCCAAGCCCTGCAAGAGATCTTTTTACTGAAGTCCTACCATAGAACAGCTAATGGGATTCAGATGAAGGGCCAGGGAGTAGTCTTGTCAGACCTGACTAGTTGTGCTGATTTAAGGAGTAGTCCTGTCAGACCTGACTAGTTGTGCTGATCTGACTGAGGATGACCCCATAGGCTCAGATAGCTGGATGCTTCCTCACCAAAGAGTGAGGCTGTTTGGAAGGGCTTATGAGGTGTGGCCTTGTTGGGGAAGGAATATCATTGGGCTGGACTATGAGGTGTCACAGGACTAAGCCAGGGCACCTCTCTCTCTCCCTCTCTACCTCCCTGCTGCCTGCAGATCAGGATGCAAAGCCCTTAGCTGCTGCTCCAGAGCCACGCCTTTGTGCTGCCTGCCATGATGATCATGTGCCACTGCTCTGAAACCATAAGCAAGCCCCAATTAGATGCTTTCTTTCATAGGAGATGCCTTGTGTCATTGTGCCTCTTCACAGCAATAGAACAGTGATGGAGATACTAGTGTTTGTTTTTTAACGGTGATATAAAAGTAATAGCAATTCAGTAGAAAACATGCTTTGGAGTTTTATCTCTCCTCAGGGTAGAGATACGTGTTACATTTATACTCTTGTGATACTGGACAGCTTCTAGTCAGCCATGTCGTCATGAGGATAGACAGCTGATAATCCACAGGGTACTACTACATAACGCAAAACTATGACACCCAGCAGGGTAAGTAAATTAAACACATTTCCTATTCATGGTCAGTTCAGTCTGGGATCGGTTTATGCAGAGTAGCCCCATTTAGTGGAAGATCACTTGCATAGATTAATTCAAAGCTTAAGGATAATGTAAAGCTGGTGAATTTAGTGGTGGGGGACAGCTGCACGTAGACCCACATAATCTGGAGATATCCCATTGTAGAAATCAATGAAGGGTCGTGACCCCATCCCTAGCTGGAAGCAGCGCTACACTCTAGGACACACACAGTACAGGAGATACTGCTTGCCGGCAACTGAAACCATCACCGTGCCCATGAGCACTGTGAGACATGGTTGCCTTACCATTCCAAAATGTATTCTTTCTGCATCAGAGATGACATATCTCAAACAGGCATACGTGAATGACAGTTTGGAACCATTGCAGAGTTAGAGGTTGTGTAAGAAAAATAAAATTCTCTGAGGAGATGATAAATTCTTACACAATAAATGGTAAGATTAATGTTAAATGCATAAAACCTACCATCCGAACTCAAACGGCAACCCTCGTTACTTCTCCAGCTGAACACAATTGGGCTTGCTACAGTTAAAATTAATTTTTCATGGAAAGAACAGCAAAGAGCATCACACGGAATATGATTCCACGCAGAGCAGAAGAGCAGCAATCACTGAGTTTAGTGACACAGAGAACGGCCTATGGTCTACACCCTGGCTTGTCAGGGCTAATCTGACAGTCCTTTTTATTTCCGTCTTTTGTACTGACATGTTCTTAAATAAGTGATATATCAGTGTCTAGTCATCACTAATGCTAGGCATTCAAAAATATATGTCATATTTAAATTATTGTTGCAGCTCTATAGAGTAACTATTATTAGCTTCATTTTAAAGATGAAAAAGAGGCACACAATGAGTGTATAACTTATTCAGGTTTACACAGCTAGGATCCGGAAGTAGTTTTAAAATAAGGCTGCTATACTAATTTAATTTGTTGTAGGAGATTAGTCATTAATCAAAACACACAGAGTTATAGATTCTTTTTCTTAATGCTTATTTTATTATTTTTAATTATGTGTATGTGTGTGCCTGTTTGGGGTCATGTGTATACGAGTGAAGGCGTCCTGAGGACAGCAGATCCTGGAGCTGGAATTCCAGGGGCTGTGAGATGGTGGATGCTGGGCAGGGGACTCGGGCCGTCTCTGTAAGACCAGTACAGGCTCCTAACAGCTGAGCCATCACTCCGGCCCCAGAGATGCAGACTCTTTTTTTTTTTTTTAGACCTGCAGACTTTTAACCAATATTTTCTAGACTTGTTTTTATTCTTCACCTAAGTCTCAACAATTCAAGCTGACCTCTAGTGCTAACTTTTGCTTGCGTTCTTTCAGTAAGCCACCCTTCAGAAAAGGAGCCAAGCCCAGGGACACAGACTATTTTCTAGTCAGTTGGAAGATAACCTCCAGGGCACTAAGTTAGGAGAAATCAAAGCTGCCATCGGTTGTTAAAGCTATGGCTTCAATAACACAGATACAGAGACTTTATAAATTACCAGCCTCAGTCAGCCACTACTGCTGCTTATTCAAACACAAGCTACAGCTGGACATGGTGATGTCACTCAGGCAGGCTGCTAAGTTTTGTTGGAAAGTACGAGAGCAGAAACAATCTCTGTAACGTGGAAAGGAGTCTCACGTGCACTGCATATACCTCTGGTGTTTGGACAATCTGACAAACTTGATATTTCAAATAACGTAATTTCAGAAGAAAAGATAGAACATGGTTGAACAGAAAGACCATGCTGTGGGTGAGGAGTGGGGGACAGGCCACGCTCCTTCCAGATGTCAGCTTACGGTGCCAAGAACACTGCTTTTACTGTAAGTGAGCCCTACTGGAATTACAAACAGGAACACAAGCTGTCCCAGAATGAACACTGTAACAACAGATCCAGTCTAACACTTTTGAGTTTTTAGTTTCAACTCCAATCCACACATTTAAACAACACCAAAACCATCCTCAAAACTGGGCAAGTACCTCGAGTGCAGTTCTGTGCTGCCATTATTGTATTTGCTTCCTCTTTCCCAGACACCAAAGTCAGGAACACGGTAAACTCTTTCTACACAAAACACAAGGTTTTGAATAAAAGAGACCTAAAAGAAAGGAAAAGAAAGAAAACATAAGAACACATGCAATGCTGGGCATGGTGGCGCACGCCTGTAATCCCAACAGTGAGGCAAAGGCAGGCGGATCTCCGTGAGTTCAAGGCCAGCCTGGTCTACAATGGGAGTCCAGGACAGCCAAGGCTACCCAGAGAAACCCCCATCTTGAAAAACCAAACCAAACAAAAACACACATACATGGAGCATTGAGAAGAATAATTATATGCCATCTGAAATCCAAGTATGAACTTCTATCTCAAAGCATATTGCTGTTTTTCCTTCTTTTTCTTAAGACATGGTCTCATGTACTCCAAGCTGACCTCTAGCTCTGTGTAACCAAGGATGACCTGGCTGAGCGCTGTGATTACAGGTATGTGCCACACCTAGTTTGGGGGGGGCACACTGGGGGATTGAACTCAGGGCTTTGTTCATGCTAAGCAATCACTCTACCAACTAAGCTATATCCCTAAAGTACTTTTTTTAACATATGGAATTCTTGTGATTGTTACATTCCTATGAGTCCTCCGCTGTACTTAGTTTTTCAAATATAATGCTTACTTTGGGTGAGAACCTAATTAGTATTATACACTACAGAAATAAAATTTAATTCCTTTCCATGTTCCAACTATAATTCTTCAATGAGGTAACATAAGTGTTTATGAGAGCTATGCATCATAAGAACTAAGTAAAAACATAGAACAATATTTTATGCTGGGTAATGTCTAGAAACTGAAATGTCTATATGACACACACAGACACACACACACACACACACACACACACACACTATAAAGCTTTGAAGAGTAAAAGAATAACCTTTTAAAACATAAAAAGGATTTTTCCTTTCTGCAAAATTCTGGTCTCAAGCTGATGAGCCTGGAGTTTTCCATTCATACTTGTGTAATTTTCCTTCCTGTCCCTTCTGTAGCTAGAGCTCCTGATTATGAACACAGCCCACAGCTGGAGGCTGCACAGGACAAGGGGGACTGGAGGGGCCACACCAAGATTAACATAAAGGAAGCACCTGGCAGCATGCTATGCTCTCTCCATTTCACTCTTTATAGACCGCAACATTGGGACAGTCAATTGGATTTTTGTTCCATTTCTGTTTTCTTCAATCCTTTTCTGACAATAAAGGGAATTTCTTCTATGCAGGTCTTGAGTGGCCTCTGCACAATCTTTGGAGGTGACATACTCTAGTTCCTGAATCACTAACGAAGCAATTGGATGTTAGCTAAATTTGGTGTATTTTGACGATTCTGTGTCTTCTTTTCTCTCTTGTCCTCATTGCACTACCAAGGCCAGCATTTTTCAGACTATTCAGTCAAAAATGTTTTGTGAATCTTGATAGTGCCGTGATTTTTCAGAGCAGACACTCAGGACTTCTTAGTGGCCCCATGCCTCTCACCTGGCGGCTCTGTGTATTAAACTAACCTTTAGTTTAGCTGCCTTGGCTCCCAGTGGGTTAATCATGTGAGTCCCTCGCAATTCCAAATGAAGCGCTTTTTCCACAAAATGAATTTTCCTTCAACCTCAATTCAAAAGGATGTAAAAGCTAATCGTTCTCATTTGCTTTTAAAGGCACAAGCACAGCTCGTTATCTTTCTGTTTCACGTGCTGCCCTCCTACCAGCTCTAATTAGTACACATGTCTACCTTCTCTTGTTTGTAGTTATAAAATATCACGAGCTTTAAAACTAGTTTCTCTTTAACTCATTCTTCAGCAAAATCAGGAACCAAAATGGGATTCTGCCTAAGAATTCCATTTTATGTGAATACTCGTGTTTTATTAGAAAAATATTAATGTGATTATTATGGAGTTTTGTCTTAAGCCTTCCTAAAGTTATTACATATCTGAACAGTATTGATTTTGAAATTGCGTTCATTTATTTTGTGCATGTGTGTATGAATGAGTACATATATATAATGAGTATATTGCGTGTGTGTGTGTGTGTGTGTGTGTGTGTGTATGTGTGTGTGTGTATGCACGAGTGCATGCCACAGCATGCTTGTGGATGGCAGAAGACAACTTGTGGACATAGAAAACCATTTTCCACAATGTGAATTGCAAGGATCTGTAGGCAAGGTGACATGTGCCTTTACGAACTAAGACATCTTCCTAAAATCCCCCCGCCCCCATTTTAAAGATACAAAGTACTGCTCTACTGTCCAAACTGCAAGCTCTTGGACTGAATCATTCTTCTGCATCAGCCTTGTAAGCACTTGGGACTATAAGCAAAATCACTACACTATGTGTATTGCTGTTTTTAAATAAAAATAATTTGGAGATATGAAATATATCTAGCTGCAAAGGATTCTGCAAATAACAAAGTACAGACCTGCATAACTTCCCTGACTCAGAAATATAATCCCTTTGAGTTCTGACAGGAGTACATCAACAGATGAACAGACGAGAATCCAGCCTCTCAAGTTATAATATGCTGAGTGAACAGAGAAATTGTGATCTAGATAAACAGAATACTATGCAGCAATTTAAAAAAAAATTACACAATCTCCAGGAAAATCGATGAAACTGGAGCTCTTCATGATAAGGGAAATGTAATTCTAGAACCAGAGAGACAAATAGTGCACATCTCTCCTTAAAGGGGAACAGAAAGCAGAGGGAATACTCAGGAGGAAGGAGAGGACCAATTGGATGGGGACCAGGAAGCCAGAGAATAACAGGATGAATGAGATACAAGCGCAGGGTGTGGGTGTATGGGAGCACATGATGTGACTCATGTGTGAAAGTCCTAAGAGAATTGGGCCCTCTGAGGGACAAAGAGGCTGCAGAAATGAGAGGGAGATCACAGTGTCTCTCAAGGTAGTCTTCTATTGACTTCAATCCTGATCCTATACCCCTGTTCTAGGTCCTGATCCTATACCCCTGTTCTAGGTCCTGATGCTATACCCCTGTTCTAGGTCCTGACCCTACCCCTGTTCTAGACCCTGACCCTATACCCCTGTTCTAGGTCCTGATCCTATACCCCTGTTCTAGATCCTGATCCTATACCCCTGTTCTAGACCCTGACCCTATACCCCATTCTAGATCCTGATCCTATACCCCTGTTCTAGACCCTGACCCTATACCCCTGTTCTAGACCCTGACCCTATACCCCTGTTCTAGACCCTGACCCTATACCCCTGTTCTAGACCCTGACCCTATACCCCTGTTCTAGACCCTGACCCTATACCCCTGTTCTAGATCCTGACTCCATGCACCTGTTCTAGATACCAATTCTATAACCTGTTCTAGATCCTGTGAGAAACTCTATACACCTGTGAAGAATTTTTTCTTGATGGGATCTTGTGAGGTGGGAAGTCCCCCCTAATGCAGCTCAGGTGAGATCTGAAGGCCTACTCTACACCTGGGCCATGCTCTCTGGTGGCAATCTAATAAAGGGCATGATAGAAAGCCTCTTTGCCTGCTTGCCTTCACTATCACTGGCAAGAAGATTCGGTCCCTGGTATTAGAGCCCACTGGATATTGTACTCTTGGACTTTCTGTTGGGAGACAGCCATTGCTGGACTAGCTGGACCACAGCCTGTAAGCCACTCCTATAAGTCTCCTTTGTATATCTATATAGATGGATATATTCTATCCTTTCTGTTTCTCTAGAGGACCCTGCCAAGTACACATATGTTTAATTGGTAAAATTGGGTGCTGTATTTCTACACACTGTTTTGCTTCCCTAGAAACATTCGGGATATCATTTCCCACAGTTTCAAAAAGTGCATATTTAAAAGAAAATAATAAAAGGCATGAGGCTCTAAGCTTGCTTTTCAGTATCATCGAAAAATAAAACCAAAGAATCCCTGCCTTTCCCCCCACTTTTTAAAACAAAACAACAACAACAAAATCTCAGGAGCTCTCCAAACAGTAAGAAATGAAGGTATCAAATCTAAGATGGTGGATAATATGGTATGGTGGACCAGTCTCCAGGGATTGATCTGGGAATAGCTGGAAATGATTGTCAGAGAACATCAGACCTGGCAAATCTTGGGGACATGGCAGCCCAGGGCAGCAGCAGCAACCGGCAGATGAAGCCAGGGAGACCCCTGTTGCCCCAGGGGCTCAGCAGCCTGACACTCTGTGAAGCACACTATCAGCTCCCTATCTGGGACAGGGCTGCACACTGAAACCCGAAGGACAGAATGCTGTGAGGCTGCACAGAAGGGAGCTGGAGTCAGATGTGCACAGTGTTCCGCGAGCCAAAAAGCTGGGGAGTCAAAGTCTGCAGGGGAATTTTCACAGACTCGTCTTCATAAGACCCTGGAAGAACTGCACATTGGGCAAGTCTGTAATTCTGACCAGGACACTGAAGGAATTCATAGACAAGAGAAGGAAACAAAAAATAAAATACAAAAGGAAGCAATCAAAGCATCATGATTTCTGGATAATATGAACCTATACATAAAAAACGATGAAGTCTCCACTAGAAAACCAAGAGCTGATGACACTTTCAGCAATGTGTCAGGATACAAACTTAACATACAAGAAGTTCATAGTTTTCCTACATACCAATGACAAACATGCTGAAAAAGCAATCAAGAACAAAAACAAAACGAACAAACAAACAAAACCCCTGCTCACTAGCCTCAAAAAAGAAAAACAAAAACCTAAACAAACAAAAATGTTGAAATAACTTCACAAGGAAGTGAAGACATTAAAATTCCAAAGATGGAACCTTAGGAAGACTCCAGAAGATGGAAATGACTAGGGTGAAAATGGATGTCCTAGTAAAGCAGTCCACAGATATAATGCAATGCCTTTCAAGATTCCACACCATTCTTCGGAGGGCTACAGAGAACAATCTGAAAATCCATACAAAAACAAAAGGATCCTGAATAGCCAAAGCAACCCTGAGGAAAAGTAAGGCTGAAGGTATCATCACCCTCAATTTCAGCAGAACCATGCTCATAAAAACAGCACTAGCACAAACCGGATGTGTAGATGGATGGAGTAAGACAGAGGACCCAGATGTAAGTAGTCACAGCGGCAGCAACCTGACTTCTGACAAAGACCCCCACAAAGATACATACAGGAGAACAAACAACCTCTCCAACAAATGGTGCTGGGAAAACTGTCTCTATGTGCACGAGAAAGAAAATGGAGCCTTACTTCCTACCCTCCACAAAAAACAACTTCGAACTGATCAAGACCTTAACACTGACCAGGAACTCTGAAACTGCTACAAGAAAACACTTCAAGACGTAAGACATTACGATAGGACTCCATGTTGCTGAGGAAACATGGACCACGATTAACGAGTGGGACCTCAGAAACATAAAGAGCTTTGCTACAGCAAAGGAAAACGGTTAATGGAGTGAAAAGATACCCTGAATCCTGGGTGGCACCTGCTAGCTGTAGATCTGACAGGGGACTAATGCCCAAAATTAAACATGGAAATAAATAATATAGTCAAACAATGAGACAAAGAACTTCTCAAAAGAAGAGACACAAGGGGCTAATAAATATCTTTAAAGTGTTCACCATCCTCAGCTATTGGGGAAATGTGAATTTAAACTCCTTTTAGATTTGCTCCCACCCAGCTCGAATGGCTATTACCAGGACAGCAGGGCAAGTGCACGCCAAGGCGCATGTGTGAAGGTTGGCGCATGACTTTTATCTCGGCTCTCTCTGCTCCAGGTTCTGGGGATGGAATTCAGGTCATCAGGGCTGTGATGAGTGAGTTTTTACATGCTGGGCTGTCTCAGTAGCCAGAGAAACTTAAAAAACAAAAACCCTCTGTCTCAATTCTTATTTACCGATGCAGATATAAAATCCAGAATCTATATTTCTTAGATAAGTTATCTCAAGTATGCTTCTGAACAAAGAAAAAAGTATTTCACATTCTCAACAACCTACATCAGCCCAAGGCGCTCGAGAGGGATTCTATGCAGAATTACTGGTACATGAAATAAAAGTGCTACCTGACAGGGCTGTTGTTTAATTTGCAGCCAAGCACAACTTGAGCCTACACTTAGCTGATTCGCTGCCATCCCAGTGTCTCCTCCTCTTCCTCCTGTCAGTTGGAGCTGGCTTATGTGTAATTCAGAATCTTAACATTCTATCCAATCAAAGCGATGCATTCTTCCTTCTCTATCACAGCGCATTAATTGAACTGGAGGCACTGAATCTTTTGTCTATTTATAAAGTTAGCTTTTTTGGTAACTCCCCCAACTTAAATATAATTTTCAAAAGGCAGGATCTTTGTTTTTACTGTTCTTTATGTAGAACAAGTTCCCATGACAGACACTCTAGCTTGTTAAATAGTTAAATGATCAAAGGAACACTCAAAGAATAGAAAAGAGAGAGAATATACATATATACATACATACGTACACACACACACACACACACACATATATATACATGTATGTGGAGAGCTGCGAGGTGCCGCGCCTTAACAAGGTGCAGGTTTCCGCCATCCCGACGGCGAGCGCGCTCTAAGATAAACAAGTCCTTATATGGCAAAAGGCTGTGCAAAGGTAACTGGTGATCTGATGACGAGCAGTCCTGCTCTGACGCGGACTTATGAGGAGGTGACACCTGGCATGAGCTGATTGGCCCTTGAGTTGTACATAAGCTTGGCCCTTCCCTTCTTCGGGGCCATTCCCACTGAGCTTAATCCTGAGTAAAGATCTCGAGAAGAAGTCTGGTTGTTGGTGTCTTATTTCCGCTGGATGGTGCGGCGCCGACATATATATATAATTTGTCTACAGTTTGATGTTTTCATACCATCTGTCAAGGTTCTTCCTCCTCCTTTAAAAAGGTCAGGTGAATAGAGACAATTTTGATTAATGGTTTATATTTGACTAAAGGCTAGGCACACACATGTCAGGGGCTGAAATAGATTCCTGAAAAAGGTGGCTGGGGCCTGCGGTGGTTTGAATAGGCATGGCCCATACAGATGTCTGTGTTTAAATACTAGGTCCATAAGGAGTGGCACTATTAGGAGGTGGCCTTGTTGGAGGAAGTGTGGCCTTGTTGGAGGGAGCACTTCATTAGAGAGTAGACTTTGAGGTCTCCACAGCTCAAGGTGGTTCGCTTTCTGTGGCCTCTGGATCAGGAGGTAGACCTCTCAGCTCCCTCTCCAGCGCCATGTCTGCCAGCATGCTGCCATGCTTCCCGCCATGATGATAATGGACTAAAGCTCTGCAACTGTGAGCCAGGTCCAACGAAATGTTTGCCTTTCTAAGAGCTGTCCTAGTCACGGTGTCTCTCCACAGCAATGGAAACTAAGACTAAGACAGGGCCACTGACACTACAATAACCTAGAGCCCACCAAAGCATAACTTAACTGGACAAAACCTTATTCCTGAGTACTTAATATTTCTAATATGAAGAATTTAAACAGCTCTCTCTTCCTTAGGGGCCATAAGAACGACGTAGAAGCACTGTTAAAGGTCAATTCACATACTTAGCTTTACATTTTACTGAATTCAGTTTTAATAATTGTTTTAGTTTGCTTGGACCGTGTCCAGTTTGGTTTTTGTTGTGTGACTGAAGTCATCTTAGAGGGCATGGTTTGGTGACATGCCCCAATCATAGCCCATCACTGAGGGAAGTCACGACAGGAACTGCAACAGAGCCATGGGAGATTTATTTATTGGCTGGCTCTCCAGGCTTGAGGTCAGCTACCTCTCAGGACTACCTGTCTAGGGAAGGCACTGCCCATCAGGCCAACCTAGTGGAGGCCAATTAAGGTTCTCCCTTCCCAGATGACCCTAGTTTGTGTCAGGCTAACAAAGATAAATAAATACACGCATACAGATATGCCTAAGCATCAAGCTTCACCCGCCTAACAGTCACTTACAACAGTCCTGGCCTGAGCAGCACTGTGTTAGGGACTTTTGCTACTGCTGAAACAAGAAACAGCTACAATTAACAGAAGCTAATATCCATCTTCTGTTCTTGTTACTATTTTTTTAAGCGGCTTGGGATTAAAAAAAAAAACAAATCAAGCTGCTAGCCATCCTCAGTCACCTTATTATATGGCAAACATAAATCCTTGTTTGTTGAAGACACTGAAGTCTTATGACAAAGATGAAATAACCCAGTATCTCATGTTTAAGCATAATTTAAGAGCTAGGTTGAAATGCAAATAACAAACAGGCCTTTAAAATATGATAAAGCTTACCATAGATAAAAAAAATTACAAAAGTAGTACTTTAAAGTCTAAATTCATTCTTTTAAAATCAAATATACTGATTTGGATTAATTATAAATTCATTGCCTGATCATGAAATCAGCAAAATGACAGCAATCTCAAGGTAAGTGCTTAATTTTAAAATTTTAAGTACCCCACTAAAAATAGGGATAAATATTCATTGGAAGATCATTAACAGGAGCATATATATATATATGTAACGTCACGGGAGGAAGGAAAGTTACAGCAAAGGGCTGACACGTACACAGCCGCTACATTCTTGAGGATTATCACACAATAGTCATTTGTTTGTAGAGTTCTGACACATGGTCCAGTCTCAGCCAGCCATTAATGCATCTCATGAAAACTAACAGAGTCATGTGTGAGGTATGAGAGCTCCCAAACTATGCCTGAAACACACACAGAGGACTTCTGCAAAGGCAAGGAGACAGGCGGATAGGAGGATGGGGAAATTATGGCGACAGAAGGAAAGAGGCCATCATCAAGCAAGAATTCCAGCACAGTTAACATTTTGGGGGCCACCAAAATGGCTTGAAAACCTGAGTTTTATCCCTGAACACCACATGGTGGAGGGAGCGAACCAAATCCCATGTACTGTCCTTTGATCTCTATAGGTGTGTCATGGCTCTCACAGCTTGCCCCTCATGAATGTAAAATAATTGTACTCAAAGTTGCTATTCCTTTTCTGTGGAGATATTTTAGGTCCAAGTAGCAATTACAACGACCTAGGCTTACAGTCTGAATGTATATGACCTTGGGTAGAGCCTCGTTCCTTTTTCCAAACAGTGCCTAAGAATTCTAACAGAACTGTGGGTATTGAAGACACGCTACCTTCCAGTATTGCTGTGGTACATACATACGTTTGCCTTATCGACTTCAGTCCTCTGCGGCTGCTGTAAAAACACTAAGCTATGGGTCTCACGGGTCTCACTTGAGGAGCCCTCGCTCACTTTTAGGTATGCCTCGCTTTCTTCTGAGTGCCCACTTCTGTCCTGATTCTCGTGCTCAGTAACATCTGCAACTCTGCTTCATAAACCGGCTACTCTTGAACTTGAACTGAGTTGAAATAACTAAATCTCTAGGTCCGACTAGGCTGCTGAGGAATCATTTAATCATTACGTAAGCATCAACTAACAACAAAACCGTCAGGCACCACATACGACCAACAGCACAGAATGCGAAGGAACAGGGAAGATACAGGTACAGAGCATCGCAAAGGCTGCACCAGTGCTCGTGGGAGAAGAGGCCCTAATCCTGAGAATGATTGAATATACCAGTTAAACTGCCCACTCTCTTTTTCTTTACTTAAAATGCAGATCCAGGCCACCTGGAGCTATATAATGAAACACTATCTCAATAAGACCAAAATGCAACAACCCTGAAAAGTGAGAACCAGGCATAAATATCATAGAAGCCACAACTTATCAGGCTCAACAATCAAGAAGGAGAAGCCATGGAGAACCTGTAAGGGTAAAATGATAGGAGTATTACAGAGAAATTTATGCTCCATAATCAAGGCTTGACCGTGGAAGAGAACTCTCCTTGTAATATATGAGCCTACAAATATACAAAAACTGCACAATGGGTCAGCACGGTTAATAGGTGTAGAGATTAGGAAAATAGACCTTTACTTATACTTGGAAGTTTATATTTTGCATATAAATCATAAGCTGTGATTTAATACTTGGTATAGGACAGAAATAAAAAAACAAAAAACAAAAACATCGATATAGTCAATGAAGGTATAGTTTGTTTCAGATTTCTTTTTATTTTCTGTGTGTGAGTATTTTGCCTGCATGTATGTCACCATGTGCATGAAGTACCTTTGAAGGCCAGAACCGGGAGCCAGACGCCCTGCAACTGGCCTCACAGACAGCTGTGAGCTTTCATGCGGGTGCTGTGAAGAGAACCTGGGTCCTCCGCAAGAGCCACAGGCACTCTTAACCACGGAGCCATCTCTCCTGCTACAAACATACTCTATTTTCAGGTGTGTAAAATTAAGCAAAATAATATATCTACAATTGAATAAAACCTTTGAGGACCCTACGATGTCAAGATAACACAGATGTACTAAATTTCTGAAGAAATGTTAAAAAAAAAACTCAGAAAAATTACATAGTTTCACAATAAGAGGAAACCTTTCTCTCTGGACAGTGATGACTGCAGAGCAGGGCTGCGCTCCTACAGTCCTAGAGTTTCTCACACACAAGGGCTTGTCTTATCACCTCCCCTTTAGGGTTAGAAGACAAATGTGAAAACACTGACTCTCCTTAGGGACTCTTCTATTTGCTGATTTAGCCTATTTCAAAAGCTCAAAGAACGATACTAAAATATTTTATCATCTATGTACATAAGCTATAATTAAGACGACTAATATATGATTCTTTCACAAAGGGGACTAAGGCGTAATTAATTAAGCCACACTTGAGTTTAATGTCCCTAAACTGCTTATGCAAACAATATCTTTGCATAAATAGGTGTTAAGATAAACAACTTCCTTCCTTCTGGGGCTTTGAAATGAGAACATAACTAAGGAGAGGAAACGTGTATGATCAGCCTCGAACGGAACCTCAGCGATGGGCCTTTAAGAAGACAGCTTGATGGGTAACTGCCACACGTGCTTTCACCAGACACTAGAGGAAGCAAGCACGACCTGTCCGAGCACAGACTCCTGGGAGCTTGCATGCTGATTCTGGCAGTTCTTGTCCCACACAGCCTCTCCTCTCTCCCTGGCCTTCCTTCCTTCCCTTCACTGTGAATCTCAGCCATGACTGAGCATGCTGAGCCCTCTGCGTTCTCTCAGGCAAGCACTTGAAATGAGAGTCTGCTTTGAGGCTTCCCACGCAGCGCTGCTCATTTGTTTCAAGGGCACACGGAAGTAACATTTCCAATAAAGACTGATAGATCCAACTCAAAGAAGATTTGGTGGCTCTTTTTAAGTAAATGTCGGAAGAATATAGGAAATCAGTGACTCTTTCTAGATAACAAAGCGTTCATTTGGGAGAAATGGTTTGTGTTTTGCTTTATGGCATGAGTTCCAAATTAGTGGGTAAAGCCAAATATTGAATCACATATAGTCACATGATAAAAAAAAAACTAGTTATCAAAAATGGTTATCGGACTTCTTTCTCAAGATAATCACAGGACTGTGGCTGTTTCATCCTGCTACACCCTCTGTGGTTTACAGGGCTTCATACCCAACTGACATCCTTGTTTCCTATTTCATGAAGAAAATGAGATCAGACAAGGCTCATTCATTGCATTTACAATGTTACAGTCTGAACTATTAGATTTACAAAGAAAAAGTAATACCTCTCTCTATGCACTGTGTCTCACCTTACCCTGGCTACTCAAGAACTCTGCTCCAAACAATTAAATTTTGTCAGTCCCAAGTGATCACATTTTTATGTCTGTACTAAATCTTTCCTATTACTTTATCCACCACATTAAATAAAATCCTCCCGTCACTAGGATCTCTACTGGCCATTCTCCTGTTTCCTTCATGTGTGTCAGCAGGTGTGTTGAGAATCGGTCTTGGGGCCTTGAGGAAGCTGGACAGCACTGACCATCACAGTGCTGCATCCCTAACCCACTGCTGCCACTGAGCTGCACCCCTAACCCACTGCTGCCACAGTGCTGCATCCCTAACCCACTGCTGCCACAGTGCTGTATGCCTAACCCACTGCTGCCACAGTGCTGTATGCCTAACCCACTGCTGCCACAGTGCTGTATGCCTAACCCACTGCTGCCACAGTGCTGTATGCCTAACCCACTGCTGCCACAGTGCTGTATGCCTAACCCACTGCTGTCACAGTGCTGCATCCCTAACCCACTGCTGCCACTGAGCTGCACCCCTAACCCACTGCTGCCACAGTGCTGCATCCCTAACCCACTGCTGTCACAGTGCTGCATCCCTCACTGCTGCCACAGTGCTGCATCCCTAACCCACTGCTGCCACAGTGCTGCATCCCTAACCCACTGCTGCCACAGTGCTGCATCCCTAACCCACTGCTGCCACAGTGCTGCATCCCTAACCCACTGCTGCCACAGTGCTGCATCCCTAACCCACTGCTGCCACAGTGCTGCACCCCTAACCCACTGCTGCCACAGTGCTGCACCCCTAACCCACTGCTGCCACTGAGCTGCATCCCTAACCCATTGCTGCCACAGTGCTGTATGCCTAACCCACTGCTGTCACAGTGCTGCATCCCTCACTGCTGCCACAGTGCTGCATCCCTAACCCACTGCTGCCACTGAGCTGCACCCCTAACCCATTGCTGCCACAGTGCTGCATCCCTAACCCACTGCTGCCACTGAGCTGCACCCCTAACCCACTGCTGCCACTGAGCTGCACCCCTAACCCACTGCTGCCACTGAGCTGCACCCCTAACCCACTGCTGCCACTGAGCTGCATCCCTAACCCACTGCTGCCACAGTGCTGCATCCCTAACCCACTGCTGCCACAGTGCTGCATCCCTAACCCACTGCTGCCACAGCACTGTGGTCCTTCTCAGAAATGCTGTGGAGGAGCTCTTCATTTCTATTTTGTCTCTCCCCCTTCCTCCTCCCACAAAAGATGCTGGCCTCGCTGAAACCCACAACCTCAAGGATGATGTCAGTGATATATAATCTTGTCCATTATCTTCACATAAGTAGTGGCTCCACGTCCCCCTCCCCCATGCCCAATTCACTCTTAAAAGTATTCAGACACGGAGATGAAGTGTATGGTTACTCACTAAGGACAATGGTGCTAACATAACGGTAAAAGTTCAGTCCACATCTTTGGTCTCTTGATATTACTGCAGAGGTGACTATTCCCTCATTTTAAATTACTTCCTTCCATTAGCTTACAATTTTCTCTCCTTTACTAACTTCTCCCCTTCAACATCCTTTGCTAGATTCACATGACTTGTCTCGCTGACGTGAGGAAGGTTCAGCTCTCTTCCAGTTACACTCGTGCTTCAGGTAACACGTAGTCCCATGACTTAAACATTCTGTGTATTCCCATCACCAGTCACGCCATCTCCCCTAAACTTCTGACAAGGCTGGACAACGAAGAGGCCCCTTTCCTTCTGAGTTTAACAGACACCGTGGACTTAATATTTGCAAAGCTGACCTCCCTACACTCTCTGTATGTCCGCTAACACCCAGCAGCTATGCAGGTTCACAGCTGTGGTGTAACTGTTAGATCTATCTCTTCCACTACTCATCCATCCATTATACAGTAAATAAAGTATCTTTGCTAAAACACAAATCTGAGCTATACATCTTCCCCTTGGTGATTAAAAGAACTGTTTCCTCTTACTCCAAACCCACCCTCTTACACAATGTCTTTACACATGATGTGGTCATTTAAAAACATATTCCAATCCCAAATTCCCTTGGCAGCTCATCACCCTAGGAATAAAAGGGTAGCTCCTTATCATGGGCTCTGGCATCTCAGAAGTGATCTACCCTGTTCTGACCATCTACCACCACCCAGATAGAAATGCACGGCAAGAACACACATGTAGAAAACGTCACAGTCTGTCCCTCTGCCTAGAGCCTTCTCCACAAGCTTGTATAATTTGTTTATTTCTTCTAGGATTTTGATAAAAATATTTCTTCAGTCACAGGCTTGTTCTAATGCATCCTACTTATAGTAGTTATCTGTTTCATTTATTTTCTCAATTAGGTATTATCAGTATATATCATGACAAATTCTCCATGATATTTATTAAATAATTACATGACCCATACAAGGATATAAGAATGATAGGCATTCATATATAAATAAATCTGAACATCTAGCAAAACTTTCCATGATTTAAAAAAAAAAAAAAAGAAAAGTCTCACCGGCAGACCTCAGGGCTTCAACAATATGTTCTCATATGACATATGTATCTCATATCCATGTAAATGAAATAAGGAGAATAAATATAGAGAATAAAATCTTTAGATAGAGCATTCAGTTCCAATTCTAGCATCACTACACCATGTACAGCTTTGAAGCCACCTAGTGACTCTCTACATTATTTTGGTCATTTATAACATAAAAATGACCTCCTATTTGACTGTTATAAATATTGAATAAGTCTAGAGTATGAAAAGCAATTTGAACAGTGACAGCTGCAAGAGGAAAGGACTCAGATTTGTATAAAGAAAGGCAAGGTCCATTTTCTAAAGCCAAAGGGCTTAAAGGGGTGAATTTCAGCTTCTAAAAGATCATATTAGATGACTTAGATTAATATACCTAGCAAAATTCTGTGGTTCAAAAAAACAGACTAAAGAAACTCAGGTTATTATACCTAGCAAAACTGTCCATGATAAAATTTGATTAAAGCAACGTTTAAATATAAATTGGAGACTAAAGAAACACACACACACACACACACACACACACACACACACACACACACACACGAAGCTACAGGGGAAAAATAAATAATACCAAAACAATTAATAAAAAAAAAAAGTCCAGGAAAACCTGATAGAAATGAACAAAGGAACAAGAACAGAATTGTTAATAACAACCCTGAGTATTATTTGTCTCAATTCCCCAATAAAAAGATACAGAATAGAAGAGTGGATTAAAACACAGGATACTTTTTTTTCTGCCACTCAGAAAAACACCTTACCATTACACACAGAACCAACTTACAGTAGAAGGGTATAAAAAGGTAGTATAAACAAATAGAAATAGAAAAGACCTAGCTTAGCACTTCTTTTATTTCAAAAATGTATTATTTATGGGAGCTGGAGATATGCCTCAGTGGTTAAGGGCAGCACTGGCTACACTTCCAGAGGACCCAGGTTCAATTCCCAGTACCACATGGCAGCTCACAACTGTCTGTAACTAAAGTTCCAGGGGACTTGACACCCTCACACAAACATGCATGCAGACATAAGACCAATGAATATAAAATAAGAGTAAATAAATTAAAAGATTAAATAACGTATTATTTAGTGCATGTATAGATATGTTCTGGCCACAGTACATAAGTGGAAGATATAAGACAAGCCATGAAAGTCAGTCTCCTCCTTCCACAATTTCGGTCTGGGGGTTAAAAACAGGTCATCCGGCACAGCAAGAGGTGCTTTTACCCACAGAACCATCTCACTGATCCTTGAGTAGCTACTCTGATATCTGACAAAATAGACTTACAATCATTTTATAATTAAGGCAACAATCCATCAGATGTACATTGAAATTTTAAGTATAAACTCACCAAACATAGATGAACTAAATTTCATAAAGCAAACACTAAAAGACCTAATCCCACAGATACTTGTGAAGACAGCTATGTCAGACAACTCAATACCCGGCACTCCCAAGAGAAAAGTCATCCAGACAAAAAGTAAAGAGAGATATTGGAATTAAATGAAACTAGAAATCAAACGGACCTAAGAGACAGCTACAGAGTACTCCACTCAGTGCTGGAGAATGCACACGGTCAGTCAGGAGAACAAGAAACCTTCTCCACAAGATGTCACACTGACACACAAGCCAAGCCTTAGCAAGTACAGGAGAGCTGAGGTGGCATTCTGTATTCTACCTGATCACAAGGCCATAAAGCTGGGTATTGGCAAGAGAAACATCAGGAAGATACGAACTCTTCAAGGTTGAACCTTACGCTGTTAAAAAGGAGTCACTAAAAAAGTCAAGAAGGAAATATAAAACATTGCTACAAATGAATGAAAATTAAAATACATGACAAATCTATGGGACACAATGAAGGCAGTGGTAGGAGGAAGTTATATAGCGTTAAATGTCACATCAAAAGTCAGAAAGAATAAAACTAATAATGTACTGAGCTACTTTAAGGTTTTGGAAAAGTAAGAAACAAGCTGACCCTAAAAGAAGTAAACGGGGAGAAATAATTAAGATCAGGGTACAAATTAATGAAACAGAAATAAGCAACAAAGAATCAATGAAATGAAGAGTTGGTTACTTGATAAGTTTAATAAGCCCTTAGTAAAATTAACCAATGGAAAGAGAAGACCCAAGTGAATGAAATTAAAGATAAAATGGGTATCACTAGAAATATCACTGAAATTTAGAAAATGACATAAGAACTTATATTTCATAAACTAGAAAACAAAAATAAATGGATGGATGTTTAGATATCTGTAACAATCAAAATTAGACAAAGATGAAATAATTTCAAAAATCTATAACCAACAACAAAACTTAAGTAATTAAAAAGTGCTCCCCCCCCAAAAAAAAGCCCATCTAACAGTGGAGAGATTCATTGTACAGTTTTACAAGACCACCAAAGAAGAACTAAAATAAACACTATTTAAATTATTCCACAAAATAAAACAGGTAGGAATTACTCCAAAATCTTTTTACAAAACCAATATTTAAAAACAAAACAAAACAAAACAAAGCTACAAATTTAAAAACACACAGCAGGGTATGGTGGCACATGCCTATAATCCCAGCAGTCCAAAAGGCTGAGGCAGGCAGATCTCTGTGAGTTAGAGGCCGGCCTGGCCTACAAAGAGTGTCCAGCACAGTCAAGGCTACACAGTGAAACCCTATCTCGAAAAAACAAAAAACAAAAAAAGACAAAACAATGAAAAAAAATTATAAATGAACTTCCCTGACGAATATTATCACAAAATTTCTCAAAAAAAAAATGCTTAGAAACCAAGTTCAAAATCATATCAAAATATTCATTCAACATAACCAAGTTAGGTTCATTCCACAAACACAGGATTTGGTTCGATATAGGCAAATAAATTAGTATAATCATCATATAAACGGATTCCAAGACAGAAATTACGTAATCACCTCAATAGACAAAGAAACAGCCATCTACAAAGTTTAACACTCCTTCATGATTAAAAACAGTCATGAAAGGCTAGGGTAGAGGGAGGATACTTCAACATAATAAAGGGTATATACCACAAGCCTACAGCTAACATCACAATAATGGAGAGCATAAAGGAAGAACATGAAGATGTCCGCTCTCTATCCCATACGGTGCTTCAGGACTTAGCTAGAGCAATAAGACAAGAAAAATGGGGACAGAAATGCAAATAAGAAAAGAAGTCAGAGTTTCCTTATTTGCATAATATGTTCCTATATACGAAACATTAAAGGTGCTACTTAAAAAACTCTCAGAGCTGATGAGCACTTTCAGCAAAGTAGCAAGTTATAAAATTAGCCCTAAAAAAATCATTAGCTTGATCAATGACAAAGATACTGAAAAAAGAATAATTCCATAGCCTAAAAATAAGTGCACAAACAAACTACCAAAGCTTTGAACAAAACCAACCAAGGACATAAACAATATCTACAATGAAAACTTTTAAAATTCCGATGAAAATTGAAGACGACGCTGAGAAATGGAAAGAACACCATTGATCATGAATCAGAAGAATTAATATTTTAAAAATAATCATCACACCAAAAGCAACCTGCATGCTCAATATAATCCCAATCAAGTTCCAAAACTTTGTCAGAGAAATAGGAAAATCATGGAAACATGAAAGACTCTAGATAGCCAAAGCAATCTTGAACAAAAATCTTGAACAAAGCAATCTTCCAGGGATGTTGCCATGCCTGACTTAAATTATGTGCAGAACCAGTGTATTAAGACAAAATGGCTCAGTCACAAAAGAGGCACACACACACACACACACACACACACACACACACACACACACACATCACTGGAACAGAGAAGAGATTTGGGTAAAAAGTCTAAATGATTACAAAGAGCTGGGTTTTGTGAAAAAGTCACACTGGAGAAAAGTCAGCCTCTTCAACAGATGACACTGGAGAAACCATGCACGTACATGTAGGGTGATGAGATTAGATCCTCATCAGTCTTCCTGCACAAAACTCAACCTTGAATGGATCAAAGATCTCAATGCAAGACCTGATCATCTGAAACTGCCGAAGGAAAATTACGGAGAACATGTCAACATATGCATATGTCAACTTCTTAGACAGGCGTCTGGTACCAACAGTATTAAAAATAACAGATAATAGATTGGATGTCATGAAACTACAAAGGGAAACACTGATTGAGTAAAGAGGCAACCTACAAAATGGGAGAAATCTGGATGGTGATGGAGCGCACCTCTCTAATCTCAGCAGGGGGAGAGCCCTGTGAGTTCAAGGCCAGCCTGGTCTAAGAGTGAGTTCTAGCACAGTCAGGGACACATAGAGACACCCTGCCTAAAAAACCCAAAAAGATTTAAAAAAAAAAAGGGGGGGGGATCTTTGTCTGGTCTGCTTCTGACAAAGGTTTAGCATTTAGACTATAGAAGAAACTAGAACTATGAAATATCAAGAAAAATAACCCAATTAAAAAGTAGACTATGTAATTAAACAGAGTTCTTTCTTAAAAGAAAAAAATACAAACAGCTAGAAACCACTTTAAAAGATGCTCGCTGTGCTCAGCCATCCGGGGACTGCAGACTAGAGCTACCACAGCATTCTAGCTCAGCTCAGTCTACATGGGTATCACCACGACACAGCTGAGAACAAATATTCATGGAGCAGTGAGGAAAGGGCGCCCTTTACACTGTGGTGAAGATGGAAGCCAGGGAGCGCACTTTGGGAAAAATACATAAGGTTTCTTACCCAGCGACACCACTCCAGGCTACACAGGAAAAGGAACCCGTATTCTACTATGGCACTTCCACATCCACGTTCAGTGCTTCCCTATTTATAACAGCTAGGACATGGACTCAGCCTAGATTACCATCAGTGGACAGGGGACAGTGTGCATACATACACAATGGAAGTCGGTATGGCTACAAAGAGTAATGAAGTGGTGAGGTCTCAGGTAAATGGAAAAAAGCTGAAAAAAATAAACCGAATGCCAAGAAAGACAAATGCTGCTCTGCTTCCTCATACTTTAGTTCTGTGTGACATGGACTGTTGTGGAAGAGAGATAACTAGGAAGAGGCCTGGGGGTAAAAAATTTATATCATTCTCCCATGCTTCTCTCATCTAGAGTCCCAAGGATCCAGAGGCTCCTAGAAACCTACAAGAAGAACATTATGATAGGCAGATTTGGGCCCAGGGGTCCCACTCAAACTATGGCACCAGCCAAGGACAATACAGGCCGTAAACCTCAAACCCCTACCCAGATCTAGCCAATGGACAGGACATTCTCCACAGTTGAGTGGAGAATGAGATCTGACTTTCACACGTACTCTGGTGCCTCATATCTGACCACGTCCCCTGGATGGGGAGGCCTGGTGGCACTCAGAGGAAGGACAGCAGGCTACCAAGAAGAGACTTGATACCCTATGAGCATATACAGGGGGAGCAGGAACCCCTCAGTCACAGTCATAGGGGAGAAGAGTAAGGGGAAAATGGGAGGGAGGGAGGAAAGGGAGGATACAAGGGATGGGATAACCATTGAGATGTAATATGAATAAATTAATAAAATTTTTTAAAAATGTGTATCTTATTAGAATATAAGTCACATGAAAGTGGAGCATGGTAATATTGGGAGTGGAAAGAGTTAAACAGGCAATGGGATCAGAAGCATAGGGAAAATAAAGGTGTGGGAGGAGGACAGCTAACCAACCAAAGGGGACATGGGAAAGTATGGAAACTCACTATTTTCTAAACCATTCTAAAAATATGAAAATACTTCCCAGGGAAGACGCCTTGCTTACTAGCTAATCTGCTCCTGGAAGCAATGAGACACTAAACAAAGTCTCCAGAGCCTCTGTAGGTCAGGGAGGCCCCAGAGGTCCCAATGCCATGCAGGCTCTTGCCTCTCTTGGTTGCCCACCAGAACTATGGCATATGATAAGGAGCCACGGTATGTGATAAGACCCTATTGCTAAAGACACCAAATACCTTAGTTTCAAGATGCAGAGAAATCAAGGTGGAATATAGCTGGAAGCCTCCTCCCTGATGGCTAGCTGTTAAAACTCTAGAAGGTACTGTGCAAGCTGCCAGGGTAGAAAAAACATCAGTGGCCTAACCCAGCAGTGAGCAATGCTAAAAACTACAGCACCAACCTGCTAGACATGACACATCCACATGGATAATAGTACCACAACTTTTATGGGGGTGGACAATTGTTATTTATTATTGCTATTGTGATTATTATTGTTGTTATTATTATTACTATTATATTTCAGATCTGCTCCCTAGAATGGAAACCACGCATAGTACTATAACCCTGATGAAAAATCCATTTCTCAGAAGGGCAAAGGGCCTATGAGACAAATCCATTCTGATCTTTTGATAACAGAGATAACATCAATCCTCTCTTTGCAGAGAATGGTGAAGTGCGTGGGAGCCACCAACAAGCCATTTATACCCCCTGTCTAAGGCTCAGCAAACACTGTGAAAGGGGGAATGGAAAGGATTTAAGAACAGAAAGAGAGGGAGCCAGGTAGAGAAATCCCACGCCCGAGACACAGCTAATTTACTGATGAACTACAGCAGCTTCAGGTTCAACAGTCAGCCGTGTTGGAGAGAGAGACTCAAGGTTCCTCCACGTGGAAGCCCTGGCTACTGAAAGACTGTGGGAGGAGGAGAGCCGTCGTCTTCAGCTGCGTACCAACTGTGCACCCACGAAGCCCACCTGATCACTCCAAACCCATGGCCACACAGGTGGCACTGGGCAACGCCAAACCACACCAACACAAAGCTGTGAGTGTGGGAAGGTGATGACTAGGGAAGAGCGGGAGCAGAGCAAGGAAGGAAACAAGAGGATGGGCTGAGAGCGCGTGGCCAAGTGTGTCAGCACGTGCACCTGTGTGTTTACTCTCACACTGATGCCTTTCAAAGTAAAGCTTCACAGCTCTGAAATACAGATGCTTTACAGTTTCCCCAATGAGAATAAGAACATATTCTGCGGGGGAGGGAAGGAAGCACTAAGGACCTACAAATAAAACTAGTAATGTATGATGAAAGGTTTATATAAAAAGCAATGGTGTGAGAAAATACCGAGGAAATGTGTAAAAGCTATTCCATTCTCATTGTTACTAAAACTCTCTGAAAGTTACACTCTTCTATTCAGATGATCTGAGGCAGAGCATCCACGGATGTTTCGTCACCCGCTTTAATCTATGTTTAAGTTGCATGTATCATTTGTAGAAAAAAAATGAATGGAATTGGAGATCAATACAGCACACCAAACAGACCAGACTCAGAAAGATGAGCATCACATGACTCCTTTCATGAGGTGCTGGCTAGTCTTATATCAGCCTGACACACAGACTAGGGTTGTCTGGAAGGAGGACACTTAACTGAAGACAGGCCTCCATAAGATCTGCTTGTAAGGCATTTTCTTAGTGATTGATAGAGGAGGGGCCAGCCCATGGTGGGTGGGGTCAACCCTAGGCTGATGGTCCTGGGTCATATAGGAGGGCAGGCTGAGCAAGCCATGATGAGCAAGCCAGCAGGCAGCACCCCTCCATGGCCTCTGCATCAGCTCCTGACTCCAGGCTCCTGAGCTATTAGAGTTCCTGTCCTAACTTCCTTCAATGGATGAACAGTCCAGTGGAAGTCAAATAAACCCTGCCCTCCTGCCTTGCTTTTTAGTCACGGTGTTTCATCACAGCAACAGCAACTAAGACATATGTGGGAGATAGGCAGGTGTGTGTGTGTGTGTGTGTGTGTGTGTGTGTGTGTGTGTGTGCGCGCGCGCGCACATGCATGCAGCATGCATATGTACACACGACACATAAAAGTAACAGATAGACTATGAAAACGGAGGAAGTCTAAAGAAAGAGGAATAAGAGACAGAGAGAGGAAGGATAAGAAGGCATTAAGAATTGAGGCAATATGAAAGAAGTAAAACAATATGTGTCCAAATATATATATGTATGTATATAATGTTATAATGAAACCCATTATTTCATACATTAAAAAATTAACACAAAGGTAATTTTAATAAAAAATAATTTCATATTGATCCAAAATCGAATATCTACCTATATAAATTAAAAACATGCTCTTTTTTTTTTAAATCAAACTAAAAGTACATTTTTAGAAAGAAAAATCAGATATCCCCTAAATGTAGTTCAATAGCAGAACATTTAGGGAAACCATACCTCATCCGTGTTATAGATTATCTGCAGACCTGAAGAAATCATTTCCACCAGGTAAAGAAGAAAGAGTGACACTGTATTTATCTGAAAACAAACAGCAACATTTAAAAGTTAAAGGAAAGAATGCAAATATTAACTATGAAATTAAGTATATATGCTGTCATTTTCTCCAATAGTGCCAGACAAAAACAATTTCTTCTCTATCACTAAATAAAAGAGATATGAATCTAAACCAGAACAAGAAAACCAGCATTTTATATGAAGTGCTAAAATTCCAAATTCACTGTGCTGGTTAATGTCTCCTTGTGTCTGCTTCCCCCTCGGGGTAGCACGGAGCTGGCCTGGAGGGAGGGAAGCCTAGCCAGGCAAGCAAGGGTGAGTGCAGGACAGAGTCTCAGTCAGTGCTGAGTGCTGAGCACAGTCAAGCAACACACCCAGAAACAGCTTCAGAGAAATGGTTTGGTTTATTGCTTATGCCCCTGGGGAGGTGGCCAGGAGCTGGGGTGCAATGTTTGTATGGGTGTGTACCACTGACCAGAGCAGGGGTGCTAGTAGATGCTTCATCTGCATGTTCAGGGGCAGTAGGGGCAGGGGCAGGAGCAGGGGGGCACCTTTTAAGGTCAAACAAGGAGTGAAGGGTAATAAATTCTTAGTAGGAATGATGGTGAGGGACCCAGCTTAGTATGCCAGGTTGGAGGGAGAGGTGGCCAACTCCTACTGTTCTCATGTTTGAGGTATCCTGGGTCAACACTCCCTTCCTTCTTTTTTTTTTTAATTTCTTTTTTTAAATTTTATTTTATTAATTTATTCTTATTACATCTCAATGGTTATCCCATCCCTTGTATCCTCCCATTCCTCCCTCCCTCCCATTTTCCCCTTACTCCCCTCCCCTATGACTGTGACTGAGGGGGACTTCCTCCCCCTTTATATGCTCATAGGGTATCAAGTCTCTTCTTGGTAGCCTGCTATCCTTCCTCTGAGTGCCACCAGGTCTCCCCATCCAGGGGACCATGCCCCCTGGAATATTTGACCCTTCCTTCTTAACCCTGGGCCATCAGAGTCACACAGGTTAACACATGACTGGGTCTGAGAAGGCTATAAGGAGAATTCTTAGCATGGTTTCTATAACATTTGTTCCCTTCAATTTTCCAAGTCAGAGTCTAAAGTACTTCTTTTCGGAATAATTTTGCCCCAGAGGAACTAATATAGTGCCATCCATTTGAAATATATGTAAATGAGAAAGCTATTTGAAAAGCAAGACATCACACCTCCACCACCACAGGATAAACAATGAGGAGAGCATCTCAAAAACAGCCTCATTCAGACAAAACAGAATTTATGGAGACAAAGGAATGTGTTACCTTTAATCACTGAGATGCTGTATAATTTAAAACTAATTAGGAAAAAGTATTAAGAACAAATGAAACTATTAGTCTATTAAATACATGGTTTATATGACTTAAACAAAAACCAATGCTTCCTAATACAACCATAGAAATAGAATATAAATGTCTCATATAAAAAAAAAACAGGAAAATACAGTCTCCAATATGGACACATCTTCAATGATGATTAATTTTCAATGTCACCCTGACTAGACACAAGGACACCGGGATAGCTAGGGAAACACTGTCCCTCGATGTGCAACAGAAAGGCAGAGGAAGGGCAAATTCTTGTTTTCTCTCCCAGAGCTAGGAGACTCATCTTCTGGCTTTACTGTTAGATTCTGGGTTCTCAGGTTTTAGGGTTCCGGGGCTCCCAAATCACGCACCCCTTCCTGCTCTCAGTGAGAAGCGTCCTTCCAGAGTTTGAGGGCGCTTCCCTACGGCCGTTCCTTGCAGACAGGCTGCTGCGGGACTCAGCATCAATAGTCACACCACCAGCCAGGTGTGAGCTCACGCCTGCAATCCCACCACTTGGAAGGCTGTTTAGTCAACACAGTGAGCTGTACCCAGTGTGAACGATTCTGAGACCTTATTTCTCAAAAAGAAGGTTTTAAAAAGTTGCATGAGCCATTTCCCCAAACATGACGTGTAGACAAACAACCCTGAACACACCTGGTCTCAAGCACATACGCAGGTCCAGCCTTCCACTCCCTCCCTATCAGCAACTCAACCCCAAGACCATTTGGTAGGATATCCTTGGCAATGAAAGAAGGCAGCAACAAACGATCCCAAACACACGATCTTATATGATTGCATTGAAACTTGAAACTTGAAGAATAGGCATTCTAGAGGCATAAAGTGAAATACAGGTCGCTTAGGAAACTTTAGAAAAATGCAGAGTAGCTGATTTTGCTTAGAGTTTGAAGGTAAAGAAATGCCCTAAAATTGAATATGGTAATTGTTGTACAACTCAGAATATACTAAAAAACACAGAATGGTACACCACAAATAGATAAACTATATGGCATACGAATTATCTGTCAATAAAACTTCGATTAAATGAATAAAATTTAAGCAAAAATTATGCCAGGAGACTGCGAACCTTCTGTTGGATGTAAGCTCTTTGAGACTTTCAGGCTTTTTTATGAATTTAGTAATCCTAAGGATTTCAACTTTATTACAGTCTAGCTCCTTGCCTATGAGCACTCACTATGTGAGTGGAGGTCAGAGGCCAGATTTCTGGAGTCATTTCCTCCCCAGGTCTTCGGGTTGGGTGGCACTTTACCACCAAGCCATTTCATTAACCAAAGTTTATTTGTTTAAAGGAAAGTTAAGGGTATACACTTTTTATTTTGATTTAAATCATCTATATAAAGCGTAAGTTTTTGTTATGTAGAAACAGGGCTAAGTACTCTCTGCGTTTGGAGACAACATACTAGAGTGTGGGGTCTTTTTGACTTTTATAAACAAGCTTTCATTTCTGAAGGTAAGTTTCTACCTTCTAAGAAGAAATAATACAATGCACTGAGCCGATTCATTAATTCAGTAAAATATTTACAACAGGCTGGAGAACAATAAAAAGGAGAAACAATAAAAAGGAGAAACTCCAGCTGGAGAGAGAGTTCAGCAAAGTGCTGGCCATGTGCGAGGATGTGATGCCCTCCAGAAGCCGTGCTGCGTGTCGGGGAAGTCTCTTGTTATCCCACTGTTGGGTGGGCAAAAAACAGACAGATGCCTGGGGCTCACCAACTAGAGATCCTATCTCAAAATAAGTTGGACATGTCCAAGTAACTGCACTGGTGTTTGTCTCCTGGTCTCGATATGCACTCATGTACACACACACACACACACACACACGTAAGTGTATATGCACACCCAAGGGCACATGTACACATACAGGAAGGAATATATATAGTAAGGAATATATGATCAATAAGTACCTCATTCCAAACTAGCAAAACACACAGGTCAAACAAAAAGAAACCCTGTTACGAATAAATAGTACATATAACATTTATATCTTACAAGCAAGCCACAGGATATCCAGATGAAAATACACAAATGTGGGGGTGGTAGAGGGAAAAAAAAAACAGTGTATGGTACATTCTTAGCATTGATATAGAATGTAACAAAACACAAAATTGGTATGTCTCAAAAAATGTTGGTGATGCTTGCACAAAAGTGTTTAGCCTTACTGTTGGATGATATATTAAAACATGATCTGTAGTCTAACAACAACAACAAAAAACTTGTGAATAACTGTTATACTCCTGTTCACCGCCTTTTATTTCCATGCGTAGAAATTCTTTTAAATACGCAAACAACTTTAATTACTGAGGGAAGAGTGGGTGTCGCCTTCTAAAAGAGAAAATAACCTATCTGACGAGGCCATGCACTTGGTCCACTCACTACCCCATGACGGTCATTTCCTCAGCCTTGCCGGTTGCCAGTGCGCTTTCCCATCTCAGGGTTCCTCACACTCCTATTTTAAAGTAAGTTATGAAATTTGCTTTTAAAAGGTATAAGCAGCCGCGACTATGCCACGACATGGAATGTAAACAGCAGAGAAGTCAGTCTTTAATTTTTCTTTACCTGAAGATGGCCATATTCTTCATAGGGAAGCACCTCGTCCCCTGTGTGCACATTGAAGACGGAGTGAAGGCACGTGGTGGGCCGCGGATCTTGCTTAAACTGCTGGACCTAGAATCAAGTAGATACGGATGGCGGTTACTCACATACTCATCTAAAGTGAAGACTGTTACGGAAAGCTAAAGCATACAGGCTGGGAATGGACAGAGTAGAGATACCACCCTTTGTAAGGAAACATGATTGATAAAGCTCATGACAACTAACTTCTTGGACGGAACACAAAAGTCAAAGGATAGTTTCCGCACTGAATTCAAACACAGCAGGGGGCGTGTAAGCATGACAGCAACCATTTGCTGCAATGATTTGCACATTACTTGATTGGTTATTTTTTTTTAACATTTCATTTCTTTATCGTATGTGTGTGTGTGTGTGTGTGCATATGCATGTGTGTATGTGTGAGTGTGTATACTTGTTTATTTGTAGGTGTGTATACTTGTGCCATCTAGAAAAACCCTAGATGATGGTATTTGGATAACTTCCATGTTAGGGAACACACCACATGCCAGGAAGTAATACAGCCTCACAGTCCCCAGGGAGAGAAGCTCAGTACCCAGAACCCTTTGGCATCTTGCCAATATGTTCTCCTTTATCTACTCATTTGTATCCCTTATGATCTCTGATATAATAAATGATAGTAAGTGAAGTGTTTCTCTGTATCCCCTGAGCTATTAAAATGAACTGCTGGCCTAAAGAAAACTCATGGGACTCAAATTCTTAGTGAAGTCAGACATGTGGGTAACCCGGGCCACTACTTGCTAGTTATTTTAAATCAGGCGCTCTCCCAGCCTGCCTTCAGGAGCTCAGCAGCAGCAGCAGCTTAAGTCTTCACGCACCATGGCGAGGTGTGGTGCATTCCCCCATCCCTATGACCACACAGGCCCCTTAAAAGGTTCCTCTTGGCATCATAGCCCTCTCTCTCCTTCTCTCTGTTTCATGGTCTGTTTGTCTGTCTGTCTGTCTGTCTGTCTGTCTCTTTCTCATGTCCCTACTCCAAGATGGCTTTTGCTGCCCCCACAATCCGAATAACCTCTTACATTAGATCTATTGTATGGTGTGATCTCTTACTGGCACACCTTGCTTGACCCAGACCTGGTAAGGTACCTTATACCAGTGCTCTCTGAAATCAGAGGCAGTTTTAGAGTACTGAGCCTTCAGGCTCTGGAATCTACACTAAGTCCAGGTAGTTGCTCTCAGAACTGAGTCAAACAGAAGAATGCTGGATATCTCAAAATGAAGGTTCACTTGGTGTGAAGCATCTATGCATTTAGTATTTGAAGCAATGTGAACAAAGAAAGCTTCTCCTTAGTTCACTCTAGGAGCTATGTTGTCCAAAATGGTAGCAAAGTTGTACAAGTGACTAATCAAATTACAACGACTTAAAATTGCATAAGCTTACACATTCAGTTAAGAAATAAAATTTCTGGCCATATTTCAATTGGTCCACAGCCACATGAGGCAACTGTATGTGCTCAATATGGACACAGACCATTTCTATCATGCCTGAGAGACTTGACCTCATGGCCCTGCACGAACATGACTAAAGTCAACAAAATCAAAGCCAGTACCTATCAGCAAGATATCAGAAGGATATGCTATAACATTCAATTTTTTGGTCATGACATGGTCACTGCTATTATGAATTCTCTGCAACTACAATTACCCTCATAAGAGCAAGACAACAAAGCAGTCAAAATTCCAACTGGGCTCAGGGTTTACAAAAAACAAACAAACAAACATGAAAACCCAACACATGGGATCCAACACTCTTTTCCGGCCTCCAAGAGCACTAGGCACACATGTAGTACACAAATACACACACACACACACACACACACACACACACACACACAACAAAACAAAACAAAAAACACCCATACTCATAAAATAACTAATTTTTCAAGTAGGAGACATGAAATGGGGGTGAACATATTGGGGAAAAGATGATTAGAACATTGTATGTACAAAATTGTCAAGGAACAAGAAATAGTCTATTAAAAACAACAACAAAATGAGAGAATTGGGAATGTCTGTTTTCCACTTATAAAGTAAATGAGGGCCTGAGAGAAGGGGGACATCCTGTTTCCACAGAATAGAAGCAATAGCCTGGGACTGCACAATCAAAAGTCACTCCTTTTGTACTGCCATGATTATTATTTCAAAGAAATGAAGATTATTCTAGACTCCTAATCAAAAATATGGCCGAACTAAAACAAAATCCACGCCCCTACTGTCCTAGCTCTCTGTGTTCCAAACCCTGAGGAAATACTTCTCGGTTTTTCCCTCAGTGATGCTAGTCTTATGTCAGTCACAGCTGAGCTCTCAGGCCCTGTGGCCGGCATCTATTGGCCTCATACAGCATCCCGTGCCTCTCTTTCCCAGACGCTCAATTCACATATAGCACAGGAACAGCCCTCCGACTTCTCCGTGAGACTTCACAGGCCAGACTTCCAGGTCTCACCTCTCTCAGGATCTTCCCTCCATCCCTCAAAGAACAGCCTATTGAGCCCTGGGTACTCAATGGCTTCCCCAGCCAAAAGCTCCACACACTTCCACAGTCCTCTCTCAAAACATGGCCAGGCCTGCCCATCAGTAACCCACCTCCTGGCACCTAATTTCTGACCCAGTTTGCTCTTCTGTTACTCTGGGTGGGTTAATTAGCTTACAGGTTGCAGTGCATCATGGAGGGAAGTCTGGACAGGAGTTCCAACAGGAAACAAGAAGCCAAAAAGAAAGCAGATGCCATAAACAGAGGCATAGCCGGTCACCAGCTAGCTTTGCACTGCATGCTCAGCTTGCCTTCTTACACAGCCAAAGACAGCGTTCCTAGGTGTGGCGCCACCCACAGTGGGCTGGGCCCTACCACATTAATCATTAGGCACAGGCCAAATGATGGATGCAATTCAATTCCTCCACAGAGGCTCCCTCCTTCCAAGTAACTGTCTGTGTCAAGCGGACAAGAACTAACCAATACACCCCTTTAATAGGGATCTAACAGGATGAGGCTTTGTCAGGTTAATGAAGTCACTGCTGCAGCTGACAAGATGATGCTTGTCATCTGTCTTCAAGACATGCGAGAACCCAGCAGGGGAGTTTATTTCTAACCACTGTGTCAGGGGAAAACCAACGGCTACATGATTAAAGATGTTCACACAGGGAGTTATATAATGGCTTTGAATTTCAAAGCTGCTAAAAGACAAGTAATTTAAGATTTCGGGAGGAAAAAAAGGTTCAAATTCTGTATGCTTTGAAAATTAATGGGGTATGCTGTATGTCAGCTTCAAACAAAATGTACTCTTGGAAACAGTCAAGAAACAAACTACATTAATTAGTATTTTGTAGGCTACCTAGCATTTGCCAAGATCAAGAAAACAATTAGAGCAAATTTTTCTAAACATCTATCAGAATTTTACTTTACTTGCATTGTGAGTAATTAGCGTGTTTGGGATGCTTAGTCTGCATCCATTCTTAATTTACAGCCCTAAAAGACGCATCTGGAGGAAAATGATCACCCCATCCTTGTAAGTGTTCTGGAAGAACAAATTTCACAAGCTGTCAGTGGTTTCTCATTGATCAGAAACTACTCAGCAGCCCTTTAAATGAAGAGAGCACAAGGCAGGAGCTTGACTTCCTTAACTCCATGTCCTCCACAGAGTGATGGAAGAGAGCTGTCCCAGCTGACATGACCAAAAGCACCTGGGGAGCAGAGGGTTTATTCATTTACACGTCCACATCACAGTCAAAGGGAAGTCCCAGCAGGAACCTGGATGCAGGAGCTGGTGCAGAGGCCTTGGCAAAGTGCTGCTTCTTCACTTGCCCCCTGTGGCTTGCTCAGCCTGTTTTCTCATAGAACCCTGGACCACCAGTCAAGGATGGTACCCACACACACAAAGGGTTCAGCTCACTAGCTACAAGGATGCCTATAGCCAATCTGGTGGGGGCACTTCTTCAGTCCTGTTTCCTTTTCCCAAATGACGCTACTTGTGGCAAGCTGACATAAGACTAACCAGGACAACAGAAAACAGAATGTAAGGAAGTAAGACATTAATAAACAATAGCCCAGACAAGATAATAAAACACAAAATGATACTGTTTTAGGTCCTCCAAGTCAAAGACAAGTCCTTGCACTCATTTCAACTTCCTAATAAACGTGAAGTGTCTTTAGCTAGTGTTCTTACAGAAACGCCAGGAAGCACATTGCACACACACCGAATCACTGAAAGAAGGAAAGCTTAGACTTTCTAGATTATAAATTTATTTCAGAAGAAGAACATAAGGCTTGAGGACAAACAATAAATTCACACTACAAATGTGCTTTGCTTTAGTGGTTAAAAAAAAAATTGAAAAGATAATAACTTTGCCCTTTAAAGGCCTAGGATGAGACTGCCACCACGCCAGGTGCTGAATCATGATACAAGGTGAGAACCAATTCCGGTCAGGTGTCTTCAACCCTCTACACACACATCAGGGTACATGCACATCACACACACACACACACACACACACACACACACACACACACATGCACACGCGCACACGGCACGGTGACGGGCAAGTGAGATAACTCAGCAGATAAAAGTGCTTTTGCTAAGCAACCTGAGTTCCATTCCTAGGACCATTTGCTGGAAAGTTCGGACTTCTTCAAGTTGTCCTCTGACCTCCACACATGTGTTCTGGCACACATGTGCAATAAAACAACACTTGTACTGCCACAGACTCTTAAAGAAAATGGCTTATCCAGCAGGAAGAGGAATAATATGAGGTATGGGGGTTTAGATTACTTTTCTCATACTGATACCACTGTGCTGATTTCAAACTGAAAAGAAACTCTAGGCTCTTCTATTCTCTAGATCGGGCTGGCCTGTGTGAGCTTCTGTAGTGGGAGGGCTCAGCACATTGCGAGCAGCACTATACTGTAGGCCAGGGGTCTGGAGAGCAGGAGAGGAGAGAGCTAGCTGTGTGGGAGCACAGGCCAGGGTGTGCTTATTTGCTTTGCTCTTGACTGTGGGCGTCGTTTGACTTGTTGCTTGACTTCCTGCCTTGATGTTCCCAAAATGAGAGACTATAATTTGAAACTGACAGCCAAATAAACACTTTTCTCCATCAAGTGGCTTTTTTCGGGATATTTTACCACAGAAACACACATAAAGCTGAAACAACTAACTTCATCGGATTGGCTGTGGCCACCTAGAATAGACCCTAAAGATGCAGCCTGTTGCTGGCCTCGGCAGCCCACACCTCTAATCCCAGTGCTTCAGGAGGCAGCGTGTGAGTTCGAGGCCAGCCTGGTCTACAGAGTGAGTCCAGGACACCCAGGGCTGTTACACAGAGAAACACTGCCTCAAAACAACAACAACAACAACAACAACAAAAACCAAACTAAAAAAGATTCAAAATCCAGCCTGTCACCTTTCCCTCTTGGGAACAGGGTTATTCGACGCCCCCAGGAAGATCTCTGTCACTCCATCCAAGTGACAGCTGTATGTGAGTGTGTCTCTTCTGTATATGGTCTGCGGCCTAAGCTGATGGTGCAGTACATAGAGTGTGGGAGGTTAGCTAAAGAGTAGTTCCGTCTCTGCAGCCATAGGGAAGCTGTCATCCAAGCTGAACTGGGATTTCCTTTGGAGTCACTGATGCTGCACCCTTCATCCGTGGGATCAAGCGCAGTAAAGCCATGGGTTTGTAGAGTTGGACTAGGTAGAACTACACTTTGTTCTGTGGTTTCTGGGGGAGAAGATGTATGCTCACATTTCTCCAGCAGAAGTTCATGCAACATACGGTAAGGGACATTGATCTCAGTATGATGCTCAGTCTCTGAATCAGTCCCTCATACCCCATGGGGTTATAGTGAGATGTTCCACTTTCCTGCCCCAAAAGATACAGGTACCAAGAAAGGCTATGACAATAAAAATACTTGAAACTCTATACCACACGTCTGTGGTATAAACAGTGCTGTACAGGCCCGTTCTCTGAGCTATCATCTACGTAAGTTTAGCTATACTGGATTACAAAAGATCACCAGAGCTGGCCCTGTGGACTGGTGACAGTCCCTCACTGAAGTAGGTACAGGAGAGTCATGGGATCTTTGCCTACGCATCTAATGCCTGCCCCATACCAGCCAGGGGTCTGAATTCTACCCTGACTGCAAATGGAGCTAGAACGCACAGGCTTTCAAGGACTAGGGAATGGTTCTACCTATGTGGCCATGGGAGAGTTATCATCCATGTTGGTGCAGGCTTTAAGGCCACAGAGAGCCTTATCTGTAAGCCCTCACCCACTGCTCTGTAAGTTCACCTAATGAACCCAATGGTTTCCCAGAGTAAACACCAATGGAGTGGTTCAGTCTGTCATTACGACTCCAGAAAAAGTAGTGGATACTGTGTATGTCTCCTGCATAGAAGAAATTTTAGCAAGATATGAACCCAAAATTATTCAACTCATCATTTATTTTAATTGTTGACACTAATAATAGAATTATTATTAATGAATTAATAAGAATGAACAGAAATTAGGTCAATTCTTTATAATTTGAGGGATGTTAATTTTTTATAACTGAGCAGTTTAAGTTATACCCATGCTCTACGTTAAAAACCATAATCATGGTAACTATTTGGTAAAAGTGATTAATATGCAAAAAGGGCCATTACCTACTGGCTAATCACGCCAAAAAGAGAACTTTATATTATCATATCACTGCCTTGCATTTGATAATTCTAATGTATGCCTGTCAGCTTGTATATAAGCACATGGAACTCATGACTCTTACAATACTTCCTAAAGAGAAGGGTTGACCTTATAAAGACACTTGGCGTTCATGAAAGTGGACTTAGGGAGTGAAAAGTGCTATCACACTTTGAAAAATATTAACCATAATTATATCACACATATATATGTATATGTGTATGTATGCCACAGTAGTTTAATTCCAGCAATCCAAACTATAACATACAACTTTTCTTTTAGCATCTAAACAGTCTTTCCAACAATTTTCTGCAAAATCAGATCTCAGTAGACAAGTGATGCCTTTGTTGGATGCCTCCCTTTCAGCTCGTATTAAGTACACGTTTTCTGCCAACTAATGATGCTGCCACACTCTGTTGGCAAAATATAATATTCCTTAAAGTTATAACCTCAAAGCTAGATCTTAGAAACATTTGAAAACTATTTTCAAGTAGAAGTTGAAACAATATATCCCCGTTGCTGTGACATACAAACCACTAAGCTATTCCTGCTGTGCTGCTTTGCTCACGTGGAGAAGCTGGTCACATCTGAAGGGCATAGTCTAAAGGGATGGGAAGCCTTAAGCCTGGCGGACCAGTGGAGATTGTCCTGAAAAGAGTTACTATGGTAAGCCTGCAGCTGCAGCCTAAGGACAGAACATTTACAAGTGGAACCCTTAGCCCCATGTGCTGCTACCTTGCATTTTGGGAGGGTTTCCACTATTCTCTCGTAAGAGTGGCTTGTATGTTGAAAAATGGCATGATTTAGACTACACCCAGTTTTCTCTTGGGAGTCTGGAGTTTGGGTGTTAAGGAGAGGGTATCTACACCAATAAAAATGTTGAGGAAAAAAATGAGCTCCAATGAGCTACCTTGGCATACAACATCTTACATGTGCGGCTCTGAGAGGCGGGAGCTCGTTTCCCACACACCACCAGGTACCGCTCTGCTCCACCACACTGTTTCCTTTGGCTGTAATGAGTCACAAACGATGACCTCCTGAGTCCTGTGAGAATCACTACACTTGATGTCCTCTTAGGGAGCCGTGGCACACTGAAGTACACATGTGAACATGGTGTGAGGACTTAGGGACTCAACACGGTGGGTGCGTGAAGGGAACAGGAACAGTGGATTACATTTGTCCAGAACCTCACAGTTTACAAACCACGCTGGGTGTATTGTTTCTTTCACGTCCATACAACATTATAAGGCTCTGCTTTTTAAAGCTGTAGTTCCTGGCCTCCTTGCATGCACCTGAATGAAACGTTATGCTTTTAAAACTCCCTTTTGCCAGAGCAATTCACACATCCAAATTTAATGCTGACAAGGATGTTCTTTAAACAGTAAGTTTTAGAAATATGAATATTTGTTAAATTCCTGAGAATCTGGATCTTTATCAAAGAACCAACAGACTGAGAACATAAAAATTCAAGTCTAAACAACAGGTTCTAGTCCTCTCTCACTGCAGGTGTTATGCCAGTTTCCCCACGTCAAAGGCGCGGGCTGGGAGAAGGAGGCCGATTTAAACTACAGGGCTGCCCTGGGATGTGGCTGTACCTTTCTCAAAGTACATTCTTCAGAAGATGCTATTGCAGTGCTGGTTAAATTAATCCTTTAGAACGATATGCGAATTCCAGTCTACGTGCTTTACCTTATCAGCCTGACGCATATAGCAGTAGAGAATTCCTCTCATGCACTTTATGGCAGAATGCTCCAGCTCGTGGGTCCTTCCCTTGTCATCATCAATGCGCCTGGGTGAGAGAGATAACTCAGGAAACAAATTGGAATTGCATTTGAAAAGGGAGTAGAGCTTTTGATAATTAAGTATTTAACTAACTGGCTAATCCTGTGTTCTGGTGACATCTACTAATTCTGTCAAGTGAAATTTCATCTTCTCAGCAGATGTGGAAATACTGCAATTAAAAAAAAACCCATGGTAAAACTTGTGCAGCTTTTTCCTTGCTTTATGGAAGTCAATTTTTTAAATGAATTTTTCTAGACCTAGCTAAAATGTAAACCTTATTTCTAGTTTAGAAAAAAAAATCACCCACAAGTATTTTAAATTCACTGTTACAAAATGCAAATAGCCTGTCTCTTTATGATCTGTAATTCCCAAAGGGATTCAAAGAAGCAAAACTTAAGGTAGGCACATGCTTTCCTTGCTGTGCCCCAGGGGATGCGTTGGTCCTAAAAGATGCCCTCAGCTAAGCGCACATCCAATGACACACACGGCATATACTGGAATAAAGTTTCATATTCTCAGGCTGTAGCTTGAAAATCACTTGGTCATATTTTACTTCTCTTGCTTTTAAAAAAATAACAGCTGAAATCTAACCATTAAACTAGATGAAGATGTTCTTTCTGAGCAAAAAGAAAAGGCTTTTCGCTAAAACAAAAAACAAAAAACAAACAAGAATGCATGCTCATTGTTTCATTTAACTAAACATCTGCAGATCACTACCACGTGATAAAACCTAGCCCATGCCTACTTGAATAAAAGATACAAAATATCATTTCTGTAGATCTCATACACATAGGGTGCTGAATGTCAGAAAAAGTAATCACTCACCATTGTCACATCACTGAACCTACTTAATATAGGCATGAAAATAAACACATCATGCATGTGTTCTGCACTCTATCCATTTCCCTGATGTCTGTATGGATCACGTGACCATCTAAGTAAGACTCAATTCTCTCCTGAGGTCTTTGGGGAAAATTAGCAGCGTCTGACGTAGCCCCTCTGTTGCATATACTTTTAAAAGCAATTTTCTGCCCCTCTGTTGTTTTAAAACTTACAAATGTGCAAAAAAGTTAAAGTAATATTGCAATGAATAAACCATTTATCATTTACCTAGATTTACTGGTTATTAGCATTATCTTGTCTTATATTCCATAGCTAAGTATAATTTTGTTTCACTATTTGAAAGCTACAAACATCAAGAGTATTTACCCTACACACAGTAGAAGTATCTCTAGAGAAGGGAAAAAAAAGGGGCCATTCTCTTATATAACCTTAAGCACCATTAACAACATTCAAGATGCTTGAGATAACATTTGGAGTTATCAAATGATCTCCAAAATATACGTCATAGTGTTCTTTTAATGCATCAATTCTCTCAGACTAGCCCACTTGGGGTTACTGTGAGAGTGAACGCCCGCTCACCTGTATGCGAGAGCCAACGCCCAGGCACCTGCAGCGCAGTACAGACTCTCATGGACTTTGGACTTCTGGTCACCCCCACATGTTTTAGTGGGAAACAGACCTGTCGTCGGACTCTGATACATCAACACTGTTGACTTGACTACCAAACCAAAAAACAAAAAAAAAAAGACAGACAAAGCATGAATGCACAATCCGTCCTTTCTCTTGGTTTCTTCATCCTATTTTTGACAGTTTTATTGTTTCTAAACTTAGCGTTAGCATAAAACCTTGGAAGCCATCAAACCTCTCCATGTCACTCACGCCAAGTAGAAATCCATACGGCACGAAGCTGTCTTTATGGCTTTGAAGAAAGTATTCAACTAGGCAGAGCATTAAAGGTTTGGACTTATGATGGTTAATGTCAATATATGATACAAATCTTATTAGAAACAACAGGGGAGAAGAAAGGCTCAACCTGAAAACATTACTATAGTATTTTTGTTAAACTCAACTAAACAAGAAAACTTAAAGCAAACGTACAACATACGATTTCCTAAGTCCTAAGGCCACTTCCCCTGGGCTATGAAGACTAAAGGATCCACAAGTTAGCGGGGAAGAAGAAACACCACAAACAGGCCAGCACCCTGTGTATCATTGACGACTGGTATTTACCAAAGGGTATCACTTACTTACTGAACTGTACAGGTTAGGAATATGTTTAAATGTCAAAAGTAAAATCCTATTTTTAAATAGTAAGGACAGCAACAGGTAAATAAGTGTGGACAAAGCAAAGGCCTGAAATCAGTGCTTTCCTCTCTTTGACAGAGTCCCAAACTGGGAAAACAGACACACAACACTACATTTTTATATTTCCTAAAGTAAGCTTTATTCTGTCTCACTATAAACAAACACTGCCTTTCCCAAAATACAAAATATCAATGTAATAAAGATTAATACATAACAATTTCTTTTTTTCATTTAAACAATGTAATAGCATATATTCATTATATATAATGGTTCATTATGACATTTTGATGAATATACACACTGTATTTTATCATATTCAATATAACCTTTTTCCAACTAGCCCCCTTCTACTTTGTCTCCCTCAGCCCTTTGGTGGTCCAATAAGTTTCAAGGAAGTCACTTTCAAGAGTGAAGGTGAGGATTTGCTTATGGGAGCCGTGGCACCTCTCCACTGGATCTATGACTGAAGAAAATGTCTCCTCCCCCTCTATCAACCAAGTGTAAATCTTCAGGTAGGGGTGGGGTCCCATAAGGCCCGCTCCAATCATGGCAGGGTATCAACAAGTCCAATCTTATACAGATCTTTTAAGTTCAAGAGTGAAAATGCAACGGCCATGTGTGCCTGGAAGAAAGTTTTCCACTCTATGCCCCCACAGCTCCCTTTCTCCAGCTCTGACATTCTTAACACTTTGTTTGTTTGTTTCTTAAGACAAAGTCTTACTATGTAGCTAGTCTGGAATTCAACCTTCTTCTCTACACCTCCTGGATACTCAGTTCAGGTATGGGACACTAAAACATTATCTTTCTCATGGTAAAGAATTGATTCCCATAATGCCAAAAATAAATACTACCATGAGGCCTCTTGAGAGTGTTATTGCTATAAAGATAACAGAAAGAGCAATATAAGAATGCAGGTCAAAATCCTGATGGAAAATAAGTTAAAATAAAGGTTACATGAGGCTGAAACAGACAAAAAAAAAAAAAAGAAAAAGAAAAGAAAAGAAAAAAGAAAACCACGTTTTGAGAGATGAATAAAATTTTATATTCCTTACCATAATAGAATAACAATTAGCACATGAAGCCATAGATATTCCAATTTATGGTTTGATAAAGGATTCTATCCATATATATCTAACGCTGATTACTCACATTGCAAAGAAAACTTGCCATATTAAACAAACAAAATTTGAAATCAAACAAAACAACAACCACCAAACTGCCAGGAGGAGCTGACTCTGTTAATAGGAATGATGGGTGGAGATTGCACCTTTTACTCCAGTGAATCAGACACTAACTAGATAGACACAAATGATCAAGTTAATGTTCATATGAAACATTTGTTTATTAACCAAAACGAAAACATACTCAAGTTCTAAAATCTATTAGGTTCTAACCCTTCAATCCCAGCACTCAGGGAGTGGAGGCAGGCAGAGTTCTCTCAGTTTGAGGTCGGCATGGTCTACATAGAGTTCCCAGATAGCTAGGAATACACAGAGAGATGCTAGCTCAAAACGACAAAATTAATTAATTAACTAATTAATACAAAGGAAAGTTAAAACAATACAAAAGATAGTGGTAACATTAAATTATTCCTGGGCCAGATATGACCTGTGGATTACCTGTTACAGTCCAATATAGATACACAACAGGAATATATAACTACTTAAGCAGTGAAACTACGCCATCTCCAAATTATGGAACAATACCTCAACATAATGTATGAAATATGCTAGGGCATAGTCAGTACTAGTCATTGCCACTATGATTTCCTCAGGCAGTACTTACCAATTCTGTAATAATGATCCAATTTATCCCAGAGAGTTTCATTACCAGGTCTTGGAAGATTAATGCTTTTAAGAGGTTCATAAACTGAGCCTAAAAGAAAAGTGAAAACTCATCAAATTAAGTCATTTTTACCCAGAGAAATGATGAAAATTTCTAAATAAATGAAGGTACAATAAGCAACAATAAAATTTTCAGTTTCAATTCTGAACTACCCTACTCATCCTTGGTAAAAACTTCAGTAAGAGCAAATTTTCTTGTTGTGTGCTGTAGCATCTTCTGGGTATATTCCAAGGAGTGGAATAGCTGGGTCTTGAGGAAGCCCTATTCCCATTTTTCTGAGATAGCACCAGATAGATTTCCAAAGTGGCTGTACTAGTTTGCATTCCCACCAGCAATGAAGGATGAGTGGAGAGTGGGATATTACTTTCTCACACACTCTGGTGCCTCACCTTTGACCATGTCCCCTAGAGGGGGAGACCTGGTGGCACTCAGAGGAAGGACAGCAGGTTACCAAGAAGAGACTTGATACCCTATGAGCATATACAGGGGGAGGCAATCCCCCTCAGGAACAGTCATAGGGGAGGGGAATAAGGGGAAAATGGGAGGGAGCGAGGAATGGGAGGATACAAGGGATGGGATAACCATTGAGATGTAACAAGAATAAATTAATAAAAAAAAGAAAAAAAGAAAAAAAAACTTCAGTAAGAGACGAACAAAAGTGATTCTTAACAAGCATAGAAGAACCCCAAATGCTGGCCTACCCTCAACACCCACATTCCATCCAACAATGTGCTACATACACTGGGCCTAAAACCTAGTACCCAAACACCCCAGAGTCATCACAAGTTCAATGACTTCTTATTGATGAGAGACAGACCTAGCTATGGATTCTTAAGTCTAAACATTGTTACTTCTGGTAATACTTAGTAGGCAATTATCCGTGGAATCAGCACACTTCAAGTACTGCAAACAAAAAAGATAAGGCTCACACACCCAGAGCTCCACTCTATACGTACTCGGCTATGTCCCCATAGCTCACACACACAGAGCTGTATTCTATACGTACTCAGCTATGTCCCCGTAGCTCACACACCCAGAGCTGTATTCTATACGTACTCGGCTATGTCCCCATAGCTCACACACACAGAGCCATCCACTCTATATGCAGCTGTTTCATACTTAAAATTTTAAACGTCCAACTTCTCTCGCATTACTATCTTGACAATAAGCAGAACTCACGTCTATCTCTCCACCGTGGAAACTATGCTAAGTGATTAGCAGAGCATGCTGCTCAAAAGCTACGAAATACATAATTATGATGATGATCTGCCACAAAATAAGCAATGGAACTGAGCACTGACGGTGCACTTTCTCACCTACCACATAAAAGGGAGACGTCTGAACCTTCAGAGCTATGGCCATTCTTGCTAAAAGCACTCAGAAACCATAACATCTCAGGGTCATAATTAACTCGTCCCTAAATTCAGATAATACATACCACATAGTTAAAAACCCAGTAGAAGAATTAACTTACCCAGGTTGGGATAAATCATGCTGACATACATTGAGTCTATTTTTAAATAAAATAGGATCGTGTATGATCATAGAATTACTATGTCCAATACATCAATTTAAAGCTAGCAGGTAAGGGTGTTTGCCATGAAGCTGAACACCCCGAGCTGATCCATGGACTCACAGAGTGGAAGGATCCGACCTCCACATGTGACAGCATGGTCTGCCCATCACCGCCCTCAAGCAAACAATCAAATCTGAAATGCTATACCCTGACTTAAGACATTGTCTAAAGGTTCTTAATACGGGGACTGCCTGGAATGGCTCCATGGCTGGGAATGAAGACCTTTGCAAACATACACAGATCTTCAGGACAGCTTCCCTTCCACTGCACAGAGCCTGCCATGGCTGAGGGCACACGGAACTGTAAGCCATGCTTGTCTGCTAGGACAGAGCCATGGGGCCACTGTTCACTAGGAAGGTGTTGCCATTTGGGGAAACAACACCTTCCCAGTGATGATCATCTACTGAGAGAGAAACAGCAGACACAAATGATCACAACTTGTTAAGCATGAATGTGCAGCCTAAAGAGGATACTGCCTAGGGGGAAAGATTACGAGCAAAGAATATCTTTGTTGTCACTTACACCTTCTCTACTATAAAGGTAATATTTTGCTTTAGATGTGAAAAAGAAAAATTATCACAATTTGAATATATAGGGACCTGGAGAGAAGTCTCAGTTGGTAAAGTTGCTGCATAAGGCCCTGGTGTGGGATCCTCAAGAACCACCGTAAAAATGGGTGTGGCTGTGCATTTGTGGAACCCCCTCCCCTGCTGCCGAAGGAGTGACGGGCAGATCTGTTCTCTCTGGCCAGCCAATCTAGCCAAATTTGTGAGCTCTACGTTCAGTGAAGAATCAGTCTCAAAAACTAAAGAGTGCCAACAATCTGAGGTCAAAGGGAAAGTCATCAGCGACAACACTTTATTTCATTTTTAAAACAGGATTTCACCCAGCATCCACACTGTGTAGTTCACAACTGTCTGTAACCCCAGCACCAGGGGTTTCTGAAGTCTCTGCAGCTATCTGCATTCATGTGTACACACAGACACACAACAGAATTGTGTGTGTGTGTGTGTGTGTGTGTGTGTGTGTGTGTGTGTGTGTGTGTGTAAAATGAACATATGAAAGAAGCCCATTGGCAGAGGAACCGGAAACCCTTCACACCTGGACTGTATGTGGGAGCAGCCTAGGATATACAAGCATGGGATAAGCAGGTGCGATATAATTGATTTTAGCTTCCTGAACCTTTGGCTCATTGCTGCAGTAGATGTACACATGTTGTTTGTTTTTGTTTTGGGGTTTTTTGTTTTGTTTTGATCCAAAGTGTAGGATATATAGTGAACATAAACATGTTTTTCTTTTGATTCCAAATGTGGGAGGGGGCACAGACTTGTGAGAGATCAGGTGATGTTTATCAACTAGAAGACAAACCACCTTGTGCCAGGGCTTGGTTTTTGCCTGCTGAAACACATCTTAGTACAGACTCTGAGAGGGTGTGTGTGTGTGTGTGTGTGTGTGTGTGTGTGTGTGTGTGTGTGTATGTATGTGTGTCTGTCTACCCACAAGATATGTGCAAGGTGGGTTTGCTGTTCCAGGTTCCAGCAGCAACTTTGGTGGAACTGCTGGTCTGCTGAAATCCTGCCGACTACGCCAGGGGAATCACTCCCAGGAACTGAGACCAAAAAGGTCTACTTCTCCTGTCCCCATTAACCTCTTTTCTCTCCTATCTAGGGTTGGTGTAAGCATTAAAGAACCTCAAATAAAGTAGATTTGGAAAAGATTGAAGCCTACATGTGGCGCTCAACGTGCTTTGGGCATAATGGGTAACTTAACTTCTAATGCTGTGGAGGAAGATACAGGTTTTGAAGATATAAAGATGATGTTTCAGGGTGTCAGCAAAATCACAGAAACTGTTGCAAAGTTCTTTCCTGCTTTATACACAGAGCAATTTTTTTTGTTTTTTCTTTGTCTTTTAACTGTATTACATTTTTTTAAAAGATTGGAAGAAAGACCGATAAGGTATGAAAACCGGAAGGGTCAGTAAATTCTACCGTTCTGGAAAGGACTGCAGAGCCGGCTGTACAACTAGAGAATTTTCAGGTAGAGGCTGAAGCATTTGGAAAGCGAATAGTGCCTTCGGTAACGGGTAAGGAGAGCTGGTGTTTCCCACAATCGCCACCCCACCCTGCTCCACACACCAGGTGGTCAAAGCACCAGCACAGAGAAGGGGGAAGAGAAAAACTGGGAAGCTGGAGAGGCTGTAAAGATTCTAGAGGAATGGGAAAGCAGACAGGCCAAAAAAGCTTTAGAGACAAACACTCTGATAGGGAATTCTTTAGGGCTACACAGACACCACCAGCTTTTCCAGTCTTTGTGCAACACATCCCTGCTAATGATGGTGCTGAGGCTTGTGATGAGATGCATGACATCCAGTAAATATGCTAGAGTTAAAGCACTTCAGAGGCTATTTATTGTATGGTATGGAATGCATTCCTCTTTTGTTAAACAAATGTGAGTAACTGGGCTACAGAGCATGGACTTATTCCCCAAGATTGGAAGGGACTGGTGTCAGCTGTGTGAAAAGCTGCTCAACAGTTGCAGTGGTTATCGTAGTGGAGAAAGGAAGCCACGAGAATGGAACAACAACATACAACAAGGGGAATAAATGTTGTTGAAGATCAATTGCTTGGTGAAGGGCGTTATGCTGACTTAAGATAACAAACCCAATCTGAAGATGTAGTAATTAAAGATGTAGTAAATGTCGTGTTGCAGCCTTAAGAGCTTGGGACATGGTTGAGGACCCTGGTGAAACCACCACTTCATTTATTCAAGGCCTGGAGAAGCCTTCACTGAATTCTTACAGAGATTGGGTTCAGTTCTAGATCCTAAGACGAGACAGGCATTGAAACTGATCATGTCATATGAGAATGCAAATGCTGAATGTAAGAGAGCAATTAGACCATTAGAGGCATGAGGGGCCCCATGAGATGAATGGGTAAGACAGTCAGTTAATATTAGCTCTCAGGAGCATCAAAACAATATGATAGACAAGCTATAGCTAGAGGTCTCAGATATCAAAATACTCAGTGCTTTGATTATGGTAAATTGGGCCATTTACAAAGAAACTGTAAGGTTAAAAGTTCCAGACCTCCAAATAACAGGCGCACTCGCTTTGGAGTAAATGGTACTCGTGGAAGAGTACAAGGAGCTTCTGGCTGTGATGGTGATGATGTGCCAAGACTTCCAGGGCATTGTAGCCACTGTGGGAAGGGAAAACATTGGTCTCAGGATTGTTAATCCAAGAGAGACATATGAGGAATCTCTTGCCATCTAGAAACAGAAGGAGAGGCCTGTTAGCTTGAGGTCGTGCAGCTGTCTTTCTTTGATCAACCAGGAAGTAAAAAACAGGCAGGAGAACAAAGACTAGGTATTAAAGGGAGCACAGCTTTGGATCTGGCCTCAGATAAATCTCTTATACTATCTCCACAGGTTGAATGTTATAACCACTGGTGTTTACAGTCCTTTCCCTTCGGGGACAGTCAGAATAATCTTGGGAACAAGTGGATTAACTTCTCAAGGCTTTATTGTGCATCTTGGTATTATAGATGGAGAGTGTAAGGAAGAAATTAAAATCATGGCATATGTAAAGAAGGAGATGCAAATAATGTAGGGGCTAGAATCGCTCAGCTGTTACTGTTTCCTTACATCAAGGGCAAAGCCACTCCAGTAGAAAGAACAGGTGCATTTGGGAGTACTGGAAGATGTGTGTTCTGTCAAACAATGGTCAATGATCAGAGACCTAAATTCATGGTACAAATGAATGGTGTTGAAATAGAAGGTTTGGTGGACACAAGAGCAGATGTCACGATCCTTTCTCAAAAGTATTGGAATCAAGATTGGCCACTTCAGAAGGTTAATTTGCAATTATAAGAATTGGTAAATTATCTCAAATAAGACAAAGTGTACGATGGATTAAGTGTGTGGGACCAGAAGGGCAAACAGGGAAGCTGGGACCTTATGTGGCTGACATACCCATAAATATATGGGGAAGGGATCTTTTAAAACAATGGGGTACTCAAATTACTATTCCTGCAATCACAGAGACAGACAATGAGGAAATTAGGGGTGAGATGGTAGATGCTCCTGGGGAAGGTATTGATATGTGTAATCAAGAACATCACAAGCTGTGACCATGGCCCAAACACAGAACTTCACAGATATTGAGTTTCCAAATTTATAAAAAGGGCCGCTCAATATAGCCTTGCCCCTCAAATAGATATCAAACAGAGCTGTGTGGCAAGAGCAGTGGCCCATAACAAAAGAAAAATTCCAGGCACTTTAACAACCGATACAAGAGCAGCTGGAGGCTCACCATATAGAGAGTCTACCAGCTCATAGAATTCCCCTGTTTGTTGTAAAACAGAAATCAGGAAAATGAAGATGGTAGCCGATTTAAGATCAGTGAATAGAGTAATTCAACCAATGAGTCCTTTACAGACTGAAATTCCTTTACCTTCTTTGTTAACTAGATCATGGCCTATAATAGTAATTGACTTAAAAGACTTTTTTTCACAATACTTCTACATGAGCATGATAGGGAAAGGTTTGCTTTCTTGGTATCTACTCTGAACAGTAGTGGTCCAATGAAAAGATAAAACTGGAAGGTACTTCCACAAGAAATGTTAAATAGTCCAACTTTATGTCAATACTTTGTGCGACAACTGTTAGAAATAATTCATAGGCAATTTCTTCAATCTATCATTTACCATTACATGGATGATATTCTGTTGGCTGATTCTGATATAGATACTTTAGAGAAAATGTTTCAGGAAACACAAAGAATTCTGCCATGCTGGAGGTTACAGATTGCTCCAGAAAAAAAAAAAAATACAAATAGGAGATTCAATTACCTATTTAAGCTATAAAATAACAAGAAAAGGTACAGAAATAACCACAAAAGGTACAGATCCATGTAGACCAGTTGCAAACTCTTAATGATTTTCAAAAATTAATGGGAGACATTAACTGGCTGAGGGATACAATTGGATTAGCTACTTGTGAGTTAAGTAATTTGTTTCAAACATTACAAGGGGATTCAGATCTTAAAAGTCCAAGGTACCTAATGGCTGAAGTAGAAAAAGGGTTAATTGTGGCAGAACAAAGGCTACAGGATGCACACGTGGCTAGAACTGACCCTCAGCTGGACTGTAGTTTGGTTATTTTCCTTCAGCACATTCTCCTACTGGGCTCATTATGCAAAGGGAAGATAAAGTCATGGAATGGATTTTCTTAGCACATAAACAAAGTTAAAAAATGAAGACATACATGGAAAAAGTTTCTGAATAAGACTGTGTCAACTATCAGGAACGGATCCAGCAGAAACTGTGGTACCTCTTACTAATGCTGAGATTATGTCACTGTGGGTAATCAATGAAGATTGGCAAAGAGCTTGTACTACCTACTTGGGAGAAATTAATTACAAATAGCTGAAAAGCAAACATACACAGTTTATAAAAAGAACTAATTGGTCCTTCCTTTTATTGTAAAGAGAATACCAATTCCAGAGGCACCAACCTTCTATACTGATACAAACAGGATGGAAATGGCAGGTTGTAAGTCAGATAAAATAACTAAGGTGATGAAAAGCCCATCTATCTCAGTACAAAAATCAGAATTGTATGTAATCCTTATGGTGATGTTAGATTTTCCTGAATCTCTTAATGTAATTACTGATTCTCAATATGCAGTAAGAGTTGTTTTGCATACAGAAAATGCTGAATTTACTCCTGGTAACTCAGAATTCACTTTGTTATTTATGGAATTGCAACAGGCCATCAGAAATGGAAACCATCCCTTGTATATTACTCATATTCAGTCTCATACAGGATTACCAGGTCCATTGGCACAATGAAATGAGGAAATTGACCAATTACTAATAGAAAATATGTTAGAAGTTCCAAATTTTCATGAAAAGCATCATATTTACAGTAAAGGTTTAAAGAAAAAAATGTCTATTACTTGGCAACAAGGCAAAGACATAATTAAAACATGTCCTACATGTTCTTTGTATAACCAAACTCCATTGCTGACCGGAAGTAACCCTAGGTGTACCAAAAGGAATGAAATCTGGCAGAGGGATGTGTTTCATTTTCCAGAATTTGTAAAATAAAGGTAAATACATCAATGGGCATCTGCTTTAGGTTCTGAAAAGGCTGATCATGTAATTACTCACCGATTGGAAACAATGGCAATTATGGGAATACCTGCACAAATTAAGATGGACAATGCTCCTGCATATGTATCCAATAATATGAAGAAATTTTGCATATTATAATTAAGGCACATTATGGCTATACCACACAATCCTACAGGGCAAGCAGTTGTAGAAAGAGCTAATCGTACCTTAAAAGAGATGCTTATTAACAGAAAGGAAGTGTAAAGACCTCTCAGGGATAGATTAAATAATAATTTGTTGACTTTAAATTTTCTTAATGTTGAGGAAAAAAAAAAACAGTGGCAGCAGAGAGACATTGGGTTATAGGGGAAAAACTGAAGAATGAAGACAACCAATATATTATAATGATCCGTTGACAACAGATTAGAAACTTGCAATAGCTTTGGGATGGGGATGTGGTTATGCTTTTTCACAGGGAGTGAAAAAAATATGGCGACTGACAAAACTTATAAAGATTAGATCTGACCAGGGAAGACCTCCTACTACCTTAAATATGAATGTGTTCATATAGCAAGGGAATCTTAAGGGCTGCCTGGTCCTTATGACATGCCATTATTTCATAAAGCATAGATATTACAGTGCAAACAGATAAAGTTGATGCCTTACACCTGCTCAAAAATAGAGCAGACACTTATCTTTAGGTAATTTGTACACCTTGCATATACCATATATATGTAGAAATGTACCTATACTTATACTTTTAAAAGTTTGCTTATTTTCAAAGCAAAAAATAAAATAATGAAGACAAAGCAGGAGGGCCAGATGATTCAACCTCAAAGACTGCCTCAGCTACTGTTTTCTCAAGAATTTGCATGCATATCAACTTTAAAAGGGCTAGCCCAAAAGATCAATCCCAAAAAGACTGGGCAGAAACAGATACAGCTAGCTTTTTCCACATTTTGCCAATATCTTACTTTTTTAAGGGTACCCAAAAGATGTTTTCACCCCAAGACAGCAAAAAGATATTTTGAGAACATGGCACCCCATTTCCAATAGATGGGGTGGGTGTTTTTGGTGGTTACCAATGTTTGTTATTGTCTAGGGAGGTTGGTTATAAGTTAGTAAAGGTCACATTTAGGGATTTCTTTCTTTCTCCCCTCTATCCTTCTTTCTCTCTTGTCTTCCTATCCTATCTAGTGTTAGGAGGAAGGAGGGAAAAGGCAATGGTAAAAGGGGAGGATACAGAAGTATAGGATGAAAGGTAGATTATTAAATCTATTGGCCTCAAGTATTTTACATTGGTATTGTAGATCAATAGAAATGTAAGATTATTTTGTTCAACTTTTGCTTTATGTATTGTACATATCGTATATTGATCTCTGAGCCCAAAACAGGAGGCTGGGGCTTTTTGGGTCTTGGTATTGTTTGACTATTCATTGCTCCACTTCAAGACACTCCTAGAGATAACTGCTCCACAGAACGCTTTAGGGCTCTGGGTTTTGGCTGCTGTTCCAGGTTCCAGCAGCAACTTTGGTTGAATTGCTGGTCTGCTGAAATCCTACCGGCTATGCCAGGGGAATCGCTCCCAGGAACTGAGACCAAAAAGGTCCTACTTCTCCTGTTCCCATTATCCTCTTTTCTCTCCTATTTAGGGTATGTGGGTTGGAAGGGAGGTATAAGCATTAAAGAGCCTCAAAGTAATTTGGGAAAGGTCGAAGGCTACACAGTGCTTTTTGGCAGATGCACTCCCTGCCCCCAGCTTCTTAATAAACCATCTCTATTTCTATTAGGTTAGTATGTATGCCTGAACTATTCTTTGTCCTGAAATATAAGAACCTGCAAATTTCAATGGGTACCCTCAGAATTCTGAACTTTTTAAACAAAAGCAGAGTACAGCCTGAAAGACATAGTCACAATATTTTTTTGAATGTTTCTTCCTTCTTTAAACAAGGGCATGCGATACACACTATTCCCTCCTTTCCCCAACACATGGAAACTGTGAACAGGCTCCAGCAGGGAATGGGGGTACAGCATAGGCACCTCTCCCCTCTGTTCTCTCTACAGCTTCTGTAGCTAGGATTGGGAGCGTGCACAACCCTGTCTTCTGCTCTGCAGGGCATTAGTTGAATTTATGTTGGTGCAAAAAGTGCATGCACCAGCAATGGTTGCTGATCCTGGACTTAAGCCTGGGAGACAGCTGCTGTTTAAGATCTACAGTTAGTCTGTGAGAAGTTTCTCCTGGGATTTTATGTCCTGGCTGGAAGTAGACAAATGTTTTCACAGAGCTGTCCACTGAACACAGGTAAAGACAAGGGAAGATGGTAGTGTTCAGGCTGTTGGGTCCTCAAAGTACAACCATTATCCTGGTACTCCCCATATCACTTGTTTGTGGAAAACAGTCGTTTGTGTCCAGGCAAACACCGCAAGTCCAACCGTGTTGCCTGTAGGGTTCTCACACTCAACGGCTCCTAGTTAACTTTGATCTACTGTTTTCTGCCACTGTAACTTACTGACTTCTGCTTTGTACCCTAACTGTTCTCACTCCTCCCTGGCCACCTATGGTAAGCAGTGCTATTTGCAAGGGTATGGAAAAGAATCCCTGGGTTAAAAGGATGCTCCTAGGGCACGGTCTTTCCTGGACCAAAGGAAAACCCCAACTGTTTGAACTTTTAACCTGAATGGTGACTTGATACCACATTCATAAAGGGAAGTCTCATCTTGGAAGTAAGCATCTTCCCAGTACAGTAAATTAATTAGCTAATTAGTGAAAATCACAGAGCTCCCAGTGAGACCTACTAACTCTACAATGGTAAATTGAGATGCACACAGCAGGAAACTTAGTTCTAGGCCAGAGACAATGCCGGCTGTTGGCGGAAACCTGTGCAAGAGAAAGGGTAAGCGTTTTTCTACTGTGGCTGAGGCCAGGCTCAGATGGGCCCAGTGACACTCCAGGCTCTGAAGAAAGAGCAAAGGGAACATAAGTTCTGTATTTTTGCCCAGGGACAGAGGCGGCAAGAACTGGTCTAAGGATGTCCAGGGCCTCAAAGGTTCGGTTCCCGGGAACCTGGCTTTCCCCCATGAAGATCTGTGGTTATTAGTCCTAAGGCAGCTGTGTCTAAGGTATCTTGCATTCTCTTGCCAACAACATTGACTGAGCTCTCTGCTGACTCTAGGCCATTTCCTTGATGAAAACTACATAGAAGATTCTGAACTTACTAAGTTCGTTTGACATAAGCCACCAGGTATGGGAGAGGTCCTGGTACCAGTCTTGTCTTCTTTATTATTTCATCACCGGGCCACCCTGCCCCCTGCTTAGGAACCTGTCACAGAAAATGGATTTGCTGGCTTGTCCAGGGCACTAACCCATCTTCTCAAGGACAACTGAGAATTGAAGGGACCAAGCCCTGGAATGACCATCTTACATTACAGGATGGAATGTACCTAATGAAACAAACAGGTAAAACAAAAACAGAAGACAGCCTTAAAGATCACCCAAGAGCCCACCTGTTCCCTCCAAAGATAGAGACAAACTTTACGTGTTGTTAGTGCGACTGTGCTCTGTGTGTTCATAGTGCTGTTTGATTGCCGTTCTCTGCTAAGACAGAATGGAATGAATCTGTCCCTAGAATCCCCCCAAACAACCACCAAAGGTGTTGGCTGCTCCAACTTTTTATAAATAATTTTTATTTTTAATCTTTTTATTTCTTGGCATATCTAATTTAATAATGTGTGTGTATACATGTGAATTGCAGCTCCAGCGACGTATACCAAAAGGCCTAGTAAATACATATTTATAACCTCAAACATGATTATTTTCTCAAAACCTACTGAAATGGTGTTTGGGGCTCTATGAAATGTTTCATAAACCTTTAAAATGTTACTTGTTTATATAGAATAACATTCAAAGAAGTCATTAAGGCACTGTTAAATTTTACACTGTCTCCATGGGCTTTGGGAACGATTCCCATCCAAAAGAGGTTCTGAAAGACATAATCTGTTTCTTAATCAAAGATAACAGGATAATTGTATAAAACTGCTATTAATCAAAATTTCTCAGTTAGCCTAGAGAGATGCTCCATGGGTAATGCACTTGTCATCCAAGTAGGACAACTTGAGTATGGCTGTTCGAACCCAAACAAGGGCACAGTGGCATCTGCAGTCCCACACTCTTACTGAGAGATCTGAGGCAGGAGCAAGAGAATCCCTCCCAGCTCATGGGGCGGCTAGGCTAACATACGCAGCTTTGAACAACAAGAGACCCCACTACCAAAAAGGTGAAAGCTAGAAACAATGACCACACTCACAGCTTGGCACATAATCACATGTGTATGCATGTATGTACATAAATATACTCACAATACATGACAAATACTTCTAAGTAATATATATTTAAGTCCTCTTATTAGACTATTTATTATTAATTTCTTCAGGATTTCCTTAATATATTATATATAAGTACATATATTTAATAAAGTTATGGTGCATGTTAAATGAGGAGTATATCTGTAAAATATGTTTCTGTTATATTTTGTGATTATAATGAAAACTGAATGGAAGACAATTCCAAAAATAGCATTTTTCTAAATCTATGTTTGCACTTTCGATTTAACAAAAATAGCTGTTATTACATTTCAAGATACTAATATATCTTATACTTGCATTTAAATACTCACAGAATAATAAAATGTTTGAAATGAGGAATAACTGAAAAATTTTTATGATATATAGTAAGATACTTCATGTGCAGCTTGACCCTAAATGTAGCAAAATAAGATTAAAAACTAAATATGTAGTGTCTTCAACTGCATGTGCATACACAAATAACTGAGTAATTCCGGAAGTCTAGAAAGACACAATGAATAGTTAAATGACCACCACCAGAGAGACTGGTATGCTTTTATTCCATAAAGCCCATATTAGCTAAATAATATGAAAGAATGATTTATCTACTGCTTGTATAATTTCTTAAAGTGGAAAAAGAAATTTTGAATGCCTAACCAAAACACATCATTCATATACACATGAAATTCATAGATAGCATCCAGTCTCAAACGCCTACTAGAGCTATGAGAATGCTATTGAACCAAGGAGTGCATCAAATGGTGTAGACTTGAACACAGGACTCTGAAGATGAACCAGATTATGTTCTGCTTTAAACAGCAGACAGCTCCAAGTGATTTACGTGTGTGTGTGTGTGTGTGTGTGTGTGTGTGTGTGTGTGTGTGTGTGTGTGTTCTTAGCTATTACTGGAGATCACTTGAAATTCCACAGTTGAATGTGCCTCCATAGTAGACATAATACAAGCTGGCAAATGAGCACCAGACTGTACGAGGAGGACGACGTAAGAAGCAACTGCCGAGTTTGCTCTGGTTACAGGTGTATTGCTTCTTCACCTAACCTAAAGAAGACATGAAGAGGCAGGGGGCCATTCACATTGCATTTTTAATAAAGAGATATTAAGTCCTTCCAGTGCCCTTCAGAGAAGGAGCAGGGCACGTAAAATCCACTTAAGGACACTAAGTGCACAACTGGTGTTTTATGTATTAGCCTTAAGGACTCCATTTTCCTTTGTATTTTTAGTCTAGTACTAGAGTACTTTTCCAAGAAGACTTATGATATTATGTTATGTCTGTGAGGTCAGAGCTGATTCAAACAAATTTAATGCTAATATTTTTTAATCTTTTTTACAGTTTTCTTTTAGTATATAAGTGTTTTGCCACATTTATGTATGTATGTCACATACATGCCTGATGACAGCAACAGCTGAGAAATGAGAAATGAATGTCAGATCCCTTGGAAGTGCAGTTACAGGTGGCTGTGAACCTGCATGCAGATGCTGGGAACTGAACCTGGCTCCTCTGCTAGAGCAACAAGTGCTCTTAACAACTAAGCCATCTTCCCAGCCCCATTCCTAAAGTTTTAAAACTGGTATCATTTTTTTAAGGCATTTGCAGGGATAACATTAAATGCACTCCTGGTTAGTTACATCCACTGCAAAAATGCTAGTGTCAATACAGTCTGGCACACAGCAGTACTTAACAAACACTGAGAAAATGAAGTCACAGTCCTCAGATGTGCTGACTTTGCCACGTGACTTAGAATCAGTTGCAGTAGAGTGCTCTGGGGAGGATGAGCGTGAGTGTGACTCACATAACGACCATGTGGCCTGTGGCTACAGAGTAACTCCACCTGCTCAGTCATGGTCTATATGTGCTCTTCTGTTCTTGTAAAGACAGACGTGAATGAGACCACAGGGATGGTTAAAAATACTCTGAGCAATCACTAGATTATGAATGGAACATTTTAAGTACATCATTCTATAAAGGACAGCGCTAAACCTAAACATAGGTGATTTCTAAAGAAAAACCCAGGACCACTATTTCACATTTAAACTTTATATTTAAATTCCAATTGTCTGAGGTTTAAATTATGCTCTTATCCTAGCACTAACTGAATTATATACACAGGAAAACCATCCTACAACATTCTGTCTTAACAAGTAAGACTTGTTCACAAGTAACGTCTCTTGTTATCACATTAGCCTTTGCAATATTACATAGTATATTTAATACAAAAATTATAACCACTAATTAAACATTTGCTGGTATTACTTTACTTTATGTAACAGGAATGAATAGAAGTCTTGCACATTAAGTAAAATTATAATAATCAAAGAAGTATTAAAATTATTTGCAATATTATTTAGTGACCATGAATAAAAATATTCATAATCAAAATAAGATTAGAAATACTTCTGAATGAGAGCATAGCATTTGCATGTACACTGTAGAAGATTTGCTATGACAAACAATAAATCTATCATTTCCAGAAATAATACATTTAAATGGGGGAACAACTTATTTTAGTCAGAGCTTCAGTTCACATTCCTTTTGGCCTGCTGCGCTGGGCCTGCATGGCACATTGTAACACAGCAGAACACATGGCGGAGGCCTGTCCATACTACAGTAGTGAGGCTGCAAAGGGGAGGAGGACACCAGCGGTCCGATATCACTTTCACGGGCACACTCATTCAACTTCTTCCCGGTAGCAAGCCAAGTGTGGTGGAGCATGCCTGGAAACCCTGCGATGGGAGGCAGAAGCAAACAGATCTTTTCCAGTTTGAAGCCATCCTGGTCTACACAGAAAGTTCCAGGCGAGGCAGAGATGTAATGAGACCATGTTTCAAAGCCAACTTCTTCCTGGTAGGCCCCACCTCCCAAAGAGTCTACAAATTCCCAACACCTTTAACACATGGGCCTTTGGAAGGCACTAAAGATTCCAACTACAGCACCAGAGAGGTAAGGAATGTTTGTTAACTTTTCCCCTGATCAAATGACAGGTAAGTTGAGAATGGTAGCTATATCAGTGCTTAGAAGGTATTGATCGAAATTATTTGTAACCATCCTTACACCGGCAATTTGCTGAGGCCTATGAAGAATAACGGGCTTTTTTACAATGAACACAATCGTTAATGAGCCAAACTTCCTTGTATGCAATCCAAACCACACCCTTTAGGAGGCCAATTTTCACTGTTAAGTGAATCTGATAAAACCTAAAGTTCAGTCAAGTAAATCAGCAGTAGCCTAACCCACCTCTCAGCTTGCTCCCTGGAAAGTGAACAAAATCCTAGAGAAAGATTATCTAAATGTCCCAGACAATAAAGTAGGTTTTAGAACAGGGAACAGAGCTATGATTGCTACTAAGTCATCTAAAAACCTCCAGGATCTGCACTATCTCTGAACTAGGCCTTCTCATCTGAAAATTGGGGGGAAACTATGTCATGGCCATGAAGATGAAGTGAAAGATTTTAAGTAAATCTAGCAGCATAGACCATATAAAAAACTAATTTTCTTCATTTGGCCAATGTAAATTATTATCTTGGGCATGTGGGAAGGAATTGAGAATAAAATAGGAAATCAAACAATTGCTGATCTAAAAATAGCTTTATCTAGTGAATACAAGTTTTCGTCATTATTAGGATGATTATGCCAAAGAATGATTTTTAAATTTGCAAATTACTATCAGTGGTTTTTAAGAATCAGAATCATACAATAATTTTATTCTTTAACAATTGAATACTATTCTGTTGTATAAATGAGCCACACTTTCATCAGCCACTCATCCACTAATGGACATCTGGCTAGCTATTTCCATTTCGAGCTATTATGAACAAAGGGGTTATGAACATGGATGAACAGTGTTTTTATAGAAGAATGTGTAGTCCTTTGGGTATACGCCCAAGAGTGGTAGATCTATTCCCAGCTTCCTGAGGAACCACTACCCTGCTTTCCACAATACTGTACAAGTTTACACTTCCGCCAGCAGCAGATGAGTGTTCCACTCACCCCCCCCACCATTGCTACCAGGAGCTGTCACTTGTTTTATTGACCTTAGCCCTTCTGACTGTTGTAATATGAAAGTTCACAGTAGTGTTAATTCCCATTTCCCTGATGACTAAAGACGTCAAACATTGTTCTAAGTGTTTCACAGCCATTTGTGTTTCATTTTTGAGAACTCTCTATTCCTATAATGCATTTTAAAATTGAGGTATTTGTCTTGTCTTATATGCCTTTTTTATGTTCTTTACATATTTTAGAGATAACCCCCTATCTATGTGCAATTGGTAAAGATCTTTGTCCATTCTGTAGGCCACTGCTTTGTATGAATGATGTTATTCTTTGCCTTACAGAAGATTTTCAGTTTCATGGGGCCCCACTAAGCTACTGGTGTTCTGTTCAAAAGGCCGTTCCCTGTGCCAATAAGTTTAAGCGTATCCATCCTCCACTTCCTATTCTCTCAGATTTAGAGTACATGGTTTTGTGCTGAGGTTCTTGATCCATCTGAAGTTGAGCTTTACGAAGGGTGATGAATAGAGATCTCTTTACAGTCTTCTAGACGCAACTACCCAGTTAGACCTGCGCCATCTGTTGAGGAGGATGTCTTTTCCCCATTGTGCATTCTTGTTTTGTCAAAAGACAGGTGTCTGTAGATGTGCGGACTTAATGTCTGGGTCTTCAAATAAATTCTATTGGCTCACATATTTCTTTTTATGTCAATATTATGCTATTTTTATTATTCTAGTCTGCAATACAACTTGAAATCATGCATGGTGATACATCCTGTAGTTTTTTTTATTTTCAGGAGTTCTTTTATTTTTGCTATTCTGAATTTTTCTTTTCCACATGAAGCTGAAAAGTGTCCTTTCAATTTCAGAATTGCATTGGAATTTTGGTGGGGATTGCACTGAATCAATAGATTGCTTTGGGATGGTTATTTTCACTATTTTAATCCTACGATATATGAGCATAGATTTTTCCATATTCTGATGTCCTCTTCAATTTTTCATTATATATTTTTTTAAAGCTCTTCTGAAAGGTGTTGTTTCCATGATTTCTTTCTCAGTCTATTTGTCACTTGTATACAGGAAGGCTACATATTTTGTGTGTGTGTGTGTTTGGTTTTGTCTTTCAGTCTGTTTATGTGGTGAATTATATTTATTGGTTTACATATGTTGAACCATCCTTGGGATAAAGCCTACTTGAAAATAGTGGATGCTATTTTTGATGTGTCCTTGGATTGTGTGTGCATGTTTTTTACTGAGAGTTGCTGTATCTATGTTCATAAAGGATATTGGCCTGTAATTCTCTTTCTTTCTTGGGTCTCTATACAGTTTACATGTTAAGGTAACTACGGGTCTCATAAAAATAGGAAATATTCCTTTAGTTATTATTTTATGGGGTAAATTGAGGAGTGTTAGTGTTAATTTGTCTGGGATAGTTAGTTGAACCATTTGCTGAGTCAATCTGTCCCTGAACTTTCTTTGGTTGAGAGAGTTTTAACTAATACTTCTATTTCATAATGGAGTATTGGTCTTTTTAGCCTTAACTGACCAGGATTTAACTGTGGGAGGTAGAATATATCAAGAAATATATCCATTTCTTTTAATTTTCTAATGTGGTGGAGTACAAAAGTTTAAAGTATGTCCTTTTGATTTTCTGTATTTTCTTGGAGTCTGTTATGATGCCCCTTTTCATCACTAATATAATTAATGCAGAAATCTCTCCATCTTTTAGTTAATTTGGCTAAGGGTTTATCAATCTTACTGATCTCAAAAAATAACAACTCTTTTGTTTCAGTTTTTATGTAACGCTGTGAGTCTCCTCTGCGAACTGCCTATCTTGTGTCCCCTAGACTTGAGTATGTTGCTTTCACTTTCATTTAATTCTAAAACATTAATTTCTTAATTTTTATCTTGAACCATTTTTCATTCAGTAGTGAGTTGTTCAATACCCATGCATTTGTATACTTTCTGTAATTTCTATTGTTGATACCCAGCATTAATCCATGTTAGTCAGATAGAGTGCAGGGGATTATATTAATTTTCTTATATCTGTTGAGACTTATTTTATGTCCCAGTATGTGATAAATTCTGACAAAAAGTTACAGGAGCTACTGAGAAGTTATATTCTTTTGTGTTTGGGGGAAATGTTCTGTAAATATCTGCTAGGTCCATTTGATTTAGGACATTATTCAACTCCACGATTTTCTGCTTAGCTTTTGTCTGGATAACCCAGCTATGGGTAAGAATGGAATACTAAAGTCATTTACTATCGCTGTGTGAGTGTCAAAATGTAATTTTAGCAGTAGCAGTGGTTCTTAAATGAACTTATGTGCCCTTCTGTTTGGAGAATCAATGTTCAGGATTACAATATCTTTCTGGTGGATTTTCCTACCATAAGTATATAGTATCCTTTCCTACCTCTTCTGATTAGCTTTGGTTTGGAGTCTATTTTTTTCAGATATGAAAATATCTATACTTGCTTTCTTCTTTGGTGCATTTGCTTGGAATACCTTTTTCCATCCTTTTACTCTAAGGTGCTTTCTATCCTTGGAAGTACAGTATCTTTCATAAATGCAGTGGTTGGCCTCTTCAGACTGAAATCTTCTTTGTAATGTATTCTGTAGAGCTAGCTTTGCAGACAGATAGTCCTGACATTTGGTTTCATCATAAAGTGTTTTTCTTTTTTTTTTTTTTTTTTTTTTTTTTTGGTTTTTTGAGACAGAGTCTCTCTGTGTAGCCTTGGCTGTCCTGGACTCACTTTGTAGACCAGGCTGGCCTCGAACTCACAGCGATCCGCCTGCCTCTGCCTCCCGAGTGCTGGGATTAAAGGCGTGCGCCACCACGCCCGGCCCATAAAGTGTTTTTCTATCTCCATGTATTGTGACTGACAGTTTTTCAGGGTATAGTAGTCTGGTCTGGCACCTGTAAACTCTGCATTTGAAGAACATCTGTCCAGGACCTATTGGCTTTCAGAGTCTCCACTGAGAAGTCAGGTGCTATTCTAATGAGTCTGTCTTCACACGTTACTTGGTCTTTTCCCTTGCAGCTTTCAATAGTCTTTATTTTGAATGTTTAGTGGGTTTATCATGATGAGTCTTTTCTGGTTTTATCTATTTAGTGTTTGTTCTCTGTGCTTCTTGTACCTACACAGGCACCTCCTCCTTCAAGTCATGAACATTTTCTTCCATGACTTTGTTGAGAATGTTTTCTGTGCCTCTGACCTGGGATTCTTCTCCTTCCTCTATCCCTATTACATGTATAGTTGGTCTTTTCTGAGTGTCCCAGGTTTCTTAGGAGTTTTGTACCTGGATTTTTTTTTTTAGGATTTAACATTTTCTTTGACTGAAGTATCTATTTCTTCTATCTAGTCTTCAACACCTGAGATTCTCTCTTGCATATCGTGAACTCTATTGATGAGGCATGTCTCTGAGGTTTGTGTTTCAGTTCCTAAATCTTTCAATCCAATTTTATTTCCACTTTGATTTTCTTTATTTATTCTATTTCTGTTAATACCTACTTTCAGGTTGTAAATTGATTTCATTACTTCATTCAACTGTTCATGTTTTCACAGACATTATTAAAGAATTTATTCATATCCTCTGAAAAGTCCTTGAACATATTCATAATTACTGTTTCAAAGTCCTTGCCTTGTACTTCAGATATATTACATTTTTTCGGGACCTACTGTAGTAGTCACTGGGTTCTGGTAGAGTACACTGTCTTGGCTGATAATGTGTGTTTTGCTCTGGTGTCCAGGCATCTGGGGCTGGGATGACTGAGGTGAATCTAGGTGTGGGAATCTGGGCTTGTCTTGTTAGATGGGTGTTCTGTCCCTTGGTTTCTGTTGCTCACTCTGGATTTTAGGAAAGTGTGGTGCCTGTGGGCTTCATGGTAGAGAACACTTCCGCACGTCAGTGGGTGGCAGAGAAGAAAAGAAATAGGCTAGGAGAAATGGTTGGGAGGGGCTATGGAAAGAGTTGAGAGGATCCTGTCAACACCAAGAGGAAGGATCCCCAGGCAATCAGGTATGTGGCAGGAGAAAGGGTTCCTGAAAGTAGGTTACACTAAGACGGAGAATAACCCCGAGAGACAGGGATGAAAGGACTAAGGGGACTATGGGGGCGGAGCAAGAGCTGGAGTCTCCAGGGACTGGAGCAGGGACACCTGTGTGCAGGTTATTACAGGACAGAGGGTGAGGATGGGAAGACCATGCTGGAGGACAGGAAGGAGAGTGAGCACTGCCCGCTTGTGCGGCTCAGTGTACTCACTGGGGCTCCTGGGTACAACATGTTTCTAAGTATTAGCAGGTGACACAAAGGAATGGGGGTGGACTTGAGGAGAAGAATGAAAGCAGCCACAAGAAGCAAAGCTGGGACCACATCAAGCTTTCGTGTCAAAACTAAAAGACTTAGGAGAGAGGGAGGACTGGGAGAATACAAGTGATGGGATAACAATTGAGTTGTAATCTGAATAATTTTTTTAAAAGATTTAAAAATTAGGGATAGTAAAATGTCTCTGCAAATGAAAATACAATACTTGCCCCCAAGCCTGATGAGACCTGAGTTTAATCTGTGATCTATGTATCAGACAGAAAGAATAGTCTCCTGCAAGGAGTCCTCTGACCTCCATCCTATGCCACTGTGTGCATGGTACACACACAGATGCGCACATACACATACACACACACACACACACACACACACACACACACATACACGCATATACATGTGCACAAAAACCATTAATTTACAAAGGTTTAAGGAGATACCAATACTCTGATTTTAAAATTATTTAATACACACATATCAAATAATTATACTATACTCCATTAAATATATAATTAAGAATATTTTTATTAAGAATATTTTAAAAGAGGGCATTAAAATATAAATTAGTATATTTTTTAAAGATATATCTAAAATTACGTAACTAGAATACTAACCTAGGGACTTGTCATGTTCTATTTATCCATTATACTTACTTACTCAAACTAACCATATTTTTACTTAATTTTCATGTCCATTGTAAGTATACCATAGTTTTGAATATATTTTAGACAATAAGAGTAGTTTGTTTTTACTTTTACATACTATAAAACTGGAAGAATGTGATCTTGTCAGAGAGGATCGGAAATACCAGAACATGGCCTTCTGAATCAAGTGTGTAAGCAGCATATGAGAGCACAGCAGCATGCACAGGCCCCATGTAGGCTATCCTAAGTCCTCTTCTTTTCTTCCTGTTAGGTTGTTGTGTGCAACTTCAATATGCAAATTTTTGCTTTGTCTTATTATATTTTATTTTGTTATGTTTGGTGGTTATCTCTCAAAACCGTGATCTTTTCTAATGAGACTGAAAGAGGATCCAGAAGGGAGGGGAGGTAACAAGGAAATGGGAGGAGTAGAAAGAAGGGAAACTATAATCAAAATATAGTGTATGAGAATAGAATCTATTCTCAATAAAAAGATTAAAAAAGGAATGTGACTGATGAACATTAAACTTATTAAAATTTGCATTAAAATTCAATTATGGTGGCTAAAAATTGAAATTAAAACAGAAGACTACACAATGGATATCTTAATATACAGTGTGTGCCACTAAGAATGAATTGAGCTATTTCTATACCCTTACATTTGAATGAAAATCAGCCTTTAACTTATTAGTTGTCCATACTCCTATAAGTAACCCTGGACCCAGACCTCTGCTTGTAACCTCAATAAACTCATTAGTTCATCAAGTTGTAGGCTGGTGGGACTGTTCCTTTGCTCCATCATTGGCTCTCTCCAAAAAAAGTCAAATAACAAAGGGCCAAGATGTAGGGAGAGTTGGAGACTATGAAGAAACATTTTGTAGTCTAGATATTTTAAGCTCAAGGGGTAAGAGAAATTAAGATACTCTGGAGACAATAAGCCATGTCCAAGCTTGAGTACTGTATGATTTTGGTGGTACGCAGGCTATAGCACCACACCAAGCCCTCTGTGGAAAATGCTGCTCAAAGAGTTCAGTTCACAGGGTTAAAGCATGTTCTTTTTCATCACAGTTGTAAGGAGGGCTTGTGAGGGGCCCTGTTTATACTTAGGAATGAGAAAAAAGGGGTAGAAACTCACAATAGATCACTTAGGCTATAAGGAAGCATAATTTATTTGCTTTGACAAGATGTCTCTTGGGAAATCTATATTGTCTCCATGGGTAATTTGAGTTTTATCACTGGTAGCTGAGGTTTTTGCCTTTATCAACCAAAAAGGCAGACCATACCTCAGGATGAAGCCAGGATGAAGAGCCTTGTCTCTTCTCTGAGCTTTTCTTCCCAGGTCACTATAATTTCCCTATCTATCTTGCCTCAGACTGGAATCAGGTAGATTCAGGCCAGAAATCAAGGCCAACAGTAGACTGAGAAACCAACGGAAGCAATGAAAAGTGGCTACAGAGCAGCAGTGGGGCTGTGTCCAGTGGAAAAGAGGACTGCAGGTGATGACATATTTATCACAGACTGAGTTCAAGATTAGGAACTTGAGGATGCTTATTTGTGGCACCAAGATCTACACTCCATATAAAAGACACAGAAGAGACGAGGCTACAAGGAAAGGCTCAGCAAATGTGGACCACAGGCAGACTTTGGCTCCTCAAAAAGCAGGCCATGAGGCTATTCTAAAAAGAACAGTCTCACTTTTGCTATCAGACCATTCTGCCTCCAGGAAACTGGAACTGCTCAGAAATCAAGCTGGGAAAAGGCCAAAGCCCTGTGCCAGCCTTGGGGACTTTACATCCTAGAAAGATAGTCACGCAGTGCTGGTGACTCGTCGGAGGATCTAGCAGAAAAAACTGGAGCCAGATGGTGACAGGCTTGACCAGACTTGCTTAGGCATGTACACCTCTAGCCACCTACTCACACTTACTGAAACCTTAAGTCATGACCCAGAACATGGGGACATGGGGAGTCACTAGATCTCTGTCTCTTCTGCCAATGTGGCCACATTAAATAACTCTTTTCTTGCTTTTCACCGTTAATTTGGCTCTTTTCCTTTGAGGGCGGGTGGCCAAGCCTGACTTTTTAGTATACCCAGAACACAAGCTCTGCTCTAGTAACTGCTAACAGCAGCAAAAGCTTTCCTGGGGCCGCTAGTACTGCAGAATCTCAGGTTTTACCCAAGACCTGCTGAATCATAATCTACATTTTAAGAAGTCCCAGTCCTCTACAGTAGTGTTCTATCTTACAGAAAAACGAGAGAAGAGAGGGGAAGGAAGAAGAATGAATGTTAGCAATTGAAACAGCATCTTCGTTTTCTCAGGGAAATTCAGCCATGAACCAAGCAAACAGTTCACATACCACGATCGACATGTCATGATGAACGTGTGGTCCACGAGCACTGCATCCCTGTGCTAACAGGTCTGCTTCTCTGTCCTTACCGAACCAGCTCTACACAATCTCAATCAACCTGTCTGTCTTGTAAGCCTTAAAAGTACTCAATCAAGCCTCAAAACCCCTAGACAGTGTTCTTCTCTGACTCCCCTGACAGTCAAGCACCGAGGACCATGCGTTGAGGCAGAAAGGTCTTAGTTTTATAGAATAAATCCACCAGAGAGCTAGTGAAGAGTAGAACCAATTCCAGACATGTATGTTTATTATTTTAGACATTAGTCTATCAATATACTCAGAACACCATGCTTATCAATATTAAACACTCTATGCAGAGTACAAACATAATTAAAAATTTTAATTTTAAAAAGCTGAAAGGGGCAAAGAATAATGTAATAATAGCCTTACTGTCAATGGCTTCAGGGACAAAGACACAGCTACATGTGGCCATTGGTAGCCCAAGGAGCTCACTTCCTCGTCAGTGACCTTTACTCAGGCAAAGCTGATTGCTAGCTACAGAAAGGAATTTCAGGAGAACCAGCAGGAAGCAGAGTTGGAACCTACTGAAGATTTTTACATAGCTCTTAGGCACGGAAGTGAATAAGAAGAGGATGTGGATTTCTAAAAAGCAAGTTGCTCATACACACATCTAGAGTTTTGGTGGCTCCCAAGTGACATCCCTGAAAGTTAAGAGCCCCTACCTCCTGCTTTTTTTTTTTTTACATTGCTCATAAAATATATTTTAAAAGTAAACTTTAAAGATTAAAAAGCTCCAAGGGTGCTGCCAAATACGATGGGTGAGAGAGCAATGTCAAGATTCATCATCCTGGGCAGAGGGAGGTACCAATGGCTGTAGGAATCTGAGAAGTGTGTGGCAGTGGAAAGGTCACAAGCCATTCTGGCCCAAGTGCACACAGATGGCTTTCAGAACCTGAGATCACTGCTGAACCTTAAAGGTCATAAGCCACCCTGGCCCTGAGCAAGCACAGGGAGCTAGCTCTAGGTAGACAGTCTCTGTGGATAATTTTCCTCTCCGAGGTGTTGGGAGCTTCTTGGTTCTTTGACTCCATCAATAGGAAAGTCAAGCTAGACTCCAGGATAAGGGCTCCTTTTTCATCCCACGGCCTCTTAATTTTACATTGTTTTTATCTAGCCTCATTCTTATCACTATCAGAATAAAAGTAAATAACATTACTCGAGCATTTATCATAAGTATTAATTAAGAGCTCTGTAATTTTGATTTCATTTAACCCTCATAATTCTAATAAGTAGATACTATTATTTCCATTTTAAAGACTGAAAGTGGAGTTTTGGAAAATTTTTCAAAGTCTACAACTTAAACATTGGAACATGGTTTTATTTCTCTGTTTCCAGTAAAAGAAAAATGGAGATGAATGATGTCATCAATCATTTCAGTCTTCCGTACATGTCTTATTTCTTATCATAAAAATGACAGATTCACAATGTAAGAAACTTTTTTCTGTCAAAGATAGGTAGCCTGCCGAGGGCCAACATTTCATAAACTCCATCTTTGTAACTCTCAAGCACAGGCACGCTGTTCAAGCCTGCGCACTCCGGCACTTCCCTGTCGGGCCCTTCCCCTTTGTGCTGCCAACGCAAATCAGCAAACTGAGTCAGGCTGTGAGGCTGGGCTCCAATTAATGGAGTCAGACAGTCACCACCTGCATCAGAAAACAAACTGAGCACACTTTCCACCCCAGTGAGCTGGCACCTACATTTAAATTGAAGAGCAGAGAACCTCTTACACACACACACACACACACACACACACACACACACACACACCAAAAAAACAAACAAACAAAAACCGGCTTGCTAGGTTACTTTTGCTTTATACCAGCATTTCTTTCAACACTAGAAATTTTCTTTTCCAACAACAGCAACATATAGCCTGCTCCCAAGGCCGCACAGCTCTCACGATGATCCCCGAAATAGTAAAGTAGATTCTAAAACACTTGTGCACTTCCCTACTCTCTGCTGTGTGCTTCAGCCAGGCAAGCAAAGCTGTTTCCACTACCATTTTACCTGAGGGTCCCCCCCTTTACCAAGATCTTAGCTCATCTTATTTCCAACTCAGAAAATTTAAGATGCAATGTGCAAAAAATAAAACAGCGGCTTTTCAGAAGTTAAATACAAAAGGATTCTAAGCTCGGGTTGGAAGAAGTCTACCATGACAACACAGCTCGCTAGCACGTTACTCAGCACTGTGCTTAAGGCTTTCCAGAACTAGATTTCATGTAGGAGCATATCCGCGATGAGGTAAGAGGAAGCTATCTGGATCCCAAGCTTTCGGGGGCTAATTTCCCCCACCTCACTTAAGAGTGTCATTTGACTTCTGTTGCTAACGGATTCCTTGCATTAAAATGTCATGTTCAAATTCCTTGTTATTTTACAGGATTTCTACACTGTGACAGACAAGGCCAATCAAACAGCTCTGACCACTTTACGAAATAAAAAGTGCTACTGGTGGCAAGTTTTGACAGCAATGCTAATAACTAATTTAAGAGACTTCTTCCACTTCACCTTTTAGGGAAAAAAAATCAAAACATGTTTTAAGTGAAGGGTAAAAGTCATGAGACCCTATCGTTGGGAGGGCATTAGTGCATGACACATGTGTTCCTGTGGGTGGGTAGAGGGATTTCATGAGTGCACATGCATATGGGTCAGCACATGTGTGGGAGGCCAGCGATGGATGATCCTGGGGATGTCTTCCTCAATCGCTGTCTGTCTGGTTTTTTCAGACAGGCTCTCACTGAACAGGGACTTCATAACTCAGGATGGCTGGCCAGTGAGCTCTGGGGTTCCAGTTGCTTCCATCTTACCAGCACTGGGGTTAGAGAGGTGCACCACTGACCTCGCCTTTTATGTGGGCGCTGTGGATCCACACTTAGGTCCTTATGTCTATAAATCACACACAGGCATATGCCCTAACCCCTACATCATTCTTTTATTTACTTATTTATTTATTCATTTATTCACTTTACATCTTGATTGTAACACCTCTTCTCCTCCCAGTCTCTCCCTCACACTTCCCTCTCCCCATCCTCTCTTCCCCTCTCCTGAGAGAAGAGAGAGGTCCCTCATGGGTACCAACCCCACACCCCTGGCACATTAAGTCTCTGCAATCTAAGCATATCCTCTCCCCCAGACGAGGCAGCCCAGTGAGGGAAGCAAGATCCAAAAGGAGGCATCGGAGACAGAGAGGGGTACCACTTTAGTTGTTGGGAGACCTGCAGCAAGACCAAGCTGGGCATCTGCTACGTGTGTGCAAAGAGCCTAGGACCAGTCCATGCATGCTCTTTGGTTGGTGGTTGAGCCTCTGTGAGCCCCCATGGGCCAAGGTTAGTTGACTCAGTAGGTCTTCTTGTGGAAGACCTTGAGCCCTCTGTCACCTTCAATGGTTCCCCCAACTCTTCCATAGGCCCTGAGCTTTGTCTAATGTTTGGCTGTGGGTCTCTGCACCTGTGTTCATCAGCTGCTGGGTGAAGCCTCTCAGAGGAATTATGGTAGGCTTCTGTCTACAAGCATAGCAGAATATCATTAATAGTGTCAGGGATTGGTTTTCTCCCATGGGGTGGGTCTCACCTAGGGCCAGTCTTTGGTTGGCCAGTCCCTGGATCTTTGCTCTATTTCTGTCCCTGAACATCTTACAGGCAGGACAAGTTTTGGGTCAAAGGCTTTAGCTGGAAGAATCCTATACAATGAAAGAACTTCTGGTGGTTCCCCATCCCTGATTTCAAGCTGTACTACAGAGTAGTAATAATAAAAACTACATGGTATTGGCATAGAAACAGACAGGGGGATCACTGGAATCTAATCGAAGACCAGAAATAAATCCACTTCTTTGACAAAGAAACCAAAGCTAAGTGATTATTTATACGCTTTTTATTTATAAGGTGTAATGCATCTATGCTCTAACTCTGAAGGGTTTCACAGCCTAGAAAACAAAATGTGTAAGTCGTTACCTAACATCAGTGCAATGCCAACCAATATAAAAGAATCATGTAAAAACTGTCATGGAAATAAGTAGAAATCGAAAGCCAGATGTAGAGAATGTGTTATCAAGAAATACGGGAGACAAGTCACGGAGCAGAATAAAAGATTATGGTGTGTACCAAGCTTACAGAGGAAGGCTATTTAATGCAGAAGGCCCCTCACGATAAAGGTGTAGAAGCCATTCAAGATACTGGGAAAGCATCCAGCAGTCTAAAACCTGAAGATGCCAAGCAGCAGGTTGCAAATTTAAACTTTGTCCTATAGTTAACAGAGAGCCAGTGGGTTGAATGAGCTACATTTTATAAGGAGAAGCCTGTTGGCAGTAAAAGATGGTGAGTCCTAGGAATAAAGGCTTGAATTAAGGCAGTGACATCAGAGATGCAAAGAAAAGAAAAAAAATTTTTTTAATATTTAAAAGGTAAACTTCTAAAAAAAAAAAGTAAAGTTCTAAAAATAAAAGAAAATAAGTTGTAAATTAGATATGAATGGTGGGGTCAATGTTCATTAACATATTACATTAAAATAAGAACAAGATAGTTTGCTGATAAAATTCTAAGCCATAAATAGCTTTTTATTTCTTTAATATTCAACTATAATCAAAGCTGAAAGTCTATTAAAAATTAGAATCAAGTCGTAATTAATTGGGCCTCTCTGTTTATTTTCCGAAAAATAAAATTATGTAACCAAAGAATAATATGTGAACAGTTACAGAAAACAGATTAAAATTCCCATTAAAAAGTCCACAAAGCAAGTATTTAAACTAGGAAATTAAGTTCAAACATTAAATAGCTCTATAATGTTTATGAAAGCTTGTTAATGATTAAGATGAAACATCTTTGTTATCAATGAACCACTTAAAAGCAATTTAAAACAAATAAACGGTAATAGCCTTAACAATTTAAATATCACATGAAGGTCTGCATGCAGCAGAAATCAAGTGGGGAAGTTGGGGCAGTCAGCCAGAGTTCCCCATGGAGCTTTTTCTCCATGGATGAGCTTCCATTTCCCTTTCCTATAACAGGCATTTTTATACTGTGAAATGAAAACAACTGTAACTTCTTGGAAATAGCTCACATTCTTGTTATTCTCAATGACACTGTTTGTTGCTGTTGTTGTTGCTGTTATTTTGGTTTTTCTAGACAGAGTTTCTCTGTGTAATAGCCCTGGCTGTCCTGGAACTCTCTTTGTACACCAGGGTGGCCTCAGACTCACAAAGATTCACATGCCTCTGCCTCCCAAGTGCTGGGATTAAAGGTGTGCACCACCACACCTCGCTGACACAGTGTTTTTAATCTTGGGCTGCTATTAAATTCTTCTCCTTCTCTACTAAGCAGCCAGGGACCAGCCTGTCCCCCGGAGGAGGAGTGCAGGAGGACACTTTAAGACAAGCGTGCTGGTATCTGAAGTGGGAAGGAGAACACTTGCAGAGCCAGCTTCTTAATGAACATAAATAGACCGTGACAATTTACCAATACATGCACACTCGGTTATTTAGAATCAATCGACAATGATATGACTGCCAGAAAAACTATTTCCAAATTTATATAAAGTTCCTCAATGATGCAACTGCTAGAAGACAGAAACACAGTAAGAATAGGAATATGTTTTCACTATCTACCAAGAAGATAAAATATTTATGATAAAGGTCAGCTCCCTAGTACAGTCTCTACAGGCAGCTGGAGTGATAAATCTTGATATATAACCCAGGTAACAGTATGTTTATCTCTACAACCAAGCGCCATGCTTTTGCAAAATTCGTTCCTGAGCTAAATCTTGAATTGTTAAAGGCCAAAAAGGATGACTACTGTATGAAGTTATTAATGACGTGGAAAAAAAGCTTTTACTAAATTAAAAACCAATGATGAGTATTTTTGAAAGACTAAAAATGGGACATATACCAAAATAAAGAGAGTTTCAATCATACCCTTGGAAAGATACCATAGTTTTTAGAAGTGGCAAGATTTAGCTGCCACAGCTATTCATCTGAAAAAGCAGGTGGAGAAACACCCACCTTCCTGCAGGCCCCACCTGCACCCAGGCAGCCCGCCTTGAGGGCGGGGCCTGTTGTTATTTGCACAAGTAGGCATTCAGTCTCTAAAACCTGCCAAGCTGCCCACAAACTCTACTGTGGCCTTGAGATGTACCCATGCCACATGTAAGGAGCACATTAGCTTCTCACGTCTCCAAGAAGTAATTAGGCGCCTCCCATCCCCTCTTCCCCAATACTTAAAGGACCAGATCAATTGGTCCTCAGTCTATCCTGAGAAGCTTGGCCATGAGGCCATTCAAAGAAATTTAATTCAACAGCACTTAATACTGGTTGGGCCTCAAGTAGGGTCTCCCCTAGTCCCTACCTGTCCCTCAAACCATGAAAGGAACACTTCTATCATTGCTACCGCAGCCTGCCCCTATATAATCCTCAGACACTGACGGAAATTCTGTCTCCACTGCCACAACAGAGGAGCTTTGTTTACCCGGTCCTTCTCAGTAGATCTGACATTACATATACAAAACTGACGAGAATTCTGCCACCAGCCAGGAAGCACTAAGAGACTCCAATCAATCCCTTTCACCTCAAAGAGCTACATCCTAGCCAGTTAGGCAATCCCACAAAGCCCTGCAGTGCAGACACTAAGGCAGCCATCTAGAGGCACTGGCAACTTTGATTACAGCTGACGAACCTACATATACACCGATTAGGATGTGAACCTTGTGTAAGTGTTACCTAACACCCTATGTCAAAGAGAAAGCCTTATACTAAGGGAGCGGGGGACCCTTTTGTAAAATGGCAAGCTGTCCCTGAGAGACCACTACAAAAACCCCCTGAAGGTGAAGCCAGAGTTGCCATGGAGACCCAGGGATGTTGAAGACACCAATAAGTCAGAAAGACAGAAAAACATTGGTAATGAGAAGGAAAGGGACTTGTCATTCCGAGGTCTCGTATTAGTCTCTCACCAGCAGCAAACAGGAACTGATCCAGCATAATTAACAATTATGTAAGCCTGTCATTTTTCTAACCAATAAATGTATGGCTTTTCTAGTAATCTCACATGTAATAAGCCATTTGGATACCTTTAGTGGTTTCTTGATTTACCCTAACAGAATTTAATTCCATCTTTGCTGGCTAGTTGTTTGCCAACGTGAAACAAGCAGAGTCACCTAGTTGAGATGCTTCGTGATTTACGTTGGTCAGTTTCTCAGGTATTTTCTTAATTAACAATTGGTGTAGGAGGCCCAGCCACTGTGGGTGGGCAGCGACACCCTTGGGCAGAGGTGAAGAAAACAGGCGAAGCAAGCCATGGGGAACAAACCAGGAAGTACCCTTCCTCTGTGACGTTTGCTTCAGTTCCTGCCTTCGGATTCCTACCCTGCTTGAGTTCTCTCGGTGACAGAGAAGAGGAAATAAACCATTTATGCCCCAAGGTGCTTTCAGTCTTTATGATAGGAATATAAGGCAAACTAAGATACCATCTAAGATATCTTTCAAGCCATCTTAAAAGCTCTCTTACCAGGAAAGAATATTTTTTTTCTCAGAAACTTTTTGACACGCAACTTGAGAACCCCCAAAATGGCATACATGGCTAAATGCCAAGGTAATTAATGTCAACTCTCTCTTGCACGGCCTGCTCCTACATTTTGGTATGTCTTACTTTCTGTGATTTTCTCACAGTGAAGCCCTACCCACTCTGGCCTAACCTCCTCTCTGCAGCTCTCCCTGAGGAGCCTGCACCCGCACTGAGCTGTGATTACTTGTGACTCCCCCTTGAGGAGCCAACTTTCTGCTTCTGCAGCCACCCCCCTCCCCCCGTCCCCGCCCCAACCCCTGGCTCTGCACCCCCCACTCCACACACCGGCCGTCCCCTCCCCCCGCAGTCCATGTCCATGCTCTTAGGGGTATCTCCCTGGCTTTCTTTGCTCCTTACCTTCATACTTGGAAGTCTACATTAAACTGCATTTAATAGAATCTCCAACTATTGCTTTAAACTACTAAGGCCTGAAATCCTTTCCTTTATCAATGAAATGAATTTTAGTTTAGTCTGACTTGATTAAAGTCCCTAAAAAAATTTAGGAAACTCCTAAGATTCTGAAGGTGACAGAATAGAACTATGTTTCTGTCCCCAAGCCAGGACCATGGGACGTCCCCTGAGAAAACATTCTGGAATGGAGAGGAGGCAGCTCATGACGGGCTGTTTGTGTTAGACACAAGGAGCAGGAAGTGTGGGACTACCAAATCCCTTGGAGCCCAGATGATTCCAACACAAACCGTACATGCTAGACATGCAACTGCAGAATGTGACACTCCCCCTCCTTGGGGCATGCGTCAAGCAGGTTATTAATGTAAACACGCAATAAAGAATTCTCTTGCAAAGACAATGTCCATGAAAAGATGATAATGTAAAAGCACACAATTTCAAACACAACTGCAGGTTTTAAATGAGTACCTTACAGATGCAAATTAACTGATAATATTTTAACAAATAAAAATTTCTTTATAGCCTTGTAAATTTCTGTGAAACAAATCTCATCAAAATGCAAATATTCAATGCAATAGTGAAGGAACTGGTGTGTGAGACGGAGAACACTGAAGCTTCGTGGTTTTCTACTTTGCTTCTTGATGCATTTGATTTAATAAGAGTTTCCGGTCTGCTACTTTCAAATACTTTGTGTAATGTGAAAGTATAATTCTACTTCCTTTAGAATTCCATTTCCCTTCAAGTAATGAGTAAATTTAGTCATTAAAGATTTTCACTCCTGCCGGGCATGGGGGTGCACGCCTTTAATCCCAGCACTCAGGAAGCAGAGACAGGCTGATCCTGATCGCTGTGAGTTCCAGGCTAGTCTGGTCTACAAAGTGAATCCAGGACAGTCAAGGCTACATAGGGAAACCTTGTCTCAAAAAACTAAAAAAAAAAAGGCTTTCACTCCTAAGTAGGAAGGCAACAGAACCTGTTGCTTAAAAACTAAGACAAACAAACAAACAAACAAACAAAACCCAACCAGTAAACTGACAAAAGACCAGTGGTAAGTGAGATGGTTCAGGGGACAAAGGCATACCCTGTGGAAGCTTGTCAGTCTGTGCTCAGCCGCAGAAACCTACATAAAGGTGAAAGGAGAAAGCACATCTCACACACATACACACACACACACACACACACAAACTAGACAGATTGATCCTCACAAAAGTACCAAGTACAATGAAATCAAACACAAAGAACGTAAAGGAACAGTTACAAAAGTTCAAAGACTCTAAAGAGGACACTAACATCTGAACAAATCAAGAGAGAACAGGAGAAAACTGAAGTCCAAGAAATACAAATAGGTAAATGAAGTAAGACAGACAATGAAGGATATGAAAATGGAATTTGATAGATAGGAAGATTACTGAAGAAAATGCAAAGCAAAATTTCAATTAGTCAAGTAAGAAGGCCAGGGCAAAGCATCCCAGGCAGGTGAACCGAGACAGAAACTCAAGGCCTACAAGATAAGGTTGCAGCGCTCAGTTGTTCATCCACAGGAAAATGACCCAATTTTTTAAAACCCATGAACAGAACATGCTTTGGGACACATGAAAAGACCAAATCTACAAATCTGGGCACAGAAGGGAAAAAAATTGGAAGGAAAAGGCATAGAAAATATTTTCAATAAAATCCTAAGTTTTCTAACTCTTGAAAAAGAGATGCTTTACAAACACAAGAGGCCCACAGAGCAAGAATAGATCGGAACAGAAAAAGAATCCTCAAGACATATCATAGCTAAAACACTAAAAACACAAAATGGAGAAAGAACCCTGAAGCCTGAGAGATACAAGGCCACATCCCACGAAAAAAAGCAAGCTGACTGCTTGTTAGAAAGTTTTAAAGCCAAAGGGCTCGGAAAGGAATCTCCCAAGTTCTGAACTATCACAACTACCAACCCAGAATAGCCAGACAAGTCTACCTTTTGTAAGTGACGTAGCAATAAAATCTTTCCATGACAGACGTAAACTAAAGAAATGTATGAACACTAAGGCAGCTGTACAGAGGAAAATGGTATAGTGTATGAGAGAAAAGACGGATAAACACACCCAGGAGGCCAAAGGGACAAATAAACAATATGAGGGCAGGTAATCAAAGGCAAACTAGGAAAAATAACCAAAATATCAACATGGCAGAAACACACATCTTTCAAAAAACAACTGAATATTAATGGTCTCAATTCCTCTCTAAAAAGACACAGACTAACAGACTGGATGAAAAACAAGATCCTTTTTATGGATCTAAGAAACACATTTTACCTCCAATGACAGGAACTAACTTGGAGTAAAATGACAGGAGAAAGGTATTCTAAGCAAATTGAATTCAGGATACAAAATAAGCCTTTACAAGTACAGGAAAAATGACATAACATCCACATTTAATAAGATCACAATGAATTAAGCCAATAATCAAAAGCTATGGAAAATGTACAAAGTATACCAATATAGAGATATTAAGTTAGTACACTACTGAATAATAAATTGGTCACTGAAAAAAAAATCAAGCAAGAAACTTAAATTTTTTTCTTTTTTAAATGAAATAAACTTGAAAACAGGATATTTTAAAACTATGCAATACAATAAGTACGGTCCTTAATGGGAAGTTTATAGCCTGAGGCACTTAAATAAAAACCAAATAAATAACTGAATGATGCACTCTAAGGCCTCTGGGAGTGGGGAGGGAATAGGAGCAGACCAAACCCAGAAGCAGCAGATGAGAAGAAATAATTAAGATGCTGGCATAAATTAATGAAGAATACACAGGATCAATACACAGCATACACAGAAGCTGAGTGTGGTGGTGCAAGCCTTTAATCCCAGCAGCTGAGGAGGAGGGGCAGACAGACCTCTGGGAAATCAAGGGCAGTATGGGCTACATAGTAAGTTGCAGGACAGCCAGGAAGACACAGTGAGACCCTGTCTCGGGTGGGGGGAAGTGGAGGAGGGAGCCGACACCACAGAAAATGAAAGGAAAAGCTGATTCTTTCAAAAGATAACAAGACTGACAACCCCCTTGTTTAACAAAACAAAAACAATCCAAATTAAGAAAATTGGAGATAAATAAAAAGACATCACAACAAATGCCAATAAAATTCAGAAAGCCCTAAGGAAATTCTTTAAATTTTTGTATTCCTCCAAATCAAGAAATCTGAAAGAAATGAATTCCTGTCACATATGAATCACCAAAATGAAACCAAGATGAAATAAATAATTTACCAGATCTATAACCAATGAGTTCGAAGCAATAAGACACCTCGCAAGGGAGAGTGGGGGAAAACAGAACAGAATCTGATCGATTTACCGCAGAATTCACTTAGACTTTACTAATACTATTCAAGCTATTTCACAAAATTGAAAATGTAAGAGGGCCCCCATATTCTTTTTATGAAACTAGTATTACCCTGGCATCAAAACAAAAGATTACAAACCAATCTCCCAGATGAACATAGATGTAAAAAAGTCTCAGTAAACTACTTGCAGTCACGGCTGGTAAGATGGTTTGGCAGCTAAGTCCACTGGTTGCTCTTCTAGGGAACCTGGGTTCAATGCCCATCATCTGCATGATGGTTCATCACCATCCATAATCCTTTTTTTTTTTTTCGTTGTTTTTGTTTTTAGGGAGTGGGTTTGTTTTTTGGGTTTTGTTTTTTGAGACAAGGTTTCTCTGTGTAGCCCTGGCTGTCCTGGAACTCCCTTTGTAGACCAGGCTGGCCTGGAACTCACAGCATTCCACTTGCCTCTGCCTCCAGGGTGCTGGGATTAAAGGCGTGCGCCACCACGCCCGGCTTCACCATCTGCAATTCTATTTCCAGGGGGTCCAATACCCTCTCTGACCTCTGACACAGATAAGACTTTCAAGGGACTCAAACTCCTCTTCATGATAAATGATGTGAAAGGCTAGAGATGGAGAGCGTATAGCCCAACAAAACTAAGCCTATATACAGTACAAACTTACAACAAACATCATAGTAAACAGGGGAAAACTCAAAGCATCCCCAGTGCAATGAGGAGCAAGACAGGAATGTCTCCTATCTAATTTGCATCCAGTGTAGTGACTGAAGTCTTACCTACAACAGTAAGCCAGGAGGAAGAAGAAAGGAGACAATTAAAGGCATAAAATGTTAGCTAAAGTATCACTCTTTGCCAACAATACAATCGTATACATGGGACTCCTAACTCCAACGAAATTATTTTAGAACTGACACTTTCAGCAAAGTGGCAGGCTACAAAACGAGCACACAAAAATCAATAGCCTTCCTGTATATCAATGACAAACATACTAAAAGAGAAATCAGGGAAACAATCTCATTCACAGTAGCCACCAAAAAGTAAAATGCGTGGGAACGCACCTATCCAAGATAATGAAAAGACCTCTCCAGAGAAAACTGCAAGACCCAAGAAAAATAAATTTAGGAAGACACTAGAACATGGTGAGGTTTCCTATACTTGTGTCTTGGAAATACCAATACTATAAAACTGGCCACCCTACCAAAAGCAACCTGCAGATTCAATGCAATCCCAATCAAGATTTCAAGGACAGTCTTCACTGTTGGCGATTCAAGCAAATTCAAGCAAGCAACAGGTGGACTCCTTTTGTAAACTTTGTAAACCCTCAAGGCAGGAAAGGAGCCAGGCCCTGCCTGATAAGCTCCAGCAGCCCAGGCCTGCCTCAACCACCCCCAACTTCCTTAATCCTTAATAGCCTTAAAAATCATTTTCTAAGGGCTGTAACTATCATTCCCAGCCCTGAGGTAGAGGAGTGCCTCAACACCGCCCTACAAGAAAAATCCCACCAATCCCTGAACAGGAAAACCCACCAATCACTGAGCTCCCCCAAGCTCAGGACTTAAAAGCCCACCTCTCCTCACCCTGGAAATCTCCATTCCGGAAAGGTCTGCCCCTAAGAAATCCTATATAAGCCTTGCCTACTATTTAGTTCCCTGCTGTCTTTACCAGGAACAGAGGCAGCCACCCTTGACTCATCCCTGCAAACCTTGGATTTCATCCCTTACAATAAATCTCTTTTTTGAGATTTGCTTTCCGGTGTGTGACTCTCATCAGAAGAAGCCAAGAACCCAAAGAAAGGAAGAAGCAGAACGTGGCTGAGGCTCCAGAGCGCCTCAGCTGAGTTGGAATGCCCTCCCCTTGTACCTGCAACACTGAAGAAGAGGAGTGGGGACGAGAAGCTGCTAGACTGTAGCACTCTAGCTCAGACATGGACAGTCTCCTTCAGGGCTACAACACCTCTGCTGAGGAGACTTCCTTTCAGAGCTGTGTGGTTCTGTGTCTCAGGATACCCTCCCGTTGGGACACTGTCCCACCTCAGAGCTGTGTGGTCCCTGACCTCCTGAGTCACAGCATACCTTTCCATCTGAGCAGGAACACCAACATTCATGGACAGTGAATACTCAATCTTAAAATCTACTGGGAAGCACAAAAGACCAAGTAGAACCAAAGCAATACTGATATAGGAGGTATCACGATCATTGATTTCAAGTTATTCTACAGAGCCACAGTAATAAAAACAGAATGGTGTTGGCACAAATATAGACACATAAGTCAGTGGAATAAAATAGAGAACCCAGATGGAAGGCCCCACAACTAAAACTAAAAGATAAAAAAAAATCTATATTAGACAAAAGACAGAACCTTCAGCAAATGGTGGTTAGAAAACCTAGATATTGCCTTGTAGAAGAATGAAACTAGATCCCTATATCTCACCCTGTACGAAACTACATTCCAAATCTATTAAAGACTTCAATGTAAGACCTGATCCCGAAACAGCTAGATGACAAAGGACAAGTACACTTTAACATATACATAAAGGTTTTCAGAATAGCATAGGAAATTAAGACCAACCATGAAACAGTTAACTAAAACATACTAAGAGCTTTAAAAACTAAACTTCAAAAAACAACCTAAGTAAAACAAAGGTTACAGATCAAAACAAGAGTAAAGCTCTCAAAATAAGAATTAGAAATATCTGAGAAACCCTTTTTTAAAGACATCAACATCCTTGGAAATGCAATGAAAACTACCCTGAGAATCTATTTCACCCCAGTTAGAATAGTTACTATCAAGATCACAAATGGAAAAAAAAAAATGCTGTCTCAATGTTAATAAAGTGGCCTGTTATAAATTGCTAGTGGGGGTGTAAACTAATGCAGCCACTTTGGAAATAAGGCTGAAGGGTTGTCAAGAAACTAAAAATAAACCTACCATCTGGGCATGTACCCCGAGCAATTTATACCATACTACAGAGACACTTGCACATTCCTGTACACTACAGCTCAATTTACAAAACCTAGAAAATGGACAATAATCATTTAAAAATCATTAGTACAGGTCCATTTGACAACTAAGTTTCCTAGGCACTAAAGAACAGCGTTTGGTCACATAGCTTGCAATTGTCAGGACAGGGCATTCACCCTATGCCTTCCTTGTGTACTACAAGACCCATTCAAAACACAATGGAAACATAGGTCCAACACTAACTGAAACGATGATCAAAGTTGGGTCCACCAAAGGGGAAATAAAACAAACCAGAAACAGCATATAGTGACATCAACCTTAGGAAACAATAATATATAAAATTGTCATTTGGCCCTTTTTGGGTCTGTACACTTACCAGCCCTTAACAAAGTGGGAGGAGCGAAGGCTGCAGCGGGTGAGTTGGCCATTTCAAACCGTTGATTCTTATCATAAGCGTTGCAGGCTAAACTACACGGATTTGAAAGCTGTTTAGTGAAGGTTAGAAGCAATAAGCATTAAATTAATTGAAAGCAGGATGAGCAGATATTAGCGTGATGCAATGTGCAAAAACAAATTGGGGATCATTATATAACCTTAGTTTGTCTAGTATGACTTGAGAATTTGATTTCCTTTACTTGGTAAATGAAGTTTGCTTATAGGAAGAGACAGAGACACAATATCCACTTACTAGGAAACATTTCATTAGTAGCTTCCTTTCTTATAGGGAAAAGTTGCTATGCTACTATGTAGCAATGCTAGGAACTCTAAGGAGGAGTCTATTCCAGAAACATGTTTCAAACAAGGCTGTTTATATAATCTGAAAGTTGTAAACAGAATGAAATTAATTCTTTCTAGTAAGCAATTAGTAAATAATATGGCTCAAGGATTATGTCAGTATTTCCCAGAGTCAGAAAAATCAGAAACTGCAAACATAACTACTAATTTTAAAGAATTGCTCCAACTGCTATCAGGTTTTTTTTCTTCTATCTAAATTCTACGCTTATGAAATAAACATACAGGAACATTTGAAATTGATACTTTCCATGTAAGGACTGCACAGAGGACTGATTTTAAGGAAGGGCATTTGACAATAGCAAATGTAAACAAATTTACTTTCTTAAGAAAAGTAAGGTTTTGTTTTGTTTTGTTTTTTAAGCAAGGTTTTTAATGCTTACTGCTGTGAATGTGTTTAATTAAAACAACGACTTGGAGAGGAAATAGACTTACTAATATGTTTAGGGGGGCATTGGTCAAGTCCCTCAAAGAAAGCTATTCTCTTTGCCCAGAAAGAAAAACCTAATAACACATTTTATACTCCCACAGCCATATTGTTAGTAACCAAGTCACTATTTCCATGTAACACAAAAAATATTAAGAAAAAGTAGGAAACAAATATCCCCCAATGACTGTTTCAAGTAACTGCTGACTGTGAAGTTACATCAATTCCTTTTTGAAATGTTTTCTCTCACATTTCAAGTGGTTGTTCCACTACAACCCCCAATAAACACAATTTTTAAAAGACTTAAAGCAATGAAATTGGCACTACTTTAACAAATACAGGACATTCTCAATTCTTCAAAGTTTTACAGGGGAAAGGTTCATGGTTGAAGGTCTGTCATCCTACACCTCTCTTTGTTTAAGAACACACACTTTTTGCTCAAGACTATACCCAGTTTCAATAGAGGCAGTTTCAATCCCGGCTCTCCGAGGAGTTATTAACCAGTCATCAGTGACTTTGCAATTTGAACAAGTCAGTTCAGGACACTTGCACTGTTGGCTTCTTCTAACCTCCATGGTTGGGAACCACAATCGAAAACTACAGCTGCTAGGGTCACTTGGCTAGGGAAGAGGCCAAGTTCATTGTGACCCCTAACAGTACACTAACTTACTCTGTAGCCCAGACCCTGTCTTCCTCGATTTTCTGACACAGAGAACTGGCGGGGGCTCAAAAATGACTTAAGAATGTGAATGGGACATTTGAAAGAAGACAAGATTAGGTGTCAGGTCTTTAGGACCTCGCTGAAAAATGAACGTCTACTTTTTCAGAGCGAGAAAAGTGGTAGGCAGGCACCATTCCCTCCAACAAGAACTTGTCACTGCCTGATTTCCAGAGGTTAACTTTCTGGAAAAGTCAGCTTGTTGCTAACTTTGGAGAGGAAATAACTTGGGGGAGAAACAGAGAAGTTTTCTAAATGAGGGAGGCGCAGGGGGGGTGGGGGTGGGGAGTGAGGCCAACAGGAACAAAACTAGGGCAGGCAGGGCCACCTAACTGCTCCTAAAGACAACTTTAGGGACACAAGTTGATCCCCATGACAGATCCCATCTGCCTCCCTCCAGGGGACTGGAGGAAGAGCACCACCCGCTGTACCCCGCAGGGGCAAGGTTGTTGTCACAGGCAGTCAAACCTGAGCGCTTGGACCTGGCTCGTCGCTCCAAGACCTTCCAGCTTACTTCGGCCATGAGTCCCTCCGCCCCCGCCATCATGCAATGCCCACCGCCCGGACTGCCTGTCAACTCCGCCCTCTCGGCCCCGCCCCCTCGCGCGACACTGTCGGGAGGCACACCAGCCGGAAGTGAGCTCCCAGGCCGACGTCGCCCTAGCTCCTTGGCCTCCTGGTTGTCAGAGGGACAGCTCCGGGCGAGCGTGAGAGTGCTGCGAGGGGCTGCCCGTGAGCCCTCGCCCCGAGTCTTTTTCTGGGTCGGCCGGTCGCACGGTGCTTTGCGGCTGCCGTTAAGCGCGGCGGAGGCCGGCCGGGCCGAGGGCGCCATGGCGGCAGGCCTGCTGCCTAGCCCCTGGGCGTTCCTGGTGCCCCTATTCTTGGGGCTCCCGCTGCTGAACGTTGGGCCTGCCCCAGTGCGGGCTCTGCACAACGTCACCTCGGAGCTATTTGGGGCCGAGGCATGGGGCACCCTGGCGGCCTTCGGGGACCTCAACTCCGACAAACAGACGGACCTCTTCGTACTTCGGGAAAGTCAGTGCTTGCCGGCCCTCCCTCCGTTTGCCCCTCCCGGTGTACCCACGCCCCCGTGTTCCTGTCCCCCTCCTTCTCGCATTTCCCAGCCTTGTTGCTCTCCCTTTATTTTCATCCTTGACAGCTTTCACCAGTTTATCAACCCCAGGTCCTGACCCAGTCACCCCGCGCGCGGTTTGACAATCTGTTCTTAAGGCCACACCAAACTCCCTTCACCCAAAAGTTTATAGCCTTCACCTGGTGAATAGTCTCCTACCTACAAAAGTTCTAAAAAAAAAAAAAAAAACCTTGGTTTCTGGCCTCTGCATTTGCTTTCCCTTAAGTGCCCACTGTTCGGAAAAGATGCAAATTGACAGTTTGTTCCTAGGAGAGATCTACTCAATCCATCTGCCCTTCCTTTTGTTAGGATCCGTCTACCTTTAAAGGCACCAAACTCTGCACGGCTCACAGGAGCATCTGTTGTTGTTAACTACTGATGAGAGCCTGTCGCCTTTGGCCTTGCATCCTCAAACTACAGACTTCTCTAGCATGAGCTGCCTGGGCTTTAGAGTACATCTCGCCCTCCCTCATTCGATTGCTGCTGTAGTCTTCGACAGCATCTCTTTTTGACAACCTGCCATCCTTGAAAGTTCAGTAGCCAGGTTAAGCCTTACAAAAAGATCTGATGCCGACAAAGTGCATTCACCCTTAGGTGCTGGTTAAGGACCAACACCACGAATACAGTTAAAAGCTGACACGGAGCTGAGTGACAGGGTCCAGACAAGGCCCTTTGAGGACCCTTTGCCCCACCCCAGAACCTCTTAGAGACCTGGATGCTTTTCCTCTATTTGAATGGTTACCTACATTGCAAGAATGCTGCAAGCCTGTAGCTAATCTATCCAAACTGGATGCATGGATGTCCTTCATTTTAAAGATATCCTGTGTCTGATTAAGCACTTCTGAGCCAGTAATGCTGCCGTTGAGCATTAATTGAGTTCCGTGGACTAATCCACGTGAGGAGATAGCTCCATAGCAAGCGAAAGAGGTCGTCCTGGAGGGCTCTGCTTTTTCTGCTTATGTGTTGAACTGTATCTTTGTTTCTTGTGAGAAGAGTAGGTAGTAGGAGTGCTGGGTCGTTGGTGTGATGACCTATATAGTGAAATAAGCATCCTCATTTAAGGAAGAGCTAATTGGATGTGGAAAGCACAAGCCTTCACCATAGCACAGTATAGAATAAGGCTGTACATGTGTGTTTTCTGTATTGCTCCAGGTCAAGCCAGGGTCTCATACTCGGTGTGGAATACTATAGTTTAAGGTGTGTTCTTTATAGTTACTCATATTTTAATGAGCTAACCCATTAAATTAACCCATTTGCATCTTAATGGAATCCCATGGCTTCATTTTGCCTTGAATAAATTTGCTTTTCCATAATTCCCTTTCCCTATGTTCCATTTGATTAGAATAGGTAATCTTGACATTGCTGTCTGATTAGATTAGAATAAAAACTTTTCTTATAGAAACAGTGCCCAGAAAGTTTTTAAGCACTGAGTTGATGACTCCCAAAAACCATTTTTTTTTTCTAAAATTGTTTCTTTCTTTCTTGTAGGAAATGACTTAATCGTCTTTTTGGCAGATCAGAGTGCACCCTATTTTAAACCCAAGGTAAAGGTATCCTTGAAGTAAGTACAAATCATTATTTGGGGGAAATATTAATGTTTACTATGATATGATTTATGCAGTAGGTTGGGTTGTATTTGAAATCATTTGTGTTCAGCTGTAGGTTGTGACAAAATTTCTAGCTCTAAGGTCTAAGTAGTAAGCAATTTATTAAAAATAAATATATACATACTTACATCTATCTATTTACAAATATACATATATATATATACACACAACCCATAGATGGAGAATAAATCCCAATGGACTCCACCAATAAGTTCCCACAAGCTTGCCTGTGATGATGGCATTGATATTAGCTAGCATCTCCCCAGGGATTGCAGCATATCCAGGCTGTCGTTAGGGGAACCCCATTCCTGGCTGCTTTCTACTGCTGATTCCACTGGATCAGCTCATACGTAAATATAGACAAGCAATCAGACATTCAGACTGTTTGCATTCCAATGGATAGACGGAGTAAAGCTCCGAACATTTTATCACGCATACATATGTGCGTGCCATGTGAATAGCCCTTACGTCAGAAGAACTACTTCACAGCACTTATCATACACACAGACAGGGTCATTACTGCAGAATAATGGGGTACATGGTGTGCCAAAAATTTTACATTTCATAAGGTCATAGTAAGGTCAGAGCAACAATGTTTCATGACCAGGTATAAGAATTTACAGTGGATTGCTCATATGTTCTTCCATCAGGATTCTCACCTAATTGTACATTCCAACGCTCTCTATTGTTTCTGAGTTTATTAAGATTCTGAAGTAATAATGTTACTTGTCTGAGTGCACACGGGGCTCGCTGGCCTATCGGAGTGTTTACTGTGCTCATCATCTGCTTCAAGCCCGTCGTTCTCAGTGCAGTGTGCTTGCCTGACGTACGGAGGTCACATAGTGCCTCGCAGTTTCTGTCCTTCTGCAGGAAGGCTTAAAGTTACTTGAATCAAATCAGGAAATTGTATAAAATCATTATCAGGGATTATAGAGTCATCTTCACGTGATTCTGCAGGAGATCCACCCAACAGAGTAAAGCAAATACACCAGAGCACAGGCAGCGAGGACTTCTCTGTGGCATGTCAGATACATGGGACACACAGTAATGATAATCAGCAGCAATAAGCAGTCCTGCGGCAAGGCCCCTGTGCTGCATGCCTCCCAAACCTTCACTTTGTAGACCAGACTGGCCTCAAACTCATAGCGATCCATCTGCCTCTGCCTCCCAAGTGCTGAGATTAAAGGCATGTGCCACCATGCCCAGCTTAATTTTTTTAATGTATATATTTATCCTCTTTTCCTGATTAATTTAACATCCATCCCTGTGTCCACTTTATTTAAACTCCTTTCTATCTTAGTGCTCAAACACATTTTTAAGTATATTGTACCTTTTTGGAGGTTTGGGTGGTGGTTTTGTATTTCACACTAGGCTGAGTTGCCATCACTTCTTCCCTGGGAGTCCCACGTCCTAAAGAGTCTGGTGGCTGCTCAGAGTAGCGTGTCTCCCCTTCCTCTTTATATAAAGTTAAAACTGGTGGGTATTTATGTTTTAGATCAGTAAGGACATCATCATTTATTACTAAGCAAAAACCTGCATAATACCTTTAAGGAAAAAACGTGCTGCTTTGAGTTTTAGACTGTCATTCTTAAGTGCCTTTATATTATCAGCAGGCCGTCCCACCTGACTTCATTCTGTAGGCCAGGCTGGACTAGAATTCAGAGATCTGAACATCTCTGTCTCCTGTGTGCTGAGATTAAAGGTGTGTGCCTTTACTGCCCTCCTCAAATTTTTCACTTCAGTGCCAAATCATTGTAACTATATAAATTAGAAACAACAAATTTTAACTCTAAGTGACATTCTGAATTTACTGAAAATCTTTAAAATTCTTCTATGTTTTAGTAATGCCAAACAATAAAAATAGTCTGTCTATTTCTCTCTATTAGGGAAAAACAAAAATATTCAAACAAAACTCAAGCAAAGAAACAAGAAAATTTTAAGTTTTGGGCCAGTTGGTTTTTTTGGTTTGGTTCAGTTTGGTTTTTGTTTTTAATCCCCTGCTGTAGCAGCAAAGCCTTGTCAGTTATTCCTTGTAATTTAGGTGTTGCTGTACTACTGTCTTGGTGGGCCCCTAGCAGAAAGAGCTGATAAACATCTCAAAACCGGAGAGCTCTGAGGTCCAGCTGCTGTCAGTGTCCTCTTCTCTGGGGATGAGCCCTTTTCCTTCCTCTGTTCTTATTATTTGTAATGTAGTGGTCTGCCTCTCAGTTCTCTCCTTACCTAGGTTGGCTTTATTTTGAAGTTTCTTAGAGAGGGCACAGAGGACTGAGAACACACTGTGACTAGCTCCATGAGGACAGCAATTAAAAGGAAGTTACGCAAGCGCCTTCTGCTGTAGTGTTTTCTGTTTCACCTGCAGCTTTAGGCCAGCTCTCTCTCTAGCATGCCTGAGGCTTTGGTCTGCTTTTGTTCTTTTTTTAAAGACAGCAGGCCTCTTGCCTGACTAGCCTGGCTTTTCCTGGCCTTTCACCCAGGCCTTCTAAGGTGTAAGCTTGAATTCTAATTGCCCACATCGGGTGCCATTTTGTTGTAAGAACTCTTGAGTATTGTTGTGAGGTCCTGGTGGCCCTTCAGCCATAAAAATAAAGACACTGGTGCACACCTTTAATCCTAGCACTAGGGATTTAGTGGCAGGTAGATCGCTGTGAGTTCGAGGCCAGCCTGGTCTACAAAGTGAGTCCAGGACATCCAAGGCTACACAGAGAAACCCTGTCTCCAAAAAATCAAAACAAAAACCCTAAGGCCAGCCATGGTGGTACACTTTAATCCCAGCACTTGGGAGGCAGAGGCAGGTGCATCGCTATGAATTCGAGGCCAGCCTGTTGTACAAAGCAAGTTCAGGATAGCCGAGGCTACACAGAGAAACCCTGTCTTGAAAAAAACCAAATAAAAAAATAATCAAACCAAGCTTTTAATATTTCAAAGTTTAGGCCATAGCTGATCAGACTCTCAATTAGCTCATCTGAGTTACCCTGTCCACCTAGCCCTGTCCAGCCATATGGTTAGCTGTACCTTCCAGGCCCATAGTCGAGCCCGTCTCCTCTCATGTCTCCTGGTGAAAAGCCTAGACTATTTTTCGAAGAAAAAATAAGCGTCCTTTTAGTTCTTCATATAGTAGTCCTCTTGGATTCAACCATTTTTAACCCTTAGTGTTTATTTTCATGTTTTCAAATAAATTTTTATACTGTGGTTTTGTTTTTATTTTCCATAAATATTTTTGTATGTATGTGTATGAACCTTAGTTTCTGTATGTATACCACTTGTATGCAAGACCCCTCAGAGGTCAGAAAATGGCACTGGATCCCCGCAGAACTGACGTTGTGGTTGTGAACCACCTTGCGGGTGTTGGGATGGCACTTGTGCTCTTAACTGCTGAAGCATCTCTCCAGCCCCTTGTGCTCATTGTGCTTAGGCTTGAGGGATACAGGAGGTCCAAGCCAGAGCCTCACCCATCCTGTACAAGCATTCTCCCGCCGAGCCAGTGCTTGAACAGAAACATAGCATAAGTGCTACAGTTCAGATTTATGGTGTTATAAAACTGCTCTGTATTCTATTCATTATTAATTCTTCTGTAGACCAGAAGGATCTATACACACAGCAGGTCACTAGATGCAAAAGAAATAATAAATCATTTCTATTAGATCTTAAATTTTGAGTTGAAAATGTTTTCCATGGTAAACATAGGTATACATGAGTGACTGAAAAAGAGTTTACTCTCAGAAATATTTGGGGCAATTGATGCCATGAGTATTTGGACTAAGTCAAAAACAGAGGCTAAGACATGTGGCACATAACATTACAGCCGATGACCTTTTCTACTGTAATTTTTAAAATATTTTTTAAATTCTTATTTTCTTTAGGAGTCTCAGTGTACTGGTAACCAGTGTAGTCCCTGGTGATTATGACGGGGACTCACAAATGGATGTCCTGCTCACATATTTTCCCCAAAATCATACCAACAATGAGTTAGGAGCTGTCATTTTCTGGGGACAAAATCAAACATTAGGTGAGTTTTAAAACTTTTACCATTTATTACTGGCTGGAACAGGTACATTTGTGAAAATGTACCTGATATTCTTAATGAAAATGTAACAATTATTGTTCTCAAAACAATTGAATATTTGGTTCTTGTATACAAGTAAAAGCTTCTTAAAGATCATTTTCTTTTGCAGCATAAACTAGTCCATTCAGAGAACAAAATCCTTTCTTGATCACTTAAAGAAGAGATATTGTTAGCTTTTAGACTTATTGGAGAAACTAAAGAATTAACTTCAGGTCTCATGTGATGGCGCACACCTTTAACCCCAGCACGGGGGAGACAGAACAAGGTGGATCTATAAGTTCCATGCCTGTCACGGATAAATATAAGACTTTGCTCAGAACAAAAAGAACAAACTTCAGAGCTTCTGGGGGAATAATCTTCAATGACATTAAGGAAGGTACTGTGTCCTTTAGGTGTGCAAAGCGGCCAGATGCACGACAGCTGCTCAGATGATACCTCAGTGCCACCATCAGCAAAACGGATGGTGCACTTGGCCTCTTACTACTGCCAAATTTAGTGTGCAAATACGAAGATGGATGTAATGGTATAGACATTGCCTTACCATGGATGCCTGTGAAAACCGCAACCTACCAGGTTATCAAGGCTTACGTTTAGTTCAGCATCGCAAAAGCTAGGATATCTGGCAAAGCCTCCTTTTTGCTTTCTAGTCTTCCCAGTACAGAAAAACACAAAAAGCGTAGGTTGTGAATCAGTCTGCTGTATTCATTCGTGAATCTCGAAGCCCTGTCTGAAAAGCCAATTGATAATTTCAAAATAGACAGCAAATTCAGGTATGCTTTTTGCCAACATCTGGTAATATAGGCAACAATGTGCTCATCCTTTAAGTATTTACAAGAGAACCATATGCAGATGCTGCTTATAAAACAACATGGCTGTGGCTGTGGACATGCTGTTTGTTTGTCTACACTGAAATCTTGTTGATTGCCCGACTGTGCAAAAGAAGCAGAAAGCTTCAGCCAAAAGATATTTACATGGAAACCTTAGATGAAACTGAATTGATCTTCACTATAGCGTGGCCTCTTGTCAATGTCTCCTTAGTGATAAATGTTGCCGGAAATTAGAGATGAATCTTATCAAGAATAAAATACTTTGTAGATAAGAAAAATAATACTAAGTGCCCAGCACTTTATATTCCTGCATCTTTGTGTGTGTGTGTGTGTGTGTGTGTGTGTGTGTGTGTGTATAATATATATATATATATATATTTTTTTTTTTTTTTTTTTTTTTTTTTTTTTTTTTGCAGATCCTAAAAACATGACCATACTCAATAGGACTTTTCAAGACCAACCACTAGTTATGGAGTAAGTATATTCTTGTTTTACTTAGGACAATTTAACACTTTACAAACGTAAAATAAAATCTTTCATGTAGGAAGCTACTTTGCTGAGTAGGATTGACATTAAAGTCACTTCCTAAAGATTATAGGAGCCTATGTACATGAGTTTTCTCTGGGGAAATAAAAGACACAAAAGAAAGAGGTAATTGATTGTCTTGAAGAAAGGAAGCTATGGACTTCTTTTTATTTCTGTAACTTCGTATTTATTGTTCATATTTGTTCCATGTGGATCTATAGTGATGTATGGTCATTCATCATTCTTTCCCTCAGATAGCAATTGCTGAGTTAAAAATGTTGATTGACAGATACAAAGAACATAGGGTTTCTTCCAGAAATGGGGAAAGATTCCCACATTAAGAAGAAAATGTGGTCCTTTAAAATAGATCTTCCTTTATGTGATTTATTTCCTCAAAATAAACAAGAATGACTCAGTCTAAATTTTGAGCAAGATAACATTGGTAATGAAGTAGACATGATTCTTGGAGCATAAAGTGTGGTCACGTTCTTGTTCCCAGTGGTCCCATTACAGTCAGTGAGATCTTCCCACACTGGGCCAGCAGTGATTAGAAGTCTGAAATATAAACTCATAGTTGCAGCTATTTAAGACTGCTTGGTTTGATTTCTTTAATAGACAATGATAGTATGAAGAGCAACTAGGGATTGTGTTTAAGTCTGAAGTTTCCAGGAATCACATTGCCTCCTTTACTGTTGGGAGAGACAAAAGCAGGGCATCCTAACATTTTTCTTCTCTTGGCTATAGTGAGAAATCTGTAATTTTGGTTTCTTTCAAAAACAGAATTTTATTTTATTTTATTTTTATTTTATTTTTTTTTTACTTTATTAATTTATTCTTGTTACATCTCAATGGTTATCCCATCCCTTGTATCCTCCCATTCTTCCCTCCCTCCCATTTTCCCCTTATTCCCCTCCCCTATGACTGTGACTGAGGGGGATTACCTCCCCCTGTATATGCTCATAGGGTATCAAGTCTCTTCTTGGTAACCTGCTGTCCTTCCTCTGAGTGCCACCAGGTCTCCCCCTCCAGGGGACATGGTCAAAGGTGAGGCACCAGAGTATGTGAGAAAGTAATATCCCACTCTCCACTCTACTGTGGAGAGTGTTCTGTCCATTGTCTAGATCTGGGTAGGGGTTTAAGGTTTACCGCCTGTATTGTCCTTGGCTGGTGCCTTAGTTTGAGGGACCCCTGGGCCCAAACTGCCTATCATAATGTTCTACTTGTAGGCTTCTAGGACCCTCTGCATCCTTCTACTTTGCCATTCTCCCATGATTCTCTCATCTAGAGTCCCACTAGAATGTCCTCCCCTCTGTCTCAGTTTTCTGGTAAGTGAAGGCTTTCATGGGACATGCCCCTTGGGCTAATATGCAGATATAAGTGAGTATATACCATTTGAGTCTTTCTGCTTCTGGGTTAACTCACTCATTATGATCATTTCTAGCTCAATCCATTTATCCACAAATTTCGGGAATTCCTTGTTTTAAATAGCTGAATAGTATTCCATAGTGTATATGTACCTCAGTTTCTTTATCTATTCTTCTATTGAGGGACACTTAGGCTGTTTCCATGTTCTGGCTATTATGAATAAGGCTGCTATGAACATGGTTGAGCAAATTTTCTTGTTGTGTGCTGGAGCATCTTCTGGGTATATTCCAAGGAGTGGAATAGCTGGGTCTTGAGGAAGCCCTATTCCCATTTTTCTGAGATAGCACCAGATAGATTTCCAAAGTGGTTGTACTAGTTTGCATTCCCACCAGCAATGAAGGAGTGTTCCTCTCTCCCCACATCCTCGCCAGCATGTGGTGTCGCTTGAATTTTTGATCTTAGCCATTCTGATGAGTGTAAGATGGAATCTCAGAGTTGTTTTGATTTGCATTTCCCTGATGATTAAGGAGGTTGAGCATTTCTTTAAGTGTTTCTCAGCCATTTGATATTCCTCTGTTGAGAATTCTCTGTTTACTTCCAAGCCCCATTTCTCAATTGGGGTATTTGGTTTGGTGGTGTTTAATTTCTTGAGTTCTTTATATATTTTGGATATTAGACCTTTGTCAGATGTAGGGTTGGTGAAGATCTTTTCCCAGTTTGTAGACTGTCGCTCTGTTCTCTTGACAGTGTCTCCTGCCTTACAGAAGCTTCTCAGCCTCATGAGGTCCCATTTATTAATCAAAAACAGAATTTTAAAAAATAATGTTTTGTTTTAATCCCAGGTGTGGGATATGGAGCTGCTTCGCAGCAGCTGACTGTGACTTGCCTCCTGCTCTTGGGGGGTTGTGATTTGCCAGCTGCAGATCATTTGTGAGATTGTGTGACTTCTGGAATTCTGGAGTCTTTTCTGAGGCTATGTAAATGTTAGGGCCCTGATGGGTGGGCTGCTGGTTAGTGGTTGGTTACAGTTGATTGCTGGGTTGTTAAGAAGAAATTAGAAATCCTGCCAGTGAAGATCGAACTTGCCCAGAGGCACCTGATGCCCCTAACTAGGAGCAAGTAGATTAACAATAACCACGGCCCCTTTACAGCCCCTGACTTTATTCAGGGGTCTCTTTCCTTTCCCCTCTATCCTTTTTCTCTCCCGTCTACTGCTAGGAGTGGAGAAGGGTGGCAGAATAAAGAACCCACAAGTAGAAAACATCACCTATTTGTGACCCCTTTCTGCCCTTTCTACATGACTCTGCTACATAGGTTAGCTAAACATATGCAAGTCAACACTTAGCAATGTGAACCATTCAAAACCGATTTTAAAATAATTGGGTTTTTAAAACATATAATTTACTGTTAATTTAAGATTAGTCTAGTTTACCTATGAAAGAGTGGGGGCTCTTTGCACCTTTACATAAAGAACTAAGTCTTGGTTGAACATTTCATAGCCTGGGATATGGAGCATGTTCATTGATTTCTAAAGATGATCAATACTTTCATTTTCTGAACATCGTTGCTGAGAATGCCACTTCATTTAAATACATAATTTTTAAGTGGTAGATGTTTGTTTAGAGTCATTTCAGAAATTGTTGTCAAGTCTGCCTAACCACAAGCCATTATTGAAGGATTTTTAATGAAATTTATGTGAACAACTTAAATATTAATTTTAAAAGTCAAACATGCTAACACAATACAATTCAAATATTTGCTAATTTGTTACTTACATGCTGAGGAATGACAATAAGAAAAAGCCTTTGTTCTTTGCACAATCAAACAAACCACTGTTTCCATAACAGCAAACCCTCTGCATCCTCAGAGCACTGCAGTTCACACTGTGCAGTAGCTCTGATATGTGCCAGAGGTTCAGGAGATAGTGCGTTGGTTGCCGTTGGGTGGTGCACAGTGCTTGTTTTGAGTTATAACCAAGGCTGCAGGGAGGCACATAGATGAGAATTACCAAAATACATCAGATTCATCATATTTTTGGCTTTAAATTAATTTTGGGCTGTTAGAAATTCAGAAACATTTGGCTACTGCTAAATAAATATGTTGTAGCTCATATTTTTGAATAGCATTTGAGGTCACAACTGGTCCTTTAAGACTCCAAGCCCTACATAATGCAGAGCCCACAGATAAACACCAAAGGTCGCAAAACAACATTAATTCCAGCTCTAAGATGTATATGGTATGGGTCAGCATGAGGCTTTCCTTGATGTTACTGCTCAGAAAATCAAGCTGTCAAAGCCCCTCTTTCTCTGAAGGCGGCTCATGCAAATACAGGGTCTTTTTTCTTTTCTTTTCTCTTCTTGTTTTTGGAAATTATGTTAAAATTATATCATTTTCCTCTTCTTTCCTCCATCCAAACTCTCCCATGTATCCTTCCTTGCTCTCTTTCAAATGTATTGTGTCTTTTTTCTTAACTGTTACATGTATCTATGTATATGTGCATATGTATTCCTAATATGACGTGCTCAGCCTATGATGTTACCTGTACATATGTTTTCAGGGCTGACCATTGGCTACTGGATAAACAGTCAGTACCCTTCCCTGGAGGAGGCTATTTCTCCTGTTCTCAGCCGTCCTTACTGCCTATAGTGCTTTGCGTAGGGTTGAGGCCTCCGGGACTTTCATCCGTTTTATCATGTCTGTTGTTTTCCTTGCTCAGCTCATGTGTAGGCAGCCGTGCTGATGAGGCTTATGAGATTATAGAGCTATGATATTTTTTAGGAGACACGATCTCACAGCAAACTGGGAGACCTGTTCCCCTGGCTTTCCCAATCTTTCCGTCCCCTCTTCTGGAATGCTCTCTGAGCCTCGGGTTCGGGAGCTGTGTTATATGTTTATCATTTGGGAATGACTGGTCTCCATCCGCTGCACAGAGAATGCAGAGAAGTTTTCTCCATGAGGGGTGAGAACTATACTTATCTGTGAGTCTGACGACAAATATTTAGAGTACAATAGGGATTGTGTTGGAGGTTGTAAGCTTCCCCTCCAAGATCTATGGCTTCACTACTTGGATAGTTGACTAGGTTTTCAGCACCAGATGTGACATCCCTGTTGTCGAGTAGGCCTTAGTTCCAATTTAAAGAGCTTTTGTTTGCCATCAACATATGTGTGCCATTGCTGCACCTTTAGGTGACTGCCATGCTGTCTGTTGTTGAGGTTCGCAGTGGTCCAGCTGGATAGCGCTGTTGATTGCTTTCTTCCTTTGTAACCTCTGTTACCATGAAAGCTGGTCCTCAGAAGATGTTCAAGGCAGTCCCAGCTCAGGGACCACTGGGCCCTGTGTCTGAAGCACATTGTGTCTTTAGCAGGAAGGACTTAACCTTCTACCTCTGGGAGGCAGCCAGGAGAAATAGCAGTAACATGTAATGTTAGGAGAGTCTCTTGGACAGCTCTGACCAACAACTCAAAAGAGGGCTTGCATGCCTGGTATTGAGGTTTTTCTTAAATGGTCTTTGACCCTTGGAGGGATCACCTTGTGATCCAGGTGAGAAATTTTCATTGAAGGTATGTGTCCATTTATCCACCAACTTAACTTACTACATATTTTTAGGTATATAGGTAATGATATGATTCCCCCTGATGCAAATCTAGTTCTTACTGATGCTGCAGCAGGTAGATTGCAGCTTGTCGGTCCATTAGCAAAACTAAAGTCTTCGCTCTGGAAGGGGCAACTGTCGCTTCTTCATTGGCTACAGAGAGACACTGTTGACTATGGTAATGCTGCACACTCCTGGAAGCTAGGTTAAAAGTGGCATTTTAATAAAATAGCTGCCTAATTTTTAAAATATTTTCTTTTCAGCTTCAATGGTGATTTAATTCCTGATGTATTCGGTATCACAAATGAATCCAGCCAGCCACAGATACTATTAGGAGGGTGAGTAAATAGGAGTAAACCTGTGTAATTAATCATATGTATTCTTGCTGCTGCCAGGGCTGTGTATGAATGTTTGCTTTAATCTCTGAATAAAAGCCAACTTGCTGGAAATGCTTGTTTAAAAAAAAAATGAGAGTATTTGGTGAACATGCAAGCTTTCTCAAAGAGTTTGGACTTGATCTGTAACTGTTTTGTATATAGAGCGACCTTAGCCCATGTAAATAGCAGTACATTTAAATAAGATCAATAGCTACAGTCTACCAGGGCCACCATTGCCTTGTTAGTGCCTGTACTTTAGTTCATAAGTTTTGCTTCTTTGTTTCATTTGTAAGATTAAAATGTAAATGAATAATTGCCAAAAAATTCAAGCACCCTCTTAAGTTCTGGATACTTCAGTGTTTTTCAAATTGTTTGAGCAAGCAGTTCAAATGTGTATTCCTCAGTTCCTTTACGTTTCAATACAACTTTCTGCTTAACTCAGGACTAGTGATGGCATGGTACCTTTCATGAGGGACCTTTGGTCTATTTGCTGAGGTTTTGGGTTTTTTTCTGCAACTGGTAAGGGAAATTTTTGTTCATGTATAGTGGGTATGTTTGTTTTGTTTGCTTGCTTGCTTGCTTGCTGGAGCATAATACAGTTTTATGATTACGTTTTTTGATGAGATTTACAGGCAGACATGAGTAAGTTGTGTTTAAGGTGTCTTGTGGGGAAATGCTCAGCTTCGCTGCCTCCTTTTATAAAGGTCTCTCATAAAGGATATAAGTGTTTGGGTATTTATCATAACAAACTTTCAAGGAGTGGGTGTGAGTATTGAATAAGAAACCTCTTTCCCTTCCCCCAAACTTTACAAAATATCAGAAACCGGTCATGCTCTACACATAACTTAGAAGCACATCCTTTGCTTTAAGGCTGTTTCTAAAAGGAACAATATGAGGGCCAAGAAAATCATGCAGTCACTGCCCCTGCCGCAGCAGGTTGGGACTCCTCAGGAAGCCCGAGGTCAGGCTTGTGACTCGGGTCGGTTGTTTCATGGCATCTCCATCTTGGCATGCATCACTGGAACAGCAGCACTGTTTTTTATTTGACAGGTGCTTTCCTTTGCAACATCTCTGCTCAGTGTTTTGTAGCTTCTCAGTCTGCTTGCTGAACTTGCCCACTATGCTTTTGGAACCCTTCAGGATATTATTCACATCTTCGCACACGGGGCTACTTTGTATGTAGTCCTGAATTGATTTTCTTACTTATCTCCTGTTACTTGAGTCCTCTGTGATGACTGCTTCTTTTGGAAAGTAGGACTCCAGAATCTTTCAGCTATTGCCTTTTCTTTGGTTTCCACACTGAAGTGTTAGAAGAGTGTAGTAGTATCATACTGGCTTGTTTCCTCCTACCTTTCATTTTCTGTTGTTGTGTTTCATATATGACATTTATTGAGATGGATGTCTTTTTGTTGGACATTGAAGATTAATTGTTATTTTCCCACTTATTTATTTATATGTCTTCCTAGTGAGGTGCCTTTGGGGATTTGTTTCCAGCTTCTAAGTTAAAGGCAAAGCCAACTACAGGAGTGCAAACAATGGTTTGACAGCAGTAAAATACTGTTCACTTCCTGCTTGTGTCCAATCATCAGAGGCAGAAGCCCGAAGACCGCTGGGAAATAGCACTGAAAGTGCCAATAGTAAAAGGTGCAGGACAGAGAAGAAGGAAAGGGAGGAATTTATGAGTGAGAGGGAAAATATATGGGTTAGAACTATGAGAAAGAGTAGGGAAAACGTTATAGAGAAAATGTATGAAAAGAAAAGAGGGCAGTGAGATGGCCCCACAGATGTAAGTGCTTAGCACCACGTCTAAGGACATGACTGTGATCCCTAGGACTCCTACTGGTAGAGAGAGAGAACCAACTCCTTTGACCTCTACAGGCATACTATGGCAGGCACACCCTCCCAAAATAAGTAAGTATACGTAAAAATTAAAAGAGAACAGCTATTTAAAAATCAATTCAGATAAGATAAAAGCAAAAACAAAACGAAAATGGAATACAAAAGTATAAATTTTAAAAATAAGTTTAAAGATAAGAAATGAAACTATTATATTGTCAGTTAGTGTTTCTTCCTGGTTAGAATGGTTTTTCCCCCAGCTCCTTGGTGCTTTCTCTGTAGGTTGCTCTGTAGATTAGGAATACCAATCGCAATAGCTCAGTCAAGTTGGATCTATAGTTCAATGCTGAAAGGGGTTTCTGTGTCCCACGTTCTGACTTTCTTTGTACAGTTGTTTCTTCATTCCTCCTGGTGTACTGGGGAATCATACTCACCTTGTAGGATTTTATGTACCCAGACTCTGGGTTATAAGCCCACGTGTGACTTCACCTTTGCCACTGGATGTGTTCTGCCTGCCCGGATCCTACCTATAATTTGTGTCTGAAAATACTGGTGCCCACTGGAGAGACTTTCTGATTCCACATGCTTCTGACATTCTCATGTTATGGCTTACCTAAGCAGTAGTGAGGTTCAAATTTCCCTATATTCTTCAGACTAGTCATTACAGGGTGTCTGTGTGGAATCCCAGCTTCGGCTTTGCACACTACACTTCTGCAACAGCCAGCACTACCCCACCCAATAGTGCCCATCCTGTGATCTTGTTTCTGCAGGCCCACTCAGTCTGTCTTCATTGAAACAGCCATGATCTTATTTTATGTGACGTTAAAAATTGAAACCTAAGTCAGGCACAGTGACACACACCTTTAATCCCAGCACTCAGGGAGGCAGAGGCAGGCAGATCTCTGTGAATTCGAGGCCAGCCTGCTCTACAAAGCAAGTCCAGGACAGCTAAGACTACACAAAGAAACCCTGTCTCAGAAAGCAAACAAAAATAAATAAATAAAATTAAAACCAATAAAACAGCAGAAATAGTAGTTTAAAATATAAAATTCTAATATCTCTATGGGCTTTGCATTAAATCAATCAGAAAAATGCTTGAGAATATCATACAAAAGTGCCGTGGCTTATTTATTTTGATTTCTTGTTAGGTTTTCTCTAATGCTTCTTTAAGTAATATAGCTTTTAAAAGTTATTTTGCCTTTTAAAAAAGTATGTGTTCATTTGTGTTTCCTATACACTATAAGAATAAGACAACAAAAGGAGATCAAGGGATCCACATCGGAAAGGAGGAAGTCAAAGTATTGCTATTCACAGACGATATGGTAGTGTATATAAGTGACCCCCAAAATTCCACCAGAGAACTCCTACAGTTGATAAACACCTTCAGCAAATGGATAGATACAAGATTAATTAAAAAGATAAAACAAAAACAGTAGCTCTCCTGTATACAAATGACAAATGGGCTGAGAAGGAAGTAGGGAAGGCTACACCCTTCAAAACAGCCACAAATAATATAAAGTATCTTGGCATAACTCTATAAACAATCAAGTGAAAGACTTATATGAAAGAAACCTCAAGTTTCTGAAGAAAGAAATTGAGGAAGATTTCAGAAAATGGAAAGATCTCCCAATGCTCTTCTTGGATCAGGAGGATCAACATAGTAAAAATGGCCATCTTACCAAAAGCGATCTACAACTCAATGCAATCCCTATCAAAATGCGTACACAATTCTTTACAGACCTTGAAAGATCAATTCTCAATTCTCAACTTCATATAGAAACAAAATAAAACAGAATAACTAAAACAGTCCTGTACAAATAAAAGATCTTCTGGAGGTATCTCCATCCTTGATTTCAAGCTGAACTATAGAGCAACAGTAATAAAAACGGCATGGTACTGGCATAGAAATAGGCTTGTTGATTGATGGAATTGAACCGAAGACCCAGGAAAAAACCCACACACCTATGGACACTTGTTTTTTGACAAAGAAGCCAAATCCATACAATGGAAAAAAGATAGCATCTTCAACAAATGGTGCAGGTCTAACTAGATTACTACATGTAAAAGAATGCCATATTTATCACCCTGTACAAAACCCAAGTCCAAGTGGATTAAAGACCTCAACATAAAAACAGACACACTAAATTTCTTAGAAGAAAAATGGGGAAGAGCCTTGAACTCACTGGCACAGGAGACAACTTCCTGAACAGAACACCAATAGCTCATTCAAACCAGCGTGTGTGTGTGTGTGTGTGTGTGTGTGTGTGTGTGTGTGTGTGTGTGTGTGTGTGTGTAAGTGTAACTGAATAAAACACTAGCAAAAGAAATTCTGCACTATTTACACTTAGATTAGCAGCCCAATCTTATTCATCAGAGATTAAACCTAACTTTTGCAGCTTAACTATTATACACTATGGATGTGCCACTTCCTGGGTTTGTTTTACTTAAATTTGGCTAACAACATAGTTTTTAGAAAACTGTCAATGCCTTTTACATAGAGTGCCAAATGCTTTCATAAGATTGTGTTGGGAATCCCAGGGCTATAACCTGGACTAGTACTTTGTTGGACACAGGAGAATGCCCACAGTAAAAGTAACAGAATCACTTTGGCTGTATTAAGTGAATGTGGACAGTTTAAGCATTGAGCCCCATGTTGTTGATTTGGTGGGATTATCTGACAGTGTGATGGTAAAACTAGTAAGACAGAAGAGATCGTTGCAAATTATGGCCAAATGAGAAGCTTCAGTTTGTGCCTCAAATTCACTTTATACTGGCTTGAAACCATGTAATAATGTAGCACATTGCTTACAAATAGCACCTAGTTATGAAGTGTTAGACTGTCTTCCACAATTATATGAGCTTATTGTTAATAGGCATTTTTTATTTTTAAAAAACATACTAAAACTGATGTTGCATAAGCTTTCAAAATAACTGTAGTACTGAAATAAAAACATTGTATCTAAGGTTAATCAAAGGTAAAAGTAAAGCTTATATTCAGAATTTCTCTGGCTCACCAACTGGGTTCAGATACATTTTTTAGTCAAACCCAAGTTTTATACTTCATAATATTAATATAGCTACATAATAAATATATACTTTACCATGTTCTGTTTACTTCACAGTAAAGTATTAAAGGCACAAACAGCAGCCATATGTGTATAAAATTTTTAAGTCTTATGTAAAAGTTTTAATTGGCACATAATGATTGTACATACTAGTGGTGCAATGTGATTTTTTGTCCTTTTATATAATATGTAATGACTACATTAAAATATTTATTAAATCTATTACCTCAAACGTTTTAATTTTCTATTTTTTCTTTTATTCCTTGAGATTATAATTATATCATTTCCCCTTTTCTTTCATTCATCCAACCCCCCCTTTTTGATTGTTTTCTTTTATTCATTAGTTATAGTTCCATACATACATGGATATGGCTATTCCTGAATGCAATAGTATAACTGGTTCAGTCAGTATAAGGTGACCTGTGCGTATGTTTCCAGGCCTATTTGCTACTAGATAAACAATTGTGCTCTTCCCTGTAGTTCCTGGTGGAGCGTTGAGGTCTCCCTCTTTAGCATGTCTGTCATTGTCGTCCTTGCTCAGCTCATGTGTAGGCAGCCATGTTGATGAGGCTTTATAGATCTATGGCTTTTTTAGGAGACACGATCTCACAGTAAACTGGGAGATCCTGTTCCTCTGGCTTTCCCCATCTTTCTGTCCCCTCTTCTCAGTGTTCCCTGAGTCTTAGGTTCAGGAGCTGTGTTGTAGATGTATCAGTTGGGACTGGACTCTATAGCTCTGCATTTGGACTGGCTGGTGTCCTCTATACTGGTCTCCATATGTTGCAGAGACGTTTCCTTGATGAGGGGTGAGAACTATCCTTATGTATGGGTATGACAACAAACACTGAGAGAGCAATAGGGATTTTGCTGGATTAATAAAGTGGAGGTTGTTAGGTTCTCCAAGACCTCTGAGTTCACTACCTTGAGTAGTTGACTGGTTTTCAGAACGGGATACAATTTCCCCATTGTTGAGAGGGCCTTAGGTTCAATAAAAGAGCTATTGCTTACCACCAACATATGCGTGTCACCACGGCAGCCTTAGGGTGACTGTGCCGTGCTGCTTGTTGTGGTGGTTCACAGCAGTCTAGCTGGGTAGGACTGCTGATTGCTTTCCTCCTTTGCAATTTTGCCTTGTATCCTCTGTTACCATGAGAGCTGGTCCTAAGGGAGAAGCTACTCGGGATTTCCAGCTCAGGGACCACTGGGCCCTGTGTACTGAGCACATGGTGTCTTCAGCAATGGGGACTTAGCTCTGCGTAACTAAGGGAACATAGCAATAGCATGTAGTGTTTGGATAACCTCTTGGACAACCCTGACCAACAACTCAAAAAAGCGCTTCTCACGCCTAGATAATGCTGGGGTTTTTGTTAAGTGGCCTTGGTCCTTGGAGGGAGCATTGTCAGCCCAGATGAGAAAATTTAATATAAACTATACATATTTGCTTTTATATATCTATATAATCTGCTTATGTGTATTGTAATTATTAAGATAGTTAATAGTATGATTCCCTAGAGCTTTTCAGATGTTCTTGTTATTTTACCTTCCTTCTTCCCCCTTCTCTATTATTTCCCTTCTGCTTTCTAACTGGAGCCACCACCACCTCCCTTTGTTTTTCCCATTTATCCCATTAGATCACTTCTACCCTGCTAATCTTCACGATTGCCCCTGTGTTGGGTTGAATGAGATTGCCCCCCCAGGCTCATATGTTTGAATACTTGGTCCCCATTGGTGCAATTATTTGGGAAGTGTGGCCTTGTTGGAAAGGTATTTTATTGGCAGTGGGCTTTGAGATTTCAAAAGCCCAGGGCATTACCAGTTAGCTCTCTCTGACTCCTGTTTGCTGTCTCAAGATGTGAGCTCTTAGCTATTGCTTCAGTATTTTGCATGCCTGCCTGCTGCCATGCTTCCCATTAAAATGGTCATGGACTCTTAACTTTCTGAAACTATAAGCCCTCCCAGTTGCCTTGGCCTTGGTGTCTTACCATAGTAATATCAAAATAACTAAGACACCTCCCACTTGCCCCACCCCAGCAATGGTCTCTTTTTACTTTTTGGTTTCTTCAGTTACTACAGTATATGTACTCACAGCTGAAGATGTGGAATTAGGGCCTCAGACGAGAGAGAACATTTGACATTTAACTTTCTGGGTCTTGGTTGCTTTACTCAGTATGATCTTTCCTAGTTCGTCCATTTACCTGTAACGTTCATAATTTCATTTTTCTTTACATCTAAATAGTATTACATAGTATATATGCACCACATTTTCTTATCCATTCATTAGTTGAAAGACACTTAGGGTCATTCCATTTCCTAGCTATTGTGAATAGTACAGCAATGTGTCAGCAAGTGTCTGTAGATTCGGTGGCCAGGAATTTTAGGCATATGCCAAGGATGCCAAAGAGTGGCATAGCTGGATCATCTGTTAGATTAAATTTTAGCTTCTTGAGAGTTCACTGCACTGATTTCCATAGTGTCTGCACAAGTTTGCAGTCACACCAACAATGAATGAGGGTTTCCTTTTTGTTTGTTTGTTTGTTTGTTTGTTTTCATTTTGTTTGGGGGGGTTGTGGGAGTTTTTTGGGGGGGTTGGGTTGGGTTGGTTTGGTTTGTTTTTTTTGAGACAGGGTCTCCCTGTGTAGCCTTGGCTGTCCTGGACTTGCTTTGTAGACCAGGCTGGCCTTGAACTCAAAGTGATCCACCTGCCTCTGCCTCCCAAGTGCTGGGATTAAAACATGTGCCACCACACCCCGACAACGGTTTCCTTTTTACCAGCTCTCTTCCAGTATTTTTAATCAATGTCTTTGTCGATCTTTGCCATTCAGACTAGAGGGTAAGATGAAATCTCAAAGTTGTTTTGATTTGCACTTGTCTAATTACTAGGGACAATGAACATTTTTGAGATATTTCTTAGGGTGAGTGTGTATGTGTGTGTGCGTATGTACTTTTGAGAACTCTCAAGTTCCAGGTCCATTTTAAAATGGGTCATTTGGTTTTTTTACTTTGTGGAGTGTGTGTGTGTGTGTGTGTGTGTGTGTGTGTGTGTGTGTGTGTGTGTGTGTTTTCTTTATATATCCTGGATATTAACTTTGTATCAGATGTATAGCTAGCAAAGATTATCTCCCACTCTGTGGGCTTCTTCTTCATCTGATTGTTTCTTTAGCTGTACAGGCATCTGTATCTCCTAGTTTTATAAGATCCCACGTCAGCTGTTGACCTTAATTCTTAGCATATGGAGTCCTAGTCAAAAAGCCCTTTTCTACATTTGTATTATGTAGAGTACTGCCTACATTTTGTTTGTTTGTTTGTTTCTAGGAGTTTCAGTGTTTCAGGTTTCACTTTTAGGTCTTTGATGTTGTAGAGTTAGTTTTTGAGAGGTCTAATTTCATTCTTTTGCATAAGGACATTAGTTTTCCCAGCACCATTTGATAAAGATGCTGTGTATCCTCCACCTTTTGTGTTTGTCTTCTTTGTCAAATACTAAATAGCTATAATTATGTATTCACATTTGTGTCTTTGATTTTGTTCCATTGGTCCACATGACTGTGTTGTTTCCAGAGGCATACTGTTTTATTACTGTGGCTTTGTGGAAGATCTGGTCTATACCTTTGATTTGGGATTCTTCTCCCTCATCCATGCCTGTAATTCAAAGGTTTGGTCTTTTCATGGTGTGCCACATTTCCTGCATGTTTCTTTGCTGTGTTTTAAAAAATTTATTCATTGGCCAGGCACTGGGGGTGCATGCCTTTAGTCGCAGCACTTGGGAGGCAGAGGCAACCGGATTGCTGTGAGTTCGAGGCCAGCCTGGTCTACAAAGCAAGTTCAGGACAGTCAAGGCTACACAGAAAGACCCTGTCTCAAATAAATAAATAAATAATTCATATTCCTTACTTATTTTGTCTATAATCCTCCATTTTCTCTTCAAGCCCTGCTATTCTGCCTTTGGCTTGTTTCAAGCTACTTGTAAGGCTCTTGTCTGAGTTTTTACTTGAGTTATGGGGATTCTCAATCCCATCTTCATTTCAGCTTGAATGCCTTCAGTCTTTCTCTCTATTAAATTCCATTTATAGATCCTAGATTGTCTTCATCATTTCCATCAACCTTATGTTTGTGTTTTCTTGAGCATCACTTGGGCATTTACTCTCCTTAGGTTCTTTTCTTTTTCATTTCAGTTAGTTGTCTCCATTCTTTGAATGCTTTCATGAAGTTTATGATTGCTCTTTTAAATTCTCTGTCCTAGGGTTCATCTAAGCAATTCTCCTCGACAGACATTTCTACTGGACTGGTAATACTGGCTTGATCTTTCATGATTTTGTTTTTAGTATTTTTGTTATGAAATCTGAGCACATGAACTCCTTTTGTTAGTTCTGTATGAGATATGGAAGAGCAGGCGGGAGCAGAAGAGAGAATACCCATGTGTGGTGTGCCTAAGTTTTTGATATGGCTTAAGTAGAATGAAGGCAGATAGACAGAGAGGACTGGGGTGCTGTGCATGCTGTTAACCCTGGCCCATGCCTAGAATACTGGGTCTGAATGTAGAGGGTACTTCAGTGGGAAGTCCAGTGGGTCTGAGGCAGTGAGTACGGTATGTGGACTAGACATAGGTGGAAAAGGGTCAGACAGAGTCACAGAATACGCATGGAAATGGATGTGCAGGGTCTGCCTAGATGGAGAAGGTAGATGTGGTGTTGAGGGGCCTGCCAGGCCTTGCAGACGTGTCCTGGAAGAGTAAGTTAGCTGCTCAACAGACATGGATGCCAGACTAGAATTCGGCAATGGATATAGGACCTGGTCTAGATCCTGGGGGCTGCTCAGGGTCAGGCTGACTCACTTTGCTATGCCCCGGAGAAGGTGGAAAGTTTTGTTTTTTTTTAATTTATTACATTTCATTTGTTTGTTGATTGTGTGCATTTTCGTGCTAACACATGTGTTTACACTTGCTGAATATGCATGTGGAAGTCAGAGGGCAACTTGCAAGAGTCTGCTCTTTCATCCTGTAGCTCCCAAGAATCAAGCTCAGGTCATAAGGCTTGTTGCCAAGCAACTGTATAAGTTAAACCATCTTGTCAAGCCTCAGACATATACCATTTGTTTCCGTTACTGCTACTCAAATCTGTTTTATTTCAAATCTGTTTTATTTTTCATTATGCGTAGAGGTATATGGGTGAGTGCATTTGAGTGCAGCTGCCTGGGGAGGCCTGAGCAATGCATCAGGTGCCCTGGAGCTGGATCATAGGTGGCTGTGAGCCCTCTGATGTGGGTGCTGGGAAGGGAACTGGCTGCTGAGCTGTCGCTCTTTATTCCTTATTTTTGTCAGTTACTATTAATTGTGCAAATGGCTTTGTCCTTCCACTATCAGAAATACCTCTGTCCTCCATCTAAGTATAGTTGTTTTGAGCCCAAAACCAATAAATCTCCAATTTCTCATTTAACTTTTCATGTTTTCTATATTATATTTCATGACTGGCTTATTAAATCATCCTTCATTTTTACTACGGATTTTATTTGGTGATGTATTGTAGAAACTATTATAGATATTTCTTAGTGAAATAATGTATTGTGCCACTTCAATCTTTTGTGTGAAAGAATATGAAAACTGTGAGATTTAAAACAGAAGTCAAGTCAAATTATCCTGTGGCCTCTTTAGCTTATAATCAGCTTTACTGTGCAGAATCTGCTTTTAAGTGACTATGAAATGATTTGTATTTTCTTAGGATTTTATTGACAGCCTTACCCCTTCTCGTCCTGTGTATATGTTACTGACATTTTATAACATCTTTAAAAGGGATCTGTAAGAATTGGATAAAGCAGATTTTTATCATCATTTCCATGAAAATACAATTTCATTTTCTAACTTTTCTTTGTTCCTAAATAAAAAAAAATTTAAAAAGCAAGAAAAACTTTGCTATTGGAAATAAATCATTTTTCCAAAATCTTGTCTATAAAATTAAACCACACAAATAATGAAGTTTTAGTAAATGACTTACTAGTTTTCAAGGGTTGTGCTGTAGTCATATAAACATCCATAATTTTGCCTCCTGTGGTCCTACCAGGCAATTTGCAGGGACCTATTGGACCCACTTAAGAGTCTCTGAGATTACAACACTGCTTTATTCTGGGTTCCTTGTGAATATAAGTGGGTGGCTTAAGGTGCTCTCAAGATTCTTCACCTCATTTTCTCTTACGTCCTAACTTCAACTGTATTTGTAGCAGTTGATAATTGCCTTCTCAGAAAAGCAGTTTTATGGGGTTTATCCAGTGAGATTTGATAGTAACATTTCACCATTAGATTGATGACTGGCTGTCCTGAACAGTGTCCTGCATTAGGCATGGTTGCTCATGCCATCAATACTAGCTAGCGCCTGGGCTGCTGAGGTAGGAGAGCCAAGAGCCTGGGCGCTAGTGAGCTCGCAGCCACCCGAGGCTAGAGAGAGGCTGCTCAGAACAGCAAGGGGAGCCTGCGTGTGACTCCACAGGGAAGAGCACTGCCACCAACTCTCTAAAAAGTCCATTGCTGCGCATGGGGGCTCATACCTGTAACCCCGGTACCTGGAGGCACTAGCAAGGTATCTGGAAGCTTCAAGCATGGTCTACAGAGTGAATCACTGTCTCAAAAAAAAAAGAGGGAAACTTATTAAATATGAAAGGAAACATACATACAAACTAGGTTTGAAGGTAAAAGGGAGCATCTGGTCACTTGCTTGTCTTTGTCTTTTCCTCGTCCTTTGGGATGAAAGGCCGCCTTCCCATCATTGTGGACCTGCTCTACAGAGGAAACACTGACAGCAGCTGGCAGGAGCCAAAATTACTGTTTTGTAAATGTCATAAATTAATTTGTTTCAGTTTTTAAACTTTTCACAGTATATTCATTCCTTTTATTAAAGCCACACTACGTTTTATGTTTACTGAAATGAGAAAATGCTGTTGTTTCTTATTATTGTACTCTGAAAACATGACCCTAGGCTTTGGGGGACATACATTCACTGAAGAACCATTGTGTCTTTTATTATACTTGTTAAGTAAATTATTATATTGTATTACAAAAAAAGAAGGAAGTATCTGAAACTCTCTGGATATTCCTTTTTGTTCCAAACCCTATCTCCTGCTATCTGCTTGTCCTGAATTTCTTAAATAGTTAGCATTCCATGATGAGGTGATCACTGATAAGTAGGTAGATTAGAAGTCATTTCAAATAGCTGTTACCATAGGCAACCAAAAGCTACCTAGGCATTAATTATATGTAAATTCATCCTTTGATAAATGCTATTCTTTGAGATAAAAGGTGATGATGCCCACAAATTAGAACACTTTGATATAATTATGTTTTCTGTGGGAGAAGTTAATTGAAATCTACAAAGGTCAAAGAGTGTTAGTGAGTAAACTTAATATTGGCTTGGAACTACCCATTTTATTTTCATCTCTACCCTTCCTTCCATTTTAATCAGCAGTGTGTAGCATTAACCTTCAAGAGCAGCTGAACACTTAACATGAGATTACAGTTTATATCTGTTCACTTGCCTGTAAAATATGTACCTGCTTCTTATTTCTGAAAGACCGTGATGTGGATTGGGGCAATTTTAAAGATAAGAGAAATGAATTTTATTGTCATTATAGATTTTAAGTAATTTAATTTTGGTTGAACCATCCTAAAATGTACTGCCAAAATAAACAGTAGCTTGTCCCTATCTCCCCCTTCATCAGCTGTCACAGTGGTTAGTGGACATTGCATCTGAATTCGTCTCTAAGGGTTAACTACTTAAATAATGCCAGAATAAGGACAACAGGGCATAGACAGGTAACAGTGTAAAGCACCATGAAGAAGTTGAATGTTGATTTGGAATATTAAAGAAAGCAAGAGTATAAATAGTACTTTTTAGGAGTTTCACATGTAGATACCAAGAGGGACTCAGAAGGAAACAGAAGTGATTGGTTTGCCAGGGTTGGGTCTCTGACTACGTAAACAACAGCACCAACTGACAGAAGCCCCTGGCTGCCTGAGCACTCAGGGTTCAACAGAAGGCAGAAAGCTAGACTGTGGGTGGAACCTGACAGGTTGAGAGCTTGGGTAGTTTTATTGTTACAGCAATGAACTCAAGACAAGACTTGTGAATAGATCAAACACAAGTTTGTGCTTAATTCATTCATACTCTGTCACTCTGTGATTTTTCTTTACTGTTAATAATAAGTTTAAATGTAGTTAATTGTTGAGTGATTATTAATAATTAATATTGAATTATTATTGTAATAAATCAACAATTACTCCCCAACTAGTTATGTATCCAAATAACCATACAAAGAGAAAGATATATTTAATTAGCCTAGAACACAATACAGAGCAATAATTACTCCATCCTAAACCTCCAAGCTAGTATAGTTTCCTTCCATTCAGATTTCCCACATCATATCTGCTTTTTACTCATGTCCTAGATCCAGCTCATTCCTCCTGGTGCTTCCCTTGCATCCTTCTTTTCCTTGCTCTTTCTCCTCTCCTCACTGGAACAGGACGTTCCACCCTTTTCTCTGTATTGCTCACCATTGGCTTATTGGTTTTTATTGGCAGTACAGAGAACAAGTGGTGACATGTTTACACAAACTTGAGACAGGAGATACTTAGGATAAACATCACAATGCAGTGTCCTGATTGAAACTGATAGTGGGGTAGAGGAGGAGGAGAAAAAGAAAAGGAAGGAAGGAAGGAAGTTAGGAAGGAAAGAAAGAAGCAAGCAAGCAAGCTGGCTAGCTCCTGGCCAGCTAGGCCAGCTGAGACCTTGTTTCAAAATCCCAAACCGAACAAAAAGAAAACCACCCCCACCCAAATCCAAAACAACAACAACAACATAGAAATCAAGGTCAGGGGCAGTGGGTAACAGAGTATACTGTTCCTGCGGAGGACCCTAGTTCAGTTCCTAGCACCCACACCAGGCAACTCACAACTGCCCACAATGCCAGCTCCAAAGAATCCTATGCCTCTGGCCTCTATGGACACTGGCAGTCACAGGCACAACACAGACATATACATATAATTTAAAATAATAAAAATAATAAATTTTAAAATAATAAACCAACAACAGGGAAAACAAAAAACTGGCCACTCCAAACAACCAGGTTGCACATCATTGATCCTTAGGAAAATGCAAATTGGAGCCACCATGAGAAATCACTTTATCATCACCAGAAAGGTAACTTTAGTAAGCACATGGCTGCTCAAAATACTAAACATAATGCTTTCTGCATAAGACTGAACCTGTCAACAGCCAATCATAGATGGGGGAGGGGCTTTTAGGGGCCAACACCTCCCTGTAGATGGGATTCTGGGAGTAAGAATCACTGTCTTCAGATCTGTATGTATCAGACCTCCTCCTCCTCCTCCTCCTCCTCCTCCTCCTCTTCCTCCTCCTCCTCCTCCTCTTCCTCTTCCTTGTGGATAGGGCATTTTCAATTTTAGTTTTATTCCTTCTCATATAATTCTAGCCAGTGTCAACTTGCTAGGACATAGTCTTTTCAGAACCTTCTTTGATATACAAAAGTTTTTTAATTTCTAATAGTAAAGTTTACCTATTTGCTTTTTTAAAAGATTTATTAATGTTATTTTCATATTTGAGTATATATTGGTGCATCACATGCATGCCTAGTGCTTGAGGAGGTCAGAAGAGAACATTTAATCCCCTGTAGTTATGGATGGTTATGAACTACCAAGAGAGTGATGAGAATCAAAGCCCAGGCCTCTGCAAGAGGAACTGTTCTTAACCACTGAACCTTCAGTCCAGCCCCTATTTGTTTGCTTTTGTCATGTGGTGGCTATAGGGGAGACAAGATTTATGAGTCTTTGCCAAGGGCATGGTGTCACATATCTTTAACCCCTGTACTGGAGAGGCAGAGGCAGGTGTTTTTCTGTGAGTTCTGTGCCAGCCTTGGATACATAGTGAGACTGTCTCAGAAAAGAAAAGATTAGATCCCATGTCCATGTTTGCATTTACTCTAGGAATGCTATAGTTTTAGCTTGGAGTATATTTTTACTTTCTATTATACAATATTGTAAAATAGGCTTCAAATCCATTTTTTCTCATGCTCCAAATAATCATCCTTTAAACCACTTTTATGGGGAAAAAAAGTTGTTTACTTTCTTATTTTACAAAAGAATCAAGGGCCAATATGAGCTAAAATCATAAATCTTTTAGAAGAAAACAGGTAAATCTTTATGACCTTATATTGTACCAAAAGATTAGGTACTAAAAAATAGACAAATGAAGCGAGCTTCATCAAAACTAAAAACTGGTTTACTGAGATCACCATCAGGAAATGAGACATCCCTGAGACTGGGAAACAATAATGTCTAACATCTAATATCCAAGTACCTCATATGGATCAATAATAAAGCAATAAAAATACAACTTAAATATAAACAGAGGATTTGAAAAGTTATATCCCCAATGAAGAACTACAAATGGTCAAGAAATGTCTGTGAACATGCTTGAGATTGTTAACCATGAGTAAAACACAAAGCGAACCTTCTTGGGTGTGGGCAGATTTTTCAATAATATGGAGGTATTGAAACAATTCTTCCTCCATGTGGAAATACAAGATGGTAAAGCCACTTTAGAAAACAGTTTCCATAGTTCCTCACAAGTTGACATAACCCAGCAATTCCACTCCAGTCAAAAACAGTATCCCTCAACACACACACACACACACACACACACACACACACACACACACACACACAGCCTTATAAATACTATAGCAACAGTGGAAACAGCCCAGCACCCATCAGCAGATGACTGAGTAAACAGAAATGTTTAGGCATGCATAAAAAGTTCCACCATAAAAACAAGAAGACAGGTTTTGTTTGTTGTTGTTGTTCTGGTGTTCTGAGACAGGGTCCAACTGAGTATCTCTGACTGGCCTGGTATTCACTGTGTAGACCAGGCTGGCCTTGAGCTTATAGAGATTTGCTGCTTCTGCCTCCCGAGTGCTACCACACCCAGACTAGGGATGCAGCTCTGATGTATGCATGTTTCGTTGTGAGTAAACTTGAAAATGTAATGAAAGAAGCTACATATGAAGTGCCACATGCCGTATGTACATTTATACCGCATGTCCTGAGTTGGAAGATGAAGGTGTCAAATTAGTGGTTGACAAAGGAAGGAAGTGAGGAGAGACTAGTACATTTGGAAATTTCTTTTTCAAATGAAAACTTTTTGGACTTTAAGAGAAGTGATAATTTTACACTGTGAACACACTAAAAACCTGCTAGATTATATACACTAAATATGTGGTTTATAGTTTGTGAAATACAGCTTAATAAAAACATTTTAAAATTATTATATGCTAATAATTTTATACTTGAAAACAAGATTTACTCACCCTAAGAAAATTATTTTCTTTATATTTTAGAAATTTGTCATGGCATCCTGCCTTGACCACTAAAAGTAAAATGCGGAATCCACATTCACATGCATTTATTGATCTGACTGAAGATTTCACTGCAGGTGAGTTGTACAGAAATTAAATATTTGCTTTGATATACCTAAAAATTATGGGATTTTATATCCATTTAGGAATCATCTCTTAATTGTTGTATGCTACAAACCTTTAAAAAGTTATAATATAAAGTAAGTAGCAAAAGGTTAGTGTACTGAAATAAGAGGAAGTGTTTAATGTGATTAAAACATTTTTTAAAAACCTTAGTTTCTACAGCTTTTGATACATGTTTATGACCTTGCAATTTGACTTCTCCACTGTTTAAGAATTTTTGATAATTTGAACATATGTTGCTCAATATTTATTTTCCTTTACATTTAAATATTTTTACTAATAAAATTAATGGTTGAAAAAATATTCAGCTTGTGTACTGAGAAGAGCATTTAAAACTCTTGGTGTGTGCGGTACACGTAGTGGCACTGCTCTACTCCAGGCTAAATCTTCTGGCCTGAAAATATCTTATTGTGAAAAACTTTAAACATACATTACTGTAAGTTCTACACATTTAACCATCACCTAGCTTTAAGAACTATAAATGCTGCATATATGTAGATAATTTTTTAATCTGTGCACCACCCACATTTCTTAACCTAAGAAACTTTAAAGAAAATCATAAACTTGTCATTTCATTTGTGAATATTTCAAACTGTATTTCTAAATGATAAGATTATGGGTTTTTAAAAGGTTATTTTCATTTTGTGTTGGGCCAGTGTCAGATACCCCAAGAATCTCCAGGAGGCAAAACCGATGTAATAGCTCTTGTTTGTGGAGTTTTTTTTTAATAGGTCCTTTTCCCTCCCAGCATTCCCAAAGCAGGGGGGCTCCCAGCTTGGCAAGGACTCAGTAAAGATACATAAGGGGTCTAGTGTCCTGAAGTGACAGGCCGTAGAACAGGTGGCAAGGGCACCGAGGCGCTAACCCTTCTGATCTCTGTCTGTTTGCTGAGGGAGTATCCCGTTTGGCTTTCAGCTAAAGGTCTGTCCAGTCCAGTGCTAATCAGTCCTTTGCTAGGGGAGTGAGGCAGGGCAAGGCTCTTCCTTCTGGTTTCCTTGTCTCAGGGCCCCAGCAGGAAGGAATGTGATCACATGACTCAGGCTAGGGGAACTTTCCTGCAACTGTACTTACGTTTCTCTGCAGCTGTGTCTTATGACTTGTCACTGTGACCCAGAGATATGGATTTTAATTCTTTGGCTTCACATATGGGTGTATAAGAGTTCCTCTGAGGCTAGAGGAGAGCACTGGGTCTGGAGTTCAGATGATTGTGAGCCACCATGTGGGTCCTGGAATTGAACCCTGGTCCTCTGAAAGAACAAAACTGCTCTTGACCAACCACGTCATTTCTCCAGTCCCAAGGGTATTTTTTCAGTATTTTCATCAGTAGATTATTCTGAAACCAAAGTGTTTTATAATAATAACTTAATAGCAAGTATGAGGTCATTACTCAGAATATTCCTATACACTCCTAAGTATTTTTTATCAAATCAGGAGCTGAACAAAATCTCACAAAGAAGAAATGCTATCAATTTGCAGAAATACCACTTGGTCTGAGTCTGTCTTCATGGTGTTTTTGTGTTACTCTGTCCTTACGTTTCAGTAGTTAGGTTTAGAGTCTTGACCACAGTCTGTGTTCTAGCTCATTAAGAAGGCACGTAAGTCTTTTTCTGTGTCATGATGTTAAAATTAGCAGTGTTTTCAACTCTCCTGAGCACAGATCCCTGTAGCCCCTGTCATGTGTGTCAGAAGGAGTGGCACTGTGCCTCTCACTCCTGCATAGTGTTAGTTGGAATTGTCTGCATCATCTTTAGTCACCTCAAGTACAACCGAGACAGGCAATAAACAATTAAACTTGTTTATTTTCTCTCCCATCAATTTTGGGCAAAAAATCATAAATCCAAACTTGGTAAACCATTGTAATTCAGGAAACTAATTGCAAATTATTAAGTCAGGCCTGGTTACTGTAACAGTAAATATCTACTTTTAAAAGTATGGTGTAGCCAGGTGTGCTAGTGTTTGCTTATAACCCTAGCACTCAAGCCAAAGCAGGCAAGTTCCAGCCTGGCCTGGGCTGTACACACTGTCTCAGAAACCAAAAAGATTATTTCATGGCTGGCAAGAAAGCACAGCAATTAAACACATCTGTAGCCAAGCCTGATGACCTGCGTTCAATCCCTGGGCCCCACACGGGAGAGGAAGAGAACCAACTCCTGCCACTTCCCCTGCCTGCCCTGTGCTTGCCATTGCACGTGTACACACACACACACACACACACACACACACACACACACACACACACAGAGTAATGTTTACCAAAAAAGGTATTACATGATGAAATACTTACATTTACTTAAGATAAGAAACAACGCCGGGTGTGGTGGTGCACGCCTTTAATCCCAGCACTCAAGAGGCAGAGGCAGGTGCATCTCTGTGAGTTTGAGGCCAGCCTGGTCTACAAAATGAGTCCAGGACAGCCAAGGCTACACAGAGAAACCCTGTCTTGAAAAACCAAAAAAAAAAAAAAGATAAGAAACAACTAAGAGTTATATCCCCAGCGCCAGTGCCACCTGAACAGAAGCTGCAGAGCAGGAGAAATTGTTTTCTTTCCCTCACACGGAGTCTCAGTCTCTTTCTCTCTCTCTCTCTCTCTCTCTCTCTCTCTCTCTCTCTCTCTCTCTCTCGCCCTTTCCCTTTCACAAGCGCGCATACACACACACACACACACGGCGTCACCCATGCACACTCACACGCACACGCACAAGCAGAGCCTCTCAGCTGCTCTCTGCAGTTCTCAGGAAATGAAAGAGATTGAAGATGACATGAGAAGATGGAATGATCTTCCTTGCTCATGGATCGGGAGAATTAACATAGTAAAAATGGCCATCTTACCAAAAACAATGTACAGATTCAATGCAATCCCTATCAAAATACTTACACAATTTTTTTAATACATTGAAAGTTCAATTCTGAACTTCATATGGAAAAACAAAAAACCAGAATAGCTAAAAACAATCTTGTACAATAAAAGATCATTCAGAGGAATCTCCATGCCTGATGTCAAGCTGTACTATAAAGCAACAGTAATTAAAACAGCATGGTACTGGCACAGCAACAGGCTGGTTGACCAGTGGAATCGAATCCAAGACCCAGATATGAATCCACACACATATGGTCACTTGATTTTTGACAAAGAAGCCATATCCATTCAATGGAAAAGGGATAGCATCTTCAACAAATGGTGCTGGTCTAACTGGATGTCTATGTGTAAAAAAATGCAACTGGACCCATATTTGTCACCTTGTACAAAACTCAAATCCAAGTGGATTAAAGACCTCAACATAAAACCAGAGACACTAAGTCATTTAGAAGAAAAAGTGGGGAAGAGCCTGGAACATATTGGCACAGGAGACAACTTCCTGAACAGAACACCAACAGCCCAGACATTAATGTCAACAATTAATAAACGGGACCTCATGAGGCTGAGAAGCTTCTGTAAGGCAGGAGACACTGTCAAGAGAACAAAGCGACAGCCTACAAACTGGGAAAAGATCTTCACCAACCCTACATCTGACAAAGGTCTAATATCCAAAATATATAAAGAACTCAAGAAATTAAACACCACCAAACCAAATACCCCAATTGAGAAATGGGGCTTGGAAGTAAACAGAGAATTCTCAACAGAGGAATATCAAATGGCTGAGAAACACTTAAAGAAATGCTCAACCTCCTTAATCATCAGGGAAATGCAAATCAAAACAACTCTGAGATTCCATCTTACACCCATCAGAATGGCTAAGATCAAAAATTCAAGCGACACCACTGCTGGCGAGGATGTGGGGAGAGAGGAACACTCCTTCATTGCTGGTGGGAATGCAAACTAGTACAACCACTTTGGAAATCTATCTGGTGCTATCTCAGAAAAATGGGAATAGGGCTTCCTCAAGACCCAGCTATTCCACTCCTGGGAATATACCCAGAAGATGCTCCAGCACACAACAAGAAAATTTGCTCAACCATGTTCATAGCAGCCTTATTCATAATAGCCAGAACATGGAAACAGCCTAAGTGTCCCTCAATAGAAGAATGGATAAAGAAACTGTGGTACATATACACTATGGAATACTATTCAGCTATTAAAAACAAGGAATTCCCGAAATTTGTGGATAAATGGATTGAGCTAGAAATGATCATAATGAGTGAGTTAACCCAGAAGCAGAAAGACTCAAATGGTATATACTCACTTATATCTGCATATTAGCCCAAGGGGCATGTCCCATGAAAGCCTTCACTTACCAGGAAACTGAGACAGAGGGGAGGACATTCTAGTGGGACTCTAGATGAGAGAATCATGGGAGAATGGCAAAGTAGAAGGATCCAGAGGGTCCTAGAAGCCTACAAGTAGAACATTATGATAGGCAGATTTGGGCACAGGGGTCCCGCTCAAACTAAGGCACCAGCCAAGGACAATACAGGCGGTAAACCTTAAACCCCTACCCAGATCTAGCCAATGGACAGAACACTCTCCACAGTAGAGTGGAGAGTGGGATATTACTTTCTCACATACTCTGGTGCCTCACCTTTGACCGTGTCCCCTAGAGGGGGAGACCTGGTGGCACTCAGAGGAAGGACAGCAGGTTACCAAGAAGAGACTTGATACTCTATGAACATATACAGGGAGAGATAATCCCCCTCAGTCACAGTCATAGGGGAGGGGAATAAGGGGAAAATGGGAGGGAGGGAAGAATGGGAGGATACAAGGGATGGGATAACCATTGAGATGTAACAAGAATAAATTAATAAAGGAGAAAAAAAAAGAAACAACTAAGAATTTATAACTTAAACCTCGTGTTAGTTGTTGATTATGAATTCTAATACATTTTCATTGTTAACATACAATTTGCAGTGTCAAGAAAATTGTAGAACCCAAGTAAATACACTTATCAATTTAAAATAAAGAAAAATGGTTCCTGATCTTGTATATTTTTTGTGGTTCTAATTTGCTGGGTTTTTTAGTGCATTACGGACTGAAAATGGGGCATCAAAGAAACAGCAGATTTTCTAGTGTAGTTTGTCTAGTTTGCTAAATCGTCCAAAACCTGCAGGAAAGGCTCCAAGCATATGGTAATTAAAAGTCAGCCTTAAACTGTTTGTTTGTTTGTTTGTTTTTCAAAAAAGGAAGTCCTTTAGGTACAGGCTCACTTGTGGTTTCTTTTCTCGCAGTCTCTCTGCTTTCTCACAGTTTCTTTGTTAGGAGAGGCTTATCATACAAAGTAGTAGAATATTAATTTTGTGTTAAAATGAGATCTTGAAAATTGTTGTAAATTTTTAAACAAGCAGCAAAATATGCCATGAAAATGTCACAATGAAACAACTCACATGAATTATGGTTTTAAGTTAAATAATTTGTTGGTAGCTCAGTGGCAGATAGCTTTCCAAATGTGATTAAGAGTACCAAGTTAAATCCTTAGCACCAGGAGGGGTGGAAATATTTTGTATGAAATACAAAAACTGTTTTGTCGGGTAGTTTTAAGGTCACAGCACCAGGAGGGGTGGAAATATTTTGTATGCAATACAAAAACTGTTTTGTTGGGTAGTTTTAAGGTCAGCTTCAAACAAGCTAGAGTCATCTGAGAGGAGAGGACCTCCATTGAGAAAATGCTTCCATAACATGGGGGCAGTGGGCAAGCCTGTAGGGCATTTTCTTCATTAATGATGGGGGAAGGCCCAGCCCATGGTAGATGGTAACCCCCCTAGACTAGTGAGCCTGGTGCTTATCAGAGAGCAGGCTGAGTGAGCCTCGGGGAGCAAGCTTGTAAGGAGCACCTCTCTATGGCCTCTGCAGCAGCTCCTGCCTCCAGACTGCTGCCCTGACTCCCTCAGTGATGGCCTGTGACCTGAAAGTGTAAGCAAAATAAAGCCTTTTTGCATTAAGTTGCTTTAGGTCGTGTTTTAATCATAGCAGTGTTTGCTAATGAGTCATATTTTGGAAGTTAAAATACATGACAAAGTGTTAAAATCATAACTGTTAGCATTGTGTTTTATTAAAAACCTATTTCTGCCCATAAAGTATTTCAGCAAACATACACTGGTACCTGTTATATACAAGGCTATAGGAGATACAGTGGTGGTAAAAAGTACTTTTAGCCATCAAAACACAAACAAAAAACCTTCAGTCTTTTGAACAAGGCTTATAAGTCTAGTTTAGTAAGTGGCAGAATTAAATGAATACATATTGATTATAAAATATTGTGTAGTAAGAAAGGAATGTGGCCCTTCACAATGAGTCTGTAAGCATCAAAAATGGTAGGTTACACAGTCTCATTGTCCCCTCGCTCTATAGTGTATAAAGTCTTTACAAGGAGTATGTTCTTGACATTTTTCATATATAAATTGAACTTCTATCATAGACAAAGCATGAAATATGGGAAGCTAATTCTCAATAAAAATAATAGATTTTCTTTTTTAACACTTTTATTCATCCATCTTAAATTTTTCAGAAAATATTTTGTTTTAAGACTCTTATCATTATATCATGTTTATATAACTAGTCCTTTTTAGAACAGCTGTTTCCAACTTGTGGTTATTAATTGACAACATATTGCTCTAGTGCCTTGTTGTGTGCACAGCTGTCGCATGGTGGCAGGTGCTGCGGTGCTGCCCTGCAGCAAAGCTCATGTGAGCTCAAGTTCCCACACTTGCTTTGCTCTTACCTTTGTTGAATTATTGCCCATTTGGTAGGTAAAAATTGTTTTATTTTTATTATTATGTGTATTTAATATATTATTATATATTAATATTTATTATTATTATTAGATTGTTTTATTTTGATTTTTAACATACATAGCTCAGATTATCATCTTATATTGAAATAGGTTTTTTCCTCTAAGTGAATTAACTATCTCAGTGACTTCCCATATAGGTTGCATTTTTCTCCTGTGGACTGCTGCTTTTCCTTTAGGCTACTCACTCACTTTCCACAATCTCCCTATTGATTTAGAGTTTCATTACTCTGTCCGTATAAGGAAGTTCATTCATAACCACTGTCAATTCTGACTCTTGTCTACTATAGCATTTTAAATAGACTGATGAATTCAGATTATTTAAAATACCAAATTATTTCATGTCACAATCTGATGTTACCATCTGATCATCTTCTTCAATAAGATAATATAAGATTGCTCAAGAAAATCAAGCCTGGCTTTTAGTCTTACAGCCTGTCCCTCCATGCATAACAGAGCTGCTGTCATTTGCCTGTAGACCCTGTTACATCACCTTATTACAACAAAAGAAATCAGCCTTGCCATCTGCTTAGCTCCTGCCTTCAAAATAGAAGAGCAGTGTCAGAATCTAGGCCCTTGTCTACCATGTGACCTTTCATTTCTCCTGATAATCTTGATTTGGGAGTTTGATTTTATAATGAAAATATTTGAGTTAATGGATGTGCATACATACATGCAAGCAGGCATTATCAGTTTGGTCATATAGCTTGAGAATCAGCTTAGTGTTGTCATAAGATACCTCTCCATTTACTCTATATTTAGAAACTTAAACTTTGCCATTTTTAATGTTATGATTTATAGCTGAAATATTTTCAAATTTAGCAGCATTTCTGGCCCAAGCATAGAGTCTCTTCATTCTTTCCTTTTACATACTTGGTGGTCTCGTGCTTTAAAAATTATTTACATATTAATAATTCTATACCCTGATAAGAAACTGGTACATTTCCAGAATGGACTGTTCTGTTAGTTCGAGAACCTCATATGTATCTCACTGTGAGCCATCTCTACCTCTGTGTGTGTCTCTCTGTTTCCCAAACTCCATTCCTGGTCTTCCCTCCTAAACCTGCATGGCCTCTAACCTTTGCGTCTCATTAACAGCAGCTCTGTGCTTCTAGCTTCTCTGACAGAACAGCAAAGTCATGTTAGCTGCATCTGGCTATAAACCTGGTACTAACACTGTTAGAAAATCCCAGTCATCCAGCCTTTAAGTATACAGCCTGGCCACTTCTCAAGGCCTCCTTGGTGCAATCCAGGCCCCAGCCCCATCTTTCTCTTTGATTTAGCCCAGTAATGGGCACTCATTCCTACTTCACCCTTCCCCTTTTGTGGCTGTTTTCCATGAACTCTCGTCCATTTAAGAGTGTGAATCAGGTCATGGCCCTCTTCTCAAAATCTTCAGGGACTCCACATCATTTACAGAACTAGAAAAGGTCATAGAAATTGTCTCCTAGGCTCTATTGCCTTCTACTTCTCTGTTTTATTCTTTTCCCACCTCATGATTGCAGTGGCCATACCTGTTTCTTCTAACTTGTTGTCTTCAATCCCTCTCCCTTTACCCTGCCCTTCTTTCCCCCATACCCTTGCCTAAACTTGAGATTGAAGGGAGGGAGGGCCTCGGGCAAGCATGCTGTCAACTGAGCTATATACCCTGGCCCAACACACACTTCTATTTTTTGTTTGTTTTTTTCAGACAGGGTTTCTCTGTGTGGCCTTGGCTGTCCTGGATTCACTTTGTAGACCAGGCTGGACTCAGACTCACAGAGATCCACCTGCCTCTATCTCTCTGAGTGCTAGGATTACAGGCATGTTTCACCATGCCCGGCCACACACATACTTTTTAAAACAATTTTTGGGGGGACACGTTCTCAATGAGTTGCTCACACTTTCAGTTATTTCTCCAAATGTTTGTATTGAGATTGTCTTAAATTTCAGTGAGGTCCGCTGTATTCAGAATTCCCCCTTTGAGTTCTTTCCTTGGCCCCTATTCTTCTTACTCGCCCCCCACCCCAGGCCTATCACCTGCTAAAATGTCGTGTATTAATTACTTTTACTATGCCATCCATACTGGAACATGGAATTGACGAAAGCAGAGGTTTTGGTTGTCCTGTTCTGTCGTTTCTCAGATGGCTAGAACAGATCCTAGCACAAAATGGGGACTCAGGAGATATCTGTTGAAATAATGCCACACTTGGGTAGCAGAATGGTACGTCAACAGAGATAGCATATTACATTTTCAGCTGCTCAGTCTATTCGCAGCTGGACCATACCTTTCACCTACAGATTTAACAGATAGCAAAGGGAATTCTTGATAAAATTGCTGCGTATTTGCAGAAGATCAAGCATTGATTTTTGTTGTTCTTTGGTTTAGGATGAGTTGAGTTTTATATGATTTTTGGTTTAGGATAAGTATGGTATAGTATAGTGTGGTGTGATGTAGTTATAATGTGGTATGTGATACAATAGAGTGTGGTGTGTGTGTGTGTGTGTGTGTGTGTGTGTGTGTGTGTGTGTGTGTGTGTGGTATAATACAATGTGGTGTGTGTGTGTGTGTGTGGTATAATACAGTGTGGTGTGGTGTGGTGTGGTGTGGTGTGTGTGGTATAATACAGTGTGGTGTGGTGTGGTGTGTGTGGTATAATACAGTGTGGTGTGTGTGGTGTGTGTGGTGTAATACAGTGTGTTGTGTGGTGTGTGTGTAGTATAATACAGTGTGGTGTGTGTGTAGTATAATACAGTGTGGTGTGTGTGGTATGTGTGGTATAATACAGTGTGGTGTGTGTGGTGTGTGTGGTATAATACAGTGTGGTGTGTGTGTGTGTGTGTGTGTGTGTGGTATAATACAGTGTGGTGTGTGTTGTGTGTGTAGTATAATACAGTGTGTTGTGTGTTGTGTGTGTGGTATAATACAGTGTGGTGTGTGTTGTGTGTGTAGTATAATACAGTGTGGTGTGTGTGGTATAATACAGTGTGGTGTGTGTGGTGTGTGTGGTATAATACAGTGTGGTGTGTGGTGTGTGTGTAGTATAATACAGTGTGGTGTGTGTGGTGTGTGTGGTATAATACAGTGTGGTGTGTGTGGTGTGTGTTGTGTGTGTAGTATAATACAGTGTGGTGTGGTGTGGTATAATACAGTGTGGTGTGGTGTGTGTGGTATAATACAGTGTGGTGTGTGTGGTGTGTGTGGTGTGGTGTGGTGTGGTGTGGTATAATACAGTGTGGTGTGTGTGGTATTTTGAGATAGTGTCTCAGTGTACTTTAGCCTTCACGTTGCAAAGATGTCCTGCCTTTCCTCCCTCGTGCTGCATTACAGGTGTGTATCATCATGCCTGGTTAAACAGTCAGAAAAGATTTCTCAGAAATATTTAAAAAGCTTAGAAAGTATGGCTGTGTTAGTGTTATTTAGGCCGATATTAAATATGACAAGGATTTTTAAATTATTTTTTAATACCGATTAAGCCTCTCTAACCTCATGATATCATGAGGTGACCATCTGATTTGCTGTGAAGTCCATTCTGTTTGAAATGACTCCAATTCTGTTCTAAATAAAGGTGATCTTTATCAGCAAAGACGAAGAGGCCTGTTTACTAAAAGCTGCAGGTGTTTCTATTATTATCATTTATGTTCTTTGATAACGATGGGAAACAAAGTAATAGAGAATATTTTATTATAAGTGTGCTTTGACTTTCCTAATGCCAACAATTTTATTTTTTTACTAAACATTTTAGAGAGAAATTCTTTAGAGATGTTATTCTTCTGTGGTAGTGTTTTTTTATTGAAGATATTTTTTTAACACAATATATTCTGATTACAGTTTTTCTTCCCCCCCCCCCAACTCTTCCCAGATCCCTTCTGACCCTCCACCCACCTAAAGCCACACCCTTTCTTTCTCTCTCATTAGAGTACTAGCATGGCATCTAAATATAATAATAAAATAAGATAAAATTAAAACACATAGACCAGAATAAGATGAAGCAAGCAAACTACCAGGAGAAAAAGAGCTAACAAAAAAAGCACAACAAACACTTCCCTTTCAGCACTTGGCCCATCTGACTCAGGCACATGTAGGGACCATGCGTACTGTCTCCATAGTTCATATGTGTGTCAGTCCTGCTGTGTCTAGAAGACCGTGCTTCCTGGGTGTGCTTCATCCCCTCTGGCTCGTATAGTCTTTCTACTTCCCCTTCTCAATAGTTCCTGAGCCATGAGGGAGGAGAGATTTGATGGAGACATCCCATCTAGGACTGAGTATTCCAAGGTATCTCACTGTCTGCACTTTGTTGTGCTGTGGGTCTCCGCAGTTGTTTCATTTACTGCAGGAGAAAGCATCTCTGATGATGGCAGAATGAGACACTGAGCTATAGCTTACTTTATACTATACCTTACTGCCATTAGGAGCCATTGTATTGCTGTATGTGGCAATAAATAGAGCAGTAAGTGGGATTTCCCTGAAGTTTCTGGCCTATCTAGTCTCAGGTTCTAGCCACTCAAGCAGTGTCAGGCGTGGGTTCCACCTCATGGAGTGGGCTTTACATTTAATCAGGTATTGATTGGTTACTCTCACAGTTTTTATGCCACTATTGCGCCAGTGAATCTTGCTGGTAGGTCACCATTGTAGATCAAAGAGTTTGTAGCTGGGTTGATGCTTACCGTTCTCCTCTGGTAGTATGCAGTTACCTTCTAATACCATGAACACAAGTCAGTTGGGGTGAAGGCTCTTGGTAGGTACCAAGTCAGCTTCTCCATGTTCATTGAATTTTATAGGTGTTGTCCTCAGCAACAGGGACTTACCGTAAGTTTGCTGAGGGAAACCAATAATCTTGGAAATACCCTGTATTGTTTAAGGTTGTCCATAGGGCCCTTTGGCCAACAACTTGATTAGATATAACCTAATAAATGGAACTGGAGATTTCATCTAGCGATGAGTATGTCTAGTTAAGGCTTGGTCTCCCCATAATTTGGTGATGGCATTTAGATTTCTTTAAGAAGCTTCTATTCTGTTTTTTATACAACCTCTCAAATGGCTCTTAGTTGTAGCTGCCCCTCCCCTCATCTCCCCTCACATCCTCTTCCCTCCCGGTCCCTGTATTCCCTCCCTTCCCTTCTCACCTTTTCCTCCCCCTCCTTCTTTGACTCTCTGCTCTAGTTCCTCCCATCCATCCATAGCTATTCTAGCTCCACTTCCTGGGGAAATCCATCTCTATCCCCTAGTCCCTTACTCTGTACTAGCCTCTTGGTTATATAGATGTAGCCTACTTACCAAAGACTTAAACAGCTAACATTGTGGCAATAGTATACTGGCTATGTTACCTAGCAAGTAAAAGTGGCCAAAGCACTTCATTTATTACTGTCTTTTTAGTTTTTCCCTTAAATACTTCGGTGGTTTGGAAAAGAATAGCCCCCATAGGCTCATATATTTGAATTCTTAGTCACCAGGACTTTGCACTGTTTGAGAAGGATTAGGAGGTATATCCTTGTTGGGGTAGGCCTGTCACTGGGGGTGGGCTTTGAGGTTTAAGAAGCCCATGCCAGGCCCAGTCCCTCCCCCTTACTGCATGCGTGTGTGCGTGTGTGTGTCTCTGTCTGTCTGTATCTGTCTGTCTGTCTGTATATCAACTACTCTTCCAGCACCATAGCGGCCTGCATGGCCCCAGGCTCCCACCATGATGATGATGGACTAAACCTCCGAGACTGAAACAGTGCAAGCCCCAATTGAGTGCTTTTTCTCTTAAGAGTTGCCTTGGTCGTGGTGGCTCTTCATAAGAGTAAAACAGTGACGAAGACAAATGTAGTCAGCACTAAATAATAATAACCACCATGATTTGGGCATTTAGAAAGGTATACTATGTCCTAAGCATTTGATGTGCATTTACTTACTTAATCCTTACAGATGAAATAAGCTTTTGTAATTAATTCATTTGCTTACATTGTGAAGCCAACTTAAAGATGATAAGTTGGTTAAGCCATGGTCATACTTTGGCTTTTTACTTCAAATGTTCAGTTACAATATTTTTAAATATTTATTTGTTTGTTTGTTCGTCTGTTTGTCTTATATGTATGTGTGTGAGAATGTATGTTGTGCACCACATGCATGCCTGGTGACCAAGGAAGTCTGAAGAGTGCTTATAATATATTCTTGGACAGATTATTTAGTCTAACTTTGAGTCCCTTCATGTCTTAAAGCGGGGGTATTGGCAGTGCTTACCCTGAAGGATAAGGAACCTCATGAAAGAGTGTACCTAGTGTCCTGCACATTGCCAGTGGTATCATAAGTATATGGGCAAATAGAACCAAAACCTCATGCCATTTTTACTGTTTGTTTGATTAGTGAACGTGTGCATCATTAGAAAAGTGTGTGTGTTCTACTGAAAGAAACTGTCTCACTGCTGTCAACTAACAATAAAGCATGGGGCCCTACATGAATTCCCAGTTGAGCAAAAATGTAATTATCTTATGACATGAAACAAAGTCTTTGCTCACTATAGGAAACTACAAAGGTAGCCATAATATATTTAAAATGCACCTTACAAGTATTCTGTTACATGGTATGGAGAGTGTATTGTAGCAAGTAACAGACAGAAAATAATACTCAGTTTCTGAGTTTTCTCTCATGGAAACTAATTCCTCTGAAGGTTTCCCTCTTCTTCACATATTATTTGTTTTTCTTTTCTTTCTTTCTTTCCTTTTTTCCTTTTTTTTTTTTTTTTAATAAGGCCTAATTTGGGACAGGGTCTTGCCATGTATCCCAGGGAAGCCTTGAATTACAGATTCTCCTGCCTCACGCATCTGAGGGCTGGCATTTCCAGTGTGGGCTACACACTTGCCATCCTTCCTTCCTTCCTTGTTGTTATTGTTTTGTTCTGCTTTGCTTCGCTTTTTTAATGTTGGCCTGGACTCATGGCTTCATGCATCCACGGCAAACACTGGGCCTCTGAGCTATAACCCCAAAGGGTTAAGTATTCTTCTTTTCTATTATTCTGTTTTTAAAGTGTATGTATGTGTGTGTGTGTGTGTGTGTGTGTGTGTGTGATGCCTATAGAGGCCAGGAGAGGATGTCAGATCCCCTGATTTTGGACTTACAGTGGTTGCAGGACACCAGATGTGGGTACTGGGAGTTGAACATCGGTCCTTTGAAAGAGCAGAAAGCACTCTTATCCACTGAGCCATTCTCCGGTGCCCTTATTTTTTATTTTGTGTGCATGAGTGTTCTGCCTTGTGTATGTATGTTCACCATGTGTGTGAGGTGCCCACAGAGGCCTGAGGAGGGCACCAGATCTCCTGGAACTTGCCTTCTGAGTTCTGGGAGCTGAACCTGGGTTCTCTGTAGGAGCAGCAAATCCTTTTAACCATTGAACCAGCTGTCCAGTTCCTCATTAAGCATTATTAAAGAAGAAAAGAAAATATTGATGTCTGTGAAATTCTGTTTTAATAGTTTTGGGGTTCTTTAAATGTTTGGTTTGTTGAAGCATTATTTCATGCTAGCTTAGTCTGGCCCTGAACTTGTACCTATCCTCCTGCCTCAGCTTTTTAAGTGCCGGAAGTATAGAATGAGCCATCACACCTGGCTAAACTTCATCCGTTAGTATTTCTTCATTTATACGTTATCTTATTTTCCCTGAATCTATTATCTGCTAACAGGTGGTATCATTGATTTATGTGTATCTTGGTAGCATTTCTTTGCCTCTCTGCTGTCTGTCTGAATGTCCCTGGCTCTCAAACATGGACCTGCAATAGGAGCTCTATCTAGTTCCTCACAATGAGAAAGTGTTTCTCATGTGGGTTGTATTGAGCATAATCCATGCATGTAATATGGAGAGCTCTCTGGTGAGTGTTCACTGAAGCATTATCTGATGGATACGCTTTACCTGAGCGTAAGCAGGAACGTTGGAGTTGTATTAGCTCTCTAATGTCACTGGGGCTCCATTTAGTACACTAGAAAAAGAATAAGCGACACTTTGGCATTGTGGTTATCATTCCAAATGGAATGCCTGCCAGCAGATCAAATTCCTCAGCTGTCAGAAAGGATCTGATCCATCTGGGGATGTTACTGCCTTTGTGACCTTATCCGCTAGCTTCATTTATTTTCAGGGAGCAAAACAGAAAAAGCAACTTAATATTCTCTTCTTAGGAGCAGAAGAGAATTATAAAAGCCTCAATTATATCCAGGGTTTTATAAGTCTCCATCTTTACAGAAAGTTACTGCTAACCCAGCCAGCCTAGCTTTCGGAACAACTGAGCAGTGGCAGTGCCTAAGCCTGAGCTCTTAGGTTCATTTTTTAATTATTAATTTATTCATATTACATCGCAATGATTATCCCATCCCTTGTATCCTCCCATTCTTCCCTCCCTCCCATTTTCCCCTTACTCCTCTCCCCTATGACTGTTCCTGAGGGGGATTTACTCCCCCTGTATATGCTCATAGGGTATCAAGTCTCTTCTTGGTAGCCTGCTGTCCTTCCTCTGAGTGCTACCAGGCCTCCCCATCCAGGGGACGTGGTCAAATATGGAGCACCAGAGCTCATGTGAAAGTCAGTCCACATATAAACAAACTGAAAGTAAAAACCACATGATCATCTCCTTAGATGCAGAGAAAGCATTTGATAAAATTCAACACCTATTCATGTTTAAAGTTTTGGAGAGATCAGGGATACAAAGCATATATCTCAACATAATAAAGGCTATATACAGCAAGCCAATAGCCAAAATCAAATTAAATGGAGAAATACTCAAGGAAATTCCTCTAAAACCACGGACCAGACAAGGCTGCCCACTCTCTCCATATCTCTTCAACATAGTTCTTGAAGTTCTAGCCAAAGCAATAAGACAACAAAAGGAGATCAAGGGGATCCAAATGGGAAAAGACAAAGTCAAATTATCCCTATTTGCAGATGATATGAGAGTGTACATAAGTGACCCCCAAAATTCCACCAGAGAACTCCTACAGCTGATAAACACCTTCAGCAAATTGGCTAGATACAAAATTAACTCAAAAAAAGTCAGTAGCCTTCCTATATACGAATGACAATCATACAGAGGAAGAAATTAGGAAAACTACACCCTTCACGTTAACCACAAGCAATATAAAATACCTAGGAATTACTCTAACCAAGCAAGTGAAGGACTTGTTTGAAAAAAATTTCAAAACCCTGAAGAAAGAGATTGAAGATGACATGAGAAGATGGAAAGATCTCCCTTGTTTGTGGATCGGGAGAATTAACATAGTAAAAATGGCCATCTTACCAAAAGCAATCTACAGATTCAATGCAATCCCTATCAAAATCCTACACAATTTTTTAAAGACATTGGAATCTCTTAGGTTCTTGAAGAGAGGTTAGAGTGATTGAAGAAGGGCAGTGCCTCCTGCGAGGGCCTGCAGGAAGATTTCCAGCAGCCAGCAGCACAGTTTGTGCTCAGCATTTCTGGAGCGACTTGGAATCCCTTACATCAATTCACACCTTTTTGCTTTCTTTTCTTTTTGTGTCTCTTGCTTCTCAACATATTGTTGTTTCTTGTCACTTCTCCATTGACACTGTGAATGGAGAGAGGGGAAATTAGATTTTTCCTTATTTTCTCTGCTTTCAGAAGTTGAATGCAGTACATAATAAATTATTTAAATGAAAAACAAAACCAGCTTGTAATTTGGGAAAATATTTGTAGATCATATCTCTCATATTTATAGGTCATTAAGTAACTGTTAAAAAACAAATGAGCATATTCTTCAGCACCCAAATTTTAAGGCGATACCTGTAAATTTCAGGCACATTTTTACAATAAGCACAATGATATCTGGTTCTATTTTGAAATTATTTCAGGTGATTTAATCTACTGTAGCTAGCATTTGTCTATTTTTCTTTTGTCTTTGTTTGCACATGCAAACCCATTTACAAATAAAGCTTAAAGACTTTAAAAATAAGAACCCCAAGGTTATGTCCCTATCTGTCCTGATGCTCAGTGATGGTGGCCTCCATCTAAACTTTAGTCAGTTGACTAGATGGGCTGGAAATGGCTTCTCACACAAATCTCATTCTCCTCTTGTCTCCACTGCAGGTGTGCACACCTGTGAACTACTTACCTGAAGGAAAGTAGCTGCTTGTTGCTTTTGTCAAAATAAGACTTTCCCATAGTGGAACTTATCAGATCTACTTCACATATGAACTAACATAATTCTACAGAGACCTAGAAATCTTACTCCTACATAGCTGCATTAATTCCTTTATTATAGACATGCTCATCTATAATTGTTACAATTATTAATTTATGTACCTTTGTGTCTCTTAATCACAAAGAAATGTAAGTCTGTATACACTAGTAACATTTAACCTTGGTTTCTGAGTCTCTTTTTCTTCCTGTGAATTCATACTTTGTTATGTGACTTCCGTAATCTAACACATCTTGTCCCGCTCTTCTTGGTGTAGTGTTGTGCCAATATATTATGTTTCTGTAAGTTAGAGCCCCAGTTGAATATAAGATCTGCAAGCTTGTCTCCAGAAGCCTTTGAGCCTTTGGTTCCCAGCTTCTGGGGGATGTTAACATTAAGACTAGTGCTTGGCTGGAGGGTGTGGGTGCTGAGCAGTGTGGGGGCTGCAGCCTCACCCCAGCTACTGCATGAGCTCTCGCTCTCTCTGTCTCACTCTCTCCGTTGTGTGCACCCTCTCCCTCTCCCTCTCTATCTCTGTCTCTCCCCTCCCTCCCTCTGTCCCTCCCTCCCTCCCAGGTATTACTGCATAACAAGCACCCACCTCAGGCTTCCACCATTAGGGCCCAGATCTGCTCTCACCACCAAGCCTTCTATACCATAATGCTGTATTTTCTCAGCTGTAAGCCAAAAGAACTCTGTCCTTTCTTGAATTGCTGGTTTTAGCTTTTTTGTAACAGTGGTTAGAAAAGTAACAGATGCAATTATAAACATAATGTTTTACACAATTATATCTTCTAAAAAGGGCAAGGATTATGTCTTTACATTTGGAGCTAGGGTCATAGTGGTAGGACATATGCCTAGCTTGTATGAGGCCTTGGTTTTATACCAAAACAACCAAAAAGAGAAAGACAAAGTCCTGCTTTGGTCCTTTTTAAAAAAAAGTGTGTGTGTGTGTGTGTGTGTGTGTGTGTGTGTGTGTGTGTACACATGTATATAGGTACAGGTGCATACATGCCACAGTGCATTTGTGGAAATTGGACAAGAGCCTCAGGTAGGTACCCATCTTCTTTCTCACATTGTTTGAACCACGAGCTTCATATTCTCCCATGTCTTCCTCCTGTCTTGCCACAGCTACACAATGTCTGGCTTTATGTGAGATCCGAAGATTTGAACGCAGACCTCACACTTACCTGGCAAACACTTTATCCACTGCACTATCTTTTTGCCCCCTTGCTATCTTCTCTAATTATAAAGCTACCTTTTTCAAGTGGCTTTGAATCCAAGTTACTTATTTTTGTTCTGAACAAGTTTCATTAGTATTTGTTTTCTATTTTGAGACTGAGTCTCACAATGTAGCCCAGGCTGGCTTGGAACTTGCAGCAAACCTCCTGCCTCAGCCTCCCAAGTTTTTGGGATTTCAGATGTAAGATAGCACACCAGGCTTCATGGGTATTTCATACAAGGCAAGTCAGCTTTCAATAAATTCTCTTAATTTTTTTTTCTTACCTAAACACGAATGTCTTTTTTGCCTTAATTTTTGAAATTGGCCATCCAGACACAGGACCTTGGTAGGCAGTGAAGTGGCCGTCCCAGCATAGGACTTTGGTAGGCAGTGAAGTGGCCGTCCCCACACAGGACTTTGGTAGGCAGTGAAGTGGCCGTCCCAGCACAGGACCTTGCTAGGCAGTGAGGTGGCCATCCCAACACAGGACCTTGGTAGGCAGTGAAGTGGCCGTCCCAGCACAGGACCTTGGTAGGCAGTGAAGTGGCCATCCCCACACAGGACCTTGGTAGGCAGTGAAGTGGCCGTCCCAGCACAGGACCTTGGTAGGCAGTGAGTGGCTGTCCTAGCACAGGACCTTGCTAGGCAGTGAGGTGGCTGTCCCCACACAGGACCTTGGTAGGCAGTGAAGCGGTTACTCGGACACAGGGTCTTGATCAGCCATCTTACAACCACTGTCTTCTGGTCTCCTGCTTTTCTGATGGGAAATCTGATATTACATTTTAATTCCTTTATAATTTCATTTCACTGTGTTTGTTTATGTTTGGGGGGCAGGGACACAGCAATGGCTCATGTGTGGAGGTCAGAGGACAATTTTCATGAATCTGTTCATTCCTGCTACCACGTGGTCCTAGGTATCAAGCTCAGGTCATCCTTTCTGTGCTGTGCCTTCTCGCCTGCCCGCCTTCATAAGTTGTAATAGTTTTCTCTTGATCTTTTTAAGATTTTTCTCACTTCTTTATTTTTTGATGTTTTTGCTATGATCTGTCATGATATGGACATACTTGTATCTATTCTGCTAAGAATTTATTGAGCTTCTGGGGTGTGCTGATTTTCCTTACATTTAGGAAATTTTCAGCCATTATTTCTTGAATTACATGTTTTTATTTTTCTTCTTTTCCCACAACCTATATAAATGTACATGATTATTTCTATATTTTGTGTCTCTTTACTCTGAGGCTCTGTTGATTTTCTTTATTCTTCCCTCTCTGTTTTTCAAACTTAAAGAATTCTGTCAGCCTGTCATGATGATTGCTGGTTTGTCTCCAGTTCAGTCAGCTCCTGATGCAGCCTAGCAGCAAAGTTTACGGCTATGCTTTGCTTTGACTTTGAGTGCATTTGTAGTGGCTCCTTTGAAGTTTCTGTCTGTTACCTTTGATTATCTAGTCACTTTTACAGCAGTTTTTCTTTCCTATGTATGTATGGATTACATTTTTCTTTTTTTTCCCTAGTTTTCACTATTTTTTTTAATATTAGATGTTTTTTATCATTGTGATCATACTGCAAAAGAATTACTGATTCATGACCCTCAAACTTTGGCCCAGAAATTGAAAGTAATGATGCCACACATATTGTAAGGGCCTGAAACCATTCATTAGTCAGGCAAGAAACTCTTTGGTTAGCAGGATGGACCTTCCTATCTGGTGTGGAAAGTTTGTAAGGGCCGGGAAATGAGCTGCCATGGAGGGCTTGTCTGTGTTTTGGAGGTGGGGCCTAGGCGGCACTTTGTGAGCTTCCTGCTGACCTGTAAACAACAAGAGCACCTAGACTTCTTCTATCTGCTTGCACAGATAGGAGGCACCAGAAAAAGGGATGCAATTAAGAGCTGTCAGCAATTAAACCTCAAAGAATGGCGTCAGCTCCTTTTTGCAGTAAAACAGCGTCTCTGAATCCAGCTCCACTCCTAAAGCTTGTTACTGTTGTTTGTTTGTGCCTCTCACTGGGCTACCTTTGGCTTAAAATGCTTTTTTTTTTTTTTTTAAATAATGTAAGACTTGTGATGCTGTTCTCAGAGTCTGTAGCTGGATGTCTATCCAGTATTCTGGGATGCCCATGCTTTTAACAGGCCTCTGTCTCTCCTGTCTTAAGCTCTGTGAGTGGCCAACTGATTGTCCTATTGTTTCTGACAAGGCATTAGGTGCATATGTACATTGCTCTGTAGTTTAATGATTGTGTGTAGATTCCTTTGGACTTTTTTTTTAAAAGCTGTTATAAGTTTATCCATATTCCATGAAAGTTCTTAATAGTCACTTGAATGGTTCTTTCTTGGTAAAGTAGTGGGTCTGTGATTTAGGTATTCTGATAACTGCCTTTCTTTCTACCACATCTCTATGTGTTCTGAACACACTTAAGTTTGAACTTCCCCACATGCTCTTTTGGATCAAGTGAGCTTTTCTTAAAGTACAGCTTTGTAGCTGCCTGTGTTGCAGCCTGCCTTTCCTCCATGGCATAATCTTGAGCCATAAAGATGCCCTTCTGAATACCACCACTGTTTTACAGAAAAGTGGTCATGTTCCTTATTCTGAAGAGAAATGAATAAACATCTATGTATCCCAGACCAGGCACTAATGAACAAGGATCCGATTCTATCCAGGTCCAGCTTAGGGAACAATGAGTTTATTGGGCTTACAAGAGCATGGGGGAGGAGTTACTTAGAGGAGCTGTGTTAACTCCCAATGTGTTAACAGCCATGTCAATGACAAGTTGCACCCCAGTGGAGGTGACAACCTTCCCAAAAGCTGCAGATGGAATCCCCCTTTTAGACTTCCATGTATTTTGATGACACATGCAGGACTGTATATAGCTAGAGGGAGGGGCAAGGATGGAGTGAGATTTCCTCTGAGATTTCATCTCAGGTGAGGTCACCTAAGTCCGTCTATAGGGGGATGTTAAAACAGTGTGCATCTTGTGCTGGGTGTTGGTAATCTCCGCTGCTCAAGTTTGAAGATGGCCATGTCATCAAGAAGACAGTGTTCTACAAGGACAGTGCAGGATGGTAGTGTGCTTCTGGCCATTGCCTCTCATTTTAGAAAAGATCTTTCATCTAATAAGCATTTCCCACCTAGAAGTTGTCAACCCTAATGTCACCTACTAGGTAATTTTGGTTGCATTGTCTTGAGGATGAAAATTTCATGTTGGATGTTAAGTTGAGTTATTTGGTCATGTTATCCATTCTATAACCTTTTTATATGAGAAATTTAAAAAGCATCATTAGAAATGGATTGATAAAATATTCCTTTTTGGCACAGTGTCTTAATTAAGTTTTCAAGCTTTATTGATAAAAATTTTAATTTTCATTTTAGACACTTTGTCTAATAAATTTTAGAGCATTCATCTTCTTCATTAAAGTGTGTGCCTTTAGAAATAAATTACTTTCTATTGAAATTAATTTTATTTTAATTTTTTATGGTTACAATAGACACTTACTTCAAGTGAAGCATCTGCAAAGCAAGTAGTTCTTACGTTGTGACTCAGACTGAAGCAACTTCATAAAAGTATGTTGAGACCAGGCACAACTGCAGATCTCAGCTACACAGCACTTCTCACCCATTCTTCTCCTTTCTTTCGCAAATAGCCTCTTTCAGATATGGTTCACGGTGGAATTTGTCCTCATGGTGTCTACTGCTCCTCAAGCAAGATCTGATGCCTCCTAGTCAGGAGCTCTCTGAATATGAGAGGTTCTCGTTAGAAGGGTCCTCAGGGAACCTTCACATAGCTTCACATCTTCAGGCTCATACATTGTAGCACCTTGTATTAACCCACTTACTAAATCCTGCAGCATTATAATACCATTTTCAAAAACCTTTCAGCCACTTCCTTGACACTGGAGCACCAGGCCCAACTGCCATTTTGGCCTGAGAGTCAATTTTATTTTTCAAAGTTAAGAATGTATAGTAAAGAGCTTACACAGTGAGATTGGCTAGAGTCAAAGTCTCTATGTGTGGGTGAGCTTTTGTACAGGGAGAACAGCTGTTCTGAAGCTGTGGGGCTTTGCGTTGGGTTTCCCTTTCAGTATCAAGTGTTTCTGCACTTATCCACCACCAAAGCCATTGCCCACTGTTGGCTATTGTGAGGAGTGCTGCCTGTGAGTGCAGGTGTCTCCTCTGTGTCGGTTTCATTACCTCGCTCATCTCGCAGCCTGTTTTACCCATTTCTGTGAGTTGATTGACTGTATCCTCTTGTATTTTGCTGCTTCATATTTTTTTAAGTGTATAACATTTTTATTACATTTTCTTAAGTGTGTGTGCATGCATGCTGTGCCTGTCAAAGGACAGCTCAGGGAGTCAGTTCTCTTTGTCCATCCTCGAAATCTGGTCACAAGCCTTGTAGTTGTCCCTTTAGCCACATCTTCCTGGCTCTGTTTTCATGGTTTGTTTGTTTGTTTAATTCTTGAAAAAGTGACCAATCCTTTCTTTGTGGTTTTCATGTTTCTTTAGACATGTTGGCTAGTTGTCTGTTTAAAATATTGTTTGTGGGGCTGGAGAGATGGCTCAGAGGTTAAGAGCACTGTCTGTTCTTCTGGAGGTCCTGAGTTTAATTCCCAGAAACCACATGGTGGCTCACAAGTATCTATAGTGAGATCTGGTGCCTCCTCTGCCTTGCAGGCAAAACACAGTATATGTAATAAATAAATAAATCTTTAAAATTATATATATATATTGATATATTGCTTGTGTCTTCATGTGTGTGTTTGAGCATTTGATTGTCACTTTATCTCTACCAATCTTTTGTTTTGTTTTGTTTTGTTTTGTCGAGACAGGGTCTCTCTGTGTAGCCTTGGCTGTTCTGGACTCACTTTGTAGACTAGGCTGGCCTTGAACTCACAGCAATCCACCAGCCTCTGCCTCCCAAGTGCTGGGATTAAAGGCGCGTGCCACCACGCCCGGCTATCTCTACCAATCTTATGGGTTAATGTTCAAAATAAAAACCTATCTCTTCATATCTACTAACGTATCATGTTGTGTTGGCTTTCATTCCAGATGTTTGCTTTAATTTAGTGTTCATATGGCACTTTCGGTTATTATTGGCCTGGACAATGTCCATATTTCTTTAGTGGCCTAGCCTTTTCTCTGCTGACCATCAGCCCTGTTGTTTCTATGTGCCTTATTACCCCCTGATACCACATGTGGCCAGTGCCCTACCTCAAACAGTCTAATGAAATAGGTGCTGCTTTTCTTCTGGTCCTCTGTTATGAATAGAAATACAAAAGGCTTCTCTAGCCTGTGACCTTGTGATACCACATTATGGAGATATCTCTTGAGGCTTGGCTTTGTTTAAAGTTCTGCTTTGTCTTGTTTGCCATTGAGACTTCAGCCATGTTTTTATTTCACTTACTGTTTTTTCAGTTTAAAGATTTCTCTTTTTAATTTATTTATTTATTTATTTTACATCCAGATCGCAGCTTTTCCTCCCTCTCAGCCCCCACCCCCTTCCTCAAGTCCTCCTTTTCTCCTCAGAAAGGGAGGACACCTCCCATGGATATTAACCAACCTTGGAAGTAGGACTAGGTACATCTTCTCCTATTGTGGCTAGACAAGGCAGTCCAGTTAGGAAAAAGCGATCTAAAGGCAGGGAACGGAGTCAGAGACAGGCCTAGATCCTGCTGTTAGGAGTCCCACGTGAAGACTGAGGTGTACAACTTACATATGTACAGAGGTCCTAGGTCCTTTCCATGTATGCACTCTGTTTTGTGATTTAGTCTCTGTGGGCCCAGGTTAGTTAATTGATTTTGTAGATTTTCTTTTTTCTTTGTTTTGTTTTGTTTGTTTGTTTGTTTGTTTGTTGAGGGTTTTTTCCCATTTTTTATTTATTCATTTTATATCCTGATCGGAGCCTGCCTCCCTCCTTTCCTCCCAGCCTCATCCTCATACACTCCTCCCCCTACTTTCCTCTCCCCTTCTCCTCAGAGAATGGGAGGCTCCCATGGGTACCGATCCACCCCTGCACATCAAGTTGCAGGAAGAATAGGCACATCCTCTCACACTGAGACCAAGCAAGGAATCCAAAGGCAGGCAACAGAATCAGAGACAGCCCCTATTCCAATTGTTAGGGGACCCGCATAAAGACCAAGCTGGACATCTGCTGCATATGTATAGGGGTCCTAGGTCCAGCCCGTACATGCTCTTTGGTTGGTGGTTCAGTTTCTTTGAGCCGCCATAGGCCTAGGTTTGTTTAGTCTGTAGATCTTGTGGTGTCCTTGACCCCTCCATCTCCCTCAGTCCTTCTCCCCACTCTTCCACAAGATTTCCTGAACTCTACCTATTGTTTGGCTGTGAGTCTCTGCATCTGTTTCCATCAGCTGTTGGATGAAGCCTCTCAGAAGGCTCCTGTCTACAAGCATAGCAGCTTATCACTATGGGAATGGGGTGGGTCTTGAGTTCGGCCAGACATTGGTTGGCCATTCCCTCAATCTCTGCTCCATCTTTATCCCTGCACATCTTGTAGGAAGAACAAATTTTGAGACGAAGGTTTTGTGAGTGGGTTGGTGTCCCCCTTCCTCTTCTAGGCGTTCCACCTGGCTACAAGAGGTGGCCATTTGAGGCCCCATATCTCCAGTTGCTAGGAGTCTCAGCTAGGGTCACCACCATAGACTCCCAGGAGCCTCCCCCGTCCCAGGTCTCCTGCTCATCCCAGAGATGCCCCCACCACCAATTTCCATTCTCCCTTCCAGCCCTTTTCCTGCCCATGCTCTCCCCATCGCCCATCCAGGCCCCTCCCGCCTTCCACTTCCAATGTCTATACTATTTCCCCTGCTTAGTGAGATTAAAGCATGCCCCCCTTGGAGCCTCTGTGGGCTCTTATGGTCCCAGGTTAGTTGATTGTGTAGGTTTTCTTATGATTTCCTTGACCTCTCTGGCTCCTTCGATCCTTCTCCTCTTCTACAAGCTCTGCCAATGGTTGGCTTGGTTCTCTGAATCTGTTTCCATCAGTTTCTGTGTGAAGCCTCTCAGATGACAGTTAATGCTAGACACCTGTCTGCAAATATAGCAGAATATCATTAATTGTATAAGAAGTGGGCTGTCTCTCATGGCATGGGTCTCAAGCTGGGCCAGTCATTGGTTAGCCATTCCCTCAGTTTCTGCCCTGCCTTTACCTCTACACCTCTTGTAGGCAGGAAAAGTTGTGGGTTGAAGGTTTTGGTCCTGGGTTGGTGTCCCAGTCTTTCCATAGGAAGTCTTTTCTGGTTACTAGAGATGGCTGGTTCAGGTTTCACATCCCCCATTGCTAAGAGTCTTAGCTAGGATCACCCTCATGGATTCCTGGGAGTTTCCGTTATCGTGAGTTAGTAGCTAGGCGCAGAGATGCCCCAACACACAGATTCCAGTACTCTCTCCCTCCATCCTCCCCAACTAGATCCCTCCTGCTCCCCTCCACCCCTTCCCCACCTAGTTGCTTCCCTCCACCAACACCCCCATTTCTATTTTATCTCCCCATCTCAGTGAGACTCAGGCATTTTCCCCTTTTACTTAGCTTCTGTGGTTCTGTGTGGGTCTGTATTGCAGCATGGTTATCCTGTACTTTATGGCTAATATCCGTTTATAAGTGACCACGTACCATGTTTGTCTTTCTGGGTCTGGGTTATCTTACTCAGGATGATCTTTTCTAGTTCCATCCATTTGCCTTCAAAGTTTAAGTTGTCATTGTTTTTAATAGCTGAGTAATATTTCATTGTGTTAATATACCACATTTTCTTTATACATTCTTGGGCTTTTATAATATTTTTCCTATTTTCTAATTCATTTCACAATTTTTCCCATAATTGGTAGGATTGCTTGTCTGTGTTCACTTGAAAGCTCTTTGAATTTCCTTGGAATTGTTACTTTAAAGTCTTTATCATGCATTTTTCAGTAACATGTTATTTGTGCCTGTAGTAGTATTGTATTCTTTTGAAAGAATTCTGTTGTTCTTTGTTGTTATTTTACTTCTCTGATAATTTGCCCATCTGTTGAAATTAGTTATTTTCACCAATTTTTATAAAATCACTTTTATGGTAGACCACATTCTTCTGAAAATGAGTTTGGTATTGATGTCTTAGTTGTCTTTGGTGTTGATTTGATAGGCTTGGTTTCCAGTTGGGGACTGTAGTAGAGTCTCTTTCAGCTATAATTGATGGCTTTGGTCAAGGGAGATGCCATTGCCAAAGGGCCAGATGCTACTTCAGCAGCAAAGGTAGCAGTAGTGCACATAGCAGTGGGATGGATAACCCTGGGTGTGGTGATACTGCATCAGTCACTCCCAGCACCCAGGAAGGAACACCACCAATGCAAGGGCCTCTAGCAGTCAATTGTGTCTCTGGTGTTATGATCTTTAATAGATGGGTCCCCCCAACCTTTAACAAACTCCATTGATAATGTGGCTCCTTTGGTGGCTCTAGGAATGATAATGGTGTATGGCCCATGATAGGTTCATCTGAAAACAGGGGCCAATAAGAGGTACGTTCTCAGTCTTTCTGATACATCATGACGATAGCAACGATCAGTAAAGGAGCCATACAACATGAGAGGTTCACTCTTAGAAGTGGTGCGTGTGCTCCACAGGGCCACACACCAACAATGGTGTGTGTAGAGGAAGCTGGAGTTGGAGCTGCTGCGTTGTTTTTAAGCCTGATGATAGCACACCACAGAGCAGGCAAGGAGAGGGCAGAGCCAAGTGCCTTGTTTTTCAGGGCTGGCTTAGTATCCCCTATTTCGTTGAACAACCTGTTTTCTATAGTGTAAGGCACTGCATGAGCTTGGATACTAGGGCTGTAGTTGAACTGCTGAGTCTAACTGAGTTGTGAATTGACAACCTTTTTTATACAAGTGGTTAGATATGTGTTTGCGCTTCCGTGTGTGTGTGTGTGTGTGTGTGTGTGTGTGTGTGTGTGTGTGTGTGTGTGTGTTTTGTCTTCTAGGGTAGTGTGAATTCTAACAATGGTTTAGTTTTCACTATGTCACTGTGCTGCAGCAGTGTGGACCTAGACACTGGAAACTCACAATCCAAGTTCTTCATATAAAGCAAAGCTACCTGGCCAACTCCAGGCAACTCCGCTGATTGAGAGAGCTCCACAGTTCTCCTGTGGCTAGGGCTGCTGGCATTCTGACCAGTAGCATCTGCTAGGGCTGTCTCATTTCCCTTCCTTCAACCACTTGTCTTGAAATGCTGCTTGGTGTTCAGTTGTGTGAGCTCTTCTGCAGGAGCTGACCATGCACCGCCTCTGTGTGCCCATCATGGAGTCACCACACTTACGTAATCTCTAACCAACCATGCCTAGCCATCAGGACTTTCTTGTCACACTGTCAATTGGCCTAGCTATAGCTGTTGAATGCACTGTCCTTATCATTAGAATTTTGACCATATTCATGTAAAAGCCTGAAGTACTAGACATCAGAGTACTCTCTTGAGACAAGAGAGCTGTCCTTGCTGGTCTGACTGTGCTGCTCAGCACTTTACCTGGGCCAGCTCCACATTCTCATCTGCTTTTTCTGGCCACTTTGAGTAGCAATTGCTGTTGGTTTGGTTCCCTGGGAAACAGACTCTGAGAGGCTCCTATGTAGGAAGTTTCATTTTAAGAAATATTCTAATAATGGATGAGAAGGAAAAGAACAAGAGTTGGATTTTGATCCAATGTTGGTTAAAAAGTCAACTGACTAACTACAGTGCAGCTGTGAACATGGAATCAGTGACCACCAGGGTTTTCCTGAATTGTTTGTGTATTTGTCCTTTTGACAGTGTATTGGCAGGTTATCGAATGTGGGCTTCTCAATCCCTCTTTCAGACTGACTGCTTAGGGCTGCCTACTAGCAGTACTGCCAGCCGCTCATCAGGGAAACCCTTCAGTGCTAGGAGGTGGTCTGGGAGCATTGTCTTAAGTATATGTCTTCTCATTCTATCATGTGACTTACTCATACCCATCAGAAAGAGTGAGACTTTCTGGCTTTGTTGACTAAATCTTATTACATGTATTTATTATACATGTGTTGAGGTGGAGGTTTGAGAACGATTTACTAGAGATAGCATCTTTGGCCGAGCATCTTTAGCCACTGAGCCATCTTGTACATCTCTAATGGTTTTTTTTTTTTTTTTTTATCTTTTAGAATTTCACATATGGGAACTATATTACATTATTCCTACCCCTTCTTCTTTCCAACTCTTCTCATGTCAGCTCCACTATCTTTCACATTTATGACCTATTTATTCTTTATTTACTTATTTATCTATTTATTTTTATATATTGTGTACATGCACAGAGATGTGTATATATGGATACAACGTTCTGAGTCCATTTAGTGTTGTTCACATAAATATGTGTTTAGGGCTAACAGCAGGGTTGGCTGACTTTTGGTTGTCAGGCTTGTCCTCTCTGAGCAGATATTAGTTGCCTTGTTCTTCGTGTAGAGGTGTGACCTTGTAAGAGTTCTCCTGTCCACCGTGGCATGTCAGCAGGTATGTGTCATGGATGCAGCTTCCCCATCACATGTAGGAGACACTGTCTCATAGCTGCTGTCCTAAAGTTTTTTCTGACAGTTATTTCATTCACTCTGAAATATAATTCTTTATACTGAGTTATTAATAATTAATCATCTGTATTTTTATTTCTTCACGTAGTAAACATTGTTCTTTAACCTCTTTACATAATTTAAAACTGAATTTTTTAAAACTATCTAAAGAGACTTAAAGTTCCTCATGTAGCTTTAGTGCTTTGCACAATTTTAACAAGCAGCCAGTGAAACCATAAAAATAGCACTGCATATTATAGTTCTTAAGTTTTCCAAATATGCACAAAGCAAGATGCTCATAATTTACCACAATTTATGTGATCACTATACTAACACTCATGTAGTGACCCCAGGAAAAATAGAATTGTCTTCTAGGGGTGACAGCAAATTGCTAGTTGTCCTCTACTGTGTGTATTAATCGAGTAGCTCCAGGCCCCTGAAGACTGTCTGCAGTGAGCCTTAGAGTCCTTGTTGGGAGCATGCCTACTCATTTACCACTGGGCAGGCCCAGCATTTTAGTAGCATGTGTTGTTCACTCTGAACAGCTCTGATCTGTAACTAGTTGTCCTGTAGTAAAAGCATGTGCCTCCCTTCTGGGTTTACTTCTTTCACGTAGGTCAGAATTCATATCAAATGTGTCTTAGTGATTCTGAAACCTCTGTGGACAATAGTACTTTTTAATCCCAAATCACTTTCATATGCTGATTACTAGCTTTTCAAATCATTTAAAACCATAATCGTGTGTGTGTGTGTGTGTGTGTGTGTGTGTGTGTGTGTGTGTGTGTTTAATCCAGCTAGCCAACAATGGCTGCCTATGAATAGATGGTCCAAGAATCCAGTAGTTGCTCAGTCCATTGAAGATGGATGTCTCAGCTGGTCACCAGTATATGCCAGAATCCCAAAGTAGTAAGCTCTAATGCCAGTGAAGGAGTGGACTTGCTAATGAGGGCAAGAACAAGCAGGCGAGGAAGAGGAGGAGGAGGAGGAGACAGCAGCTTCCTTCTTCCATGTCCTTTATATAGGCTTCCAGCAGAAGATGCGGCCCAGATTAGATGTGGATCTTCCCACCTTAAAGATCTGGATTAGAGGGCTGGAGAGATGGCTCAGCGGTTAAGAGCACCGACTGCTCTTCCAGAGGTCCTGAGTTCAATTCCCAGCAGCCACATGGTGGCTCACAACCATCTGTAATGTGATCTGATGTGCACAGTATATGTAATAAATAAGCAAAAAATATTTTTAAAAAAAGATCTGGATTAGAATGGATCTTTCCATTTCAAATTACTTAATCAGCTATTTTGAGGTTTTAGTTAATTCCAGAAGTATTACAACCAATAATAGCCACATGGTCAACCACATTTACTTGCTCAATAATAATTTAAACATATGCTCTCTCCAAGTATATAAAAACCACAGAACTAAGAATCAGTTGAGCAAGGCTCCCTCCAACACCCAAGAATGTCCAAAGATATTTGTGAGTTCAGAATGTCGCCATGGAATAACAACAGAGAAAAATGCTCTCTTATGTATCCCAAGACACAGTCCACCAAGGAAAGCCAAGGCAGGAACTAAAATAGCCGGAACTGGGAGGCAGGAACAGAGACAGAGGCCATGGAGCAGTGTTGCTTATGGGCGTGCTCTTCGTGGCTTGCCCAACCTTTCTTATAGCATCAAGACCACCTACCCAGAAGAGTACCACCCACAGTGAGCTGGTTCCTCCCAAGTCAATCACTAATTAAGAAAATGCTGTCTACCTTTGCCTATATCCCAATCTTATAAAGGCATTTTCTCTGTTGAGGCTCCTTCCTCTCGGTGACTATAACTGTGTCAGGTTGGTGTAAACTAGCTAGCACAAGGGCAGGAACAGGTGGAATGCACATGTAGATGCAGGTAGATGGGGGGGGCACTGCTCTGTTAGAGTATGCCGGTGTGAGTAGAAGGGTGGAGCAGGGACACAGATAAGAAACTTGGCCGTGGGAGGTGAGAGGTGCTCTAAGGTCTGAATAAAAGGAATGAGATTAACTGGGCGCGCTTGTTAAGTGTTCGCAGTGCAGTGTGACGGATGCGTAACAGAGTGACAGAAGACTCCTGGGAGGTCGCCACATAAGTGTGAAAGTGAATACCTCACCTAGAGTATGCCTGTGACAATGGAGGTATCGGTCACCTTCATCAAACACTAATTCTCTGTCTGGAGGCAAAGGGGCTTCAGTCAGATAGTAGGAATGCTGAGGTGACGATATGTGGGCATAAAAACTATTCTACCTGGAGTCAGGAGTCTGAGATCAACTAATTATAAGAGTGAACAAATTACTTAGCATTCTTTGAACACGGCTATAATAATTACATATACCACCTTTCTAAGCTTGTATAAAATTTGAAAAAATAATAGAATGTGAGTGTAAGTTTTCTAAGCATCATGTTGGGGGAAAGCATTTCTTTAAAATATTCATGACCTCACATCACACCAAATAATTGCCATTTTAGAGCATTTAAGAATGAAACCATGGGCTAGAGAGGTGGCTCAGAGGTTAAGAGCACTGGCTGCTCTTCCAGAGGTCCTGAGTTCAATTCCCAGCAACCACATGGTAGCTCATGAAAAATATATAATAGGATCTGTTGCCTTCTTCTGGTGTGCAGACATATGTGCAGGCAGAACACTGTGTACATAATAAATAAATAAAATTGTTTTAAAAAATGAATAAAACCACTTGAATGTTCCAAGAGTCACCTCTTAGGCTTCAGACTTTTAATATTCACTAAGTAAAATTACTATTATAACAATAATAAATTTATATTCTTCAAATAGATGCTCATTCACCTGACCTTTGCATTAATAGGATGTTTGATTTCACTCTCAACCTGTTGTTTTCCAAAGACATTTATTCATGCACTTTGCAATCAGATTCTGTAGTGTGGACACACGAATACAAATTTTCTTTACTCAGAATCATAACCTGATCTCCTGCATACTTAATGCAACCTCTAAGGTTTCGATGCTGAGATGCTGTAGCTGAGCTTGGTGCTGGACCCTCCTGTGATAGACAACTGTGGCTTTAAGGATGGAAATGTAAAATATGCCCTTGATCGAAGTGTTACTGTGTACCTTGAAATAAAAATTTAAGAGGCAAGAGTGTGCACTCAGGAGACAGAGGCAGGCAAATCTCTGTGAGTTCAAGCCAGCCTGGTTTACATAGTGAGTATCAGGCCAGCCAGGGCTACATAGAGAAACTGTCTCAAAAAACTAAAAAATTGAAAGATAAAATAATATTTTTTTGAGACAGGGTTTCTCTGTGTAGCCTTGGCTGTCCTGAACTTAATTTGTAGACCAGGCTGGCCTTGATCTCAGTGATCTGCCTGCCTGTGCCTCCCTAGTGCTGAAATTAAAGGTGTGTACCACCACGCCCAGCAATAAAATGTTTTTAATATGTAATTTTAAAAGCTAGGATGAGGCTTGTAGGTAAGAGATAATGTTTGACTGACATGTAAGAACTGAGTTCCCATCCCCATCACTACAAAAAAGAAAAGGCTGGAAACATAATTATTTCTAAAAAATATAGATTGCCTTTGAAAGTCTTATCACAAATGTACTTTTAATAATGAAAAGTACATTTTCCATAACTATTCTAATTCAGGGTCATCTGCTTTTTTTAAAATTCTATCAAACTTATTAAAAATGTGATCAAACAATTTATGTTTAGGTATAATCATATTAATAATCATCCTATGTATACTGCTTCCTCCAGTTTTTAAATGTATACATCTATATGACTACAAAAATTTACATCTCCATTTGTTTTCCTTCTAGATTTATTCCTTACAACATTGTCTGGCTCTAATACTTTCCAGTTTGAGATATGGGAAAATTTGGTAAGAAATCATTTTTTAAATTGCACTTTCCATAAGGGCACAACTTATAAAATAAGATTACTGTGATCGCTTGCTTGGTTTCAGTAATAAACAGAACAGCGTTAAGAGCCTTTGGTTGCATAGCGGCACTCACTGCTGACTGCTGCGGAAAGTGACTTTTTAAGGTCAAGTCCTCCACGGTTTTTAGGCGTGGCTGCCAATTACAGCAATGAGCCTGCTCTAATGGGGGTGTCAGCAAGACCCTGCTGGGCTGTCAGCACTGAAAGAGGATACTGACATTTAATTTTTTAGGTTGGTGATTCATGAAATTTTTTTAAGTAATTTTTTTTCTCCTCACCTTAGTCTTACATAATAACATAAAGAAATAAATAACTGGGAGAGATAAGAAAGAATGGGGTGGTATAATCAAAATATATTATATACGTTTATGGAAGTATGAAAAGCAATTAATTTTGAAGGAATAACTTAAAACAAATGGCATTAAGATTAAGATTAAAGGGCCTTTCTCTGTAGGTGTTTCTCCTTTTCTAATAGTTAATAAAGGAATCTCAAGGCAGATCATGATTTGATTTTTAGCATGATACAGGTCATATGAAAAACAAATTAATGGTGCGGCAACCACCAGAAGTATCAAAGCTCAACTCCAGACTGCATAATGGAAAGCAGACTTCAAAGCCAGTTAAAGTGGCCAACTCATGACATTTCTCACACATTAGTCAAGTGTGACAGTCTTTTCTCTCCTAATCTGTTCGGCAGCATGTTAGAGGGAAACACATTAATGCACAGTAGGCACCAAAGTTTAGTTTTAGGTCTTTTGATTTTCCACCTAATTACTCCTGGTTATCTGGCTATCTTTTATTCAGTCCAAATTAAAGCCAAGCCTTTAGAGATGTTACGAAAATTCCGATGCTAGAGAATGCGTTCTAATAGATGCACAGCACGGCAAGCGGGAAGAGATGGCTGGAAAGTCAGTGCTGACACATGACTCAAGACTCGAGAAAGAAAGAAGACTTCCGTTTAAACAAGATCAGAGCCTCTAAATGACTGCTTCTAAATGACAGCAGTTGGCTCTTTAATGGGGCGAGGAAAAGTGAGGAAGATGCTGAAGTACAAAGAAGCTCAGTGTCCTGTGTTTATAAAAATGTAGCTGCATTTTTGTTTCTGATGATATAAATCTTGTTACTATGTGTTTTATACTTGGCACAAAGACTTCCACTGCTACAGAGCACTTGCTCAGAGATGGCTTAGAGCACCAAATACCTGTTTGATTAGTGTATGCCCGGGATGAGAGGGCAAGCCCCCGTACAGGTAAGCAGGACATTTACATGACAAGATGAGGCACCTTTACATGTGCAGGGTCCTCTCATCCTAGCCTAATGTACAGGGAAGCAAGTAGAGCAAAGCAGTGCTCATGATGCCCACAGCGTCCTGACTGGCAGGGTCAGTGGATAATCACTGAAGCAAAAGTTACTCAAGCACTTGGATAAAAACTAGGCACAGTGATGCCTGTCTTTAATCCCAGCACTTGGGAGGTTGAGACACAGTTGAGTTGAGGCCAGCCTGCTCTACGTGGCACATTCCAGGCCAGCCCATGGTGAGACCCTGCCTCAAACAAAAATAAAAAACAAAGCAAACAAAAGTTAGAAAACAGGGGACTAGGGAGATCGCCCAGCATTTAAGAGCACTAGCTGTTCTTCCAAGGACCCTGGACTTGAGTGTCAGTCCCAGTACCCACACGGTGGCTCACAGGTCCAGTGCTCAGGATCCAGGGCTTGAGTGTAAGTCTCAGTACCCACACGGTGGCTCACAGGTCCAGTGCTCAGGGTCCAGGGCTGCCTTCTGGCCTCCATACACACTGCACGCATGTGATGCACAAGCACACGCACTGCCAGCATGTGATGCACAAGCATACACACAGGCAGAAAATTCAAACGCGAAAAAACCCGTTAAACTTGATAAAGATGGTAAGGCAGGTTGACTTAGGGAGACTGTTTACAATGGGGAATTGATATAGGGATGACATTATTGGGCTCAACTACAAATACAAAAAGAAAAGTGAATTTTTTAAAGTTAAGGAACAGAAGAAGTTACTAAGAGTAAAGAATGATCTTTGTCTGAACTCACCAACAGAGCAGAGCTAGTAGTTAACTGAAGGAAGAGGCACTCTGACTAACCTCATTTATAGTTGCACTTTTGAAATTCTCTAAGGATGGAAATAAAAGGCCAAGTAGGAGTCTACCAGAAGTTATGTCAAAGAGAGACTTTGTGTCAATACTCATAGTAACACTGACTATATCACGAATATAAATGAAGGGAAATATATATATTGAAAATTAACTCATTCAGATTACAAACTCTCTGGCCGTTTTTAGTGAAAGACTAGCCAAATACTTTGCAGTTGACCAAGTAGAATCTCAAATGTATAAAACCACATTAACTAGTAGAACACCAGAGCCGCAACAGATCTTTTCTAGGGCATTATGCATGCTCAGCTCAGTGAGCAGGCTCTGGGAAATCCAGATGTGTGGGCCAGGAGGATGGCCAAGACTGATAGCCAGTAACTCCTCACCAGGAGATGCGATGAGAGATTGAACCTTATATTACAGAAACCAAAAGACGAGGAACAGTTGTTTGTCTCTACTGCACCCAGGATTAGCAGTAAATGCTTCAAGAAAGATTTGACATTTGAAATGGCTGGTAGGATTTTAATGATGGAAAGTCAGAGGGGAAGAGACAGGGAAGAGTACAAAAATCACCAGATGCACTCAGAGTAGAAGAGAGCCGATTAGATACAGATGATGAAAGAAATGTTGGAAAGCACGGCTATAAAAAACTACTTTATACAAGACTAGTATGGACTTGACTTCTACACTGAGTAATTTAATAGTCTATTAAGAACAGTCCGATGATTCCAGACTGAGAGGAAGATGAGTGTTTGTTTCCCCAGTTACTGTAGCTACTACTCCATATCAGCTAGCTGATAAAGAAAACCTAGAGTTGGTACAGCAGAGTGAGTAGGAGTCACGGTAACCTAGGGAACAGATGAGGTACGTGATGTAAGCGTTGGGAATGGATGAAGAGGGGTAGCTATGAGAAGGTAGGATAGTTTTAATAAAATGACAACTTGTGTTTTGTTCTAATGAAAGGGGAAAGAAAATAAGTAATTCAGGGCTCAGGGTAACATAATTTAGACCGGCCTTTCAGTCACAGAGGAGCTTCTAGGAATGCAGCGCTGGAGTGTGAGGGTGGACAGCTCCAGAGAACAGGCCCGTCACACATGTGCAGCCTTCTGTGATGATACAAGTGGGGACGAGCAAAGGGCAGAAGGGTAGATTACTCTTCTCTTCAGTCTTCTACGTGACAGATGACTGGCTTACCATGGCCTAATTCAGATTTTTTTTTCCTTTAACAGGGTGGAAACTTCTCAATCAGTAGTGTCTTTGAAAAACCTAAAAACCTGGTGGTGGTTGGACAGTCAGCATTTGCAGACTTTGGTAAGACTGGTTTTGCCTCTTAGTGCCCCCACATTCAGATTCAAAATACAACAGCAGTGGCTAGAGATTATCAAAATAATGGGGCATCTCACTTCCGCTTTCCCTGTTTTCTCTTACCTGGTTATGTAGTTAGATTAGCAGTGAACAAGTTGTAGAATGAAAAAGAAGAAACTAAAGTAAGGATTTACTGCCTAGTAAAGTTTTTTAAGCAAAATGCTTGTGAGGATTTTTGTCACAGAATTTTTTAGTTTGTGTAAAATTGATTCTATCTTTAGTACAGGAAAAAATTCCATTAGAAAACCTCATATACTTTTAAAGGATTGAAATTAATTGCAAAAATTATACCTCTTAAGTTGTACTGAAAATAATGTAATAAAGTCGAGTCCTTGCCTTTAAACAAATCTAGTGTAATTGGGAAGACAAAGGATAAATATCGCAAAAATAAATAGAAGAACAATGAAAAATTGTGGCCTATAAGAAGAAAAAAGACTGTAGGTTTTTCTCACTATAGGATTGATACCACATGAAAACTATCATGTGGCTAGTCAGTTGGCTTTTGGAGTGAGTGGACTTGGAGGCACCTGTGAGGTTTAGCTAAAAGGCTGTGGTGGCGTGTAAATGGTATGCATAGTGACCAGGAAGCACACCAGTTTGGCTTCAATGAGTTTCTGTAAAAAATATAGAAACTTACAAATTGACTAAGCACTTTCAGTTATCAAAATAATTTCAGATAAGCAACGACTGGTTTTTATTCTGTAGAATTTGTGGAAAATATATTAACTTCCAGGAATAAAGTTAACAGGTCACAACCCCATGGGGGCCGAATAACCCTTTTACAAGAGTCACCTTCAACCATCAAAAAACACAGATATTAAATTATAATTCATAACTAGCAAAATTACAGTTATGAAATAGCCATGAAATAATGTTATGGTTGGGGTCAGCACAGCATGAGGAACTGTATTAAAGGGCCACGGCATCAGGAAAGGTGAGAACCACTGCTGTAGTGCAGCGTGCTTAAGGGAATGTTTGTTGGGCTTTGGAGACACTGCTGGAAGCTGTGGGGAACCTTGAGTCCTCTGCCTGAAGAGGGGTGGTCATATGCACTCTTAGGACACTTACTTGTAAGCTGGAAACAGTCAGGTGCGGAGTTCTAGTCCCATGAGGATAGGGAGAGCAGGTGCAGGAAGCTGTGAAGGAAGCAGCAGCAGGGACGCTTGTTTGAATATAGAATGATAAAAAATGAAAATTGCTTTGAATTTGTTTTTAGGATTGTTTGTTTTATGTACATGATTGTCTTACCTTCGTGTATATATGTATGCTAGGTGCATGCCTGGTGCCTCGGGCAGTTGGAGGATGGTGTCAGATTGCCTGAAACTGGGGCTACAATAATTGCAGGCTGCCGTGTGGGTGCTGGGAGTGCAGCAAGAACAACAAACACTCTTGATCACTAGGAACTCTCCAACCCTCTTAAAACTAGAATACGTTTATTCAGAGTAACTTCAAGAGTAGTCATGATACAGTTCATAAAGATACATAAATAATGAAATCAAGCTAGAGTGCATATTTAGGTCACATTCATAGTGTGGATATAAACAAAGCTGGCACATTTAATAAGTCTAAGCAGAGAAATAAAACCAAAGCAAGTTGGAGAATGACTTACAGGCTGCAACCCAGCTACTCCAGCAATGGCTGCCTGTGAACAGAAAGTCCAAGAATCCAGTAGTTGCTCAGTGTACCAGGCTGGTCTTCAGAATACACTGGAATCCCAGAGAAGTGGGCTGTAATGCCAGTGAAGGAAAGGACTTGCTAGCAGAGTAAAAGCAAGCAGGCAAAGAGGGAGGTTTCTCCCTTCCATGTCCTTATATAGGCTTCCCACGGAAGATGTGGCCAGATTAGAGGTGAGTTTTCCCAGCTTAAATGTCTTCCTGCCTCAAGATCTGGATCTTCCTACTTCAAATTAAGCAAAAATCCCTCACAGATGTGCTCTCCATTTGTGTATTTTAGTTAATTCCAGATGTAGTCAAGTTGACAACCAGGAGTAGCCACCACAGACTTCATGAGTGTAACTTCCTAGCCATTCCTTGGAGACACAGTCGCACTGCAAACTCCCTGTTGTTCTAGCTCTTACAAACATTTGCCCCCTCTTCTGTAAAGATCCCTGAACCTTAAGTACAGGAGCTGGGTTGTGGATGTATCCGTCAGAACTGGGCGCCACAACTCTGCATTGTGATTGGTTCTGGTTTTCTATAATAGTCTGTTGCAAAGAGAAGTTTCCTTTGTAAGGGGTGAAGATTCCACTCGTCTGTGGCTGTCTCAGTTTCTTTTCAGTTGCTGTGATAAGATACATGACCAAGATAACTTGTAGAAGAAAGTGTTTTTATTGAGGGCTTATAGCTTCAGAGGGCTAGGCTCATGGCCATCACGGCTGAGAGCATGTCAGCTGGCAGGCAGATATGGCACTGGAGTGTAACTAAGCTTATACACTGATGTGAAACCATGAGGCAGAGACAGCTACTGGGAATGGTGTGGCTTTTGAAACCTCAAAGTCCTCTCCCAGTGATACCTCCTCCAACAAGGCCACACCTTCCCAGACAGGTCCCACCAAGTGTTCAGATCTATGAGCCTGTGGTGGCCGTTCTCATTCACACCTCCAAGTGCGTGTGCGACAAGTAGTCAGAATGTACTGAGCAATTGAGCTGCTTGGTAAAGTGGCCGTTTTAGGTTCTCCTCTGAGATCCATGACTTCATTAACCTTGAGTCAGTGGCTAAGTTTCCAGTACCATGCCTGATTGCCTTCTTGTTGAACCAGCTTTAGGTCCAGTGTGAGAGCTATTGGTTACCACCAAGCTGTGAGGTGAGTTGCTCATGTCATCACTGTGCCCTGGCTGCTGTAGTCCAGAGGTGTCAGAGCTGGAGAAGACTGTTGGTTGCTTCCCTCCTTTGGAAGCTGGAGTGGCACATGCTGGTACCGTGAAAGCTAGTCCTCAGGGGGAGGCTTTCAGGTCACTTCCAGCCCAGGGACCTCTGGGACCTGTGTCTGCAGTGCATGGTGTCTTCAGCAGTGGGGACGTACTTTCCACCTGGAGGGGAGGGGAGGCAACCAAGGGCAATAGAGGTAGCCTGTACCATTTGGGGACTGACTTGGACAACTCTGACCAACAACTCCAAAGGTGCCTTCTCATGCCTGATGATGGGGGTCTGTTAGATGGTCTTTCACTCTTAAAGAGAGCATTGTCAGCACAGATGAGAAATGTTTCACTTAAACTGTGTGTGTGTGTGTGTGTGTGTGTGTGTGTGTGTGTATGTGTGTGTGTGCGTGTGTATGTGTGTATATGTGTGTGTGTGTGTGTGTGTGTGTGTAAGTTAACTAGTTAATAATGTGATTCTTTATGAATTTGTCTGCCTCCCCCTCCCTGATTAGACCCCCTAGTTGGTGCCACTCACTCTCCTCAGATCACTTGTTCCCTGCTGTCCCCTCTCCACTGCTCCCCCAGCCCCATGTGCCCCCTTCTGCCTTCCTGGTTTCTACAGTGACTCTGGGTTAGGTACTCACATCTGAAGCTGGAGAGCCAGGAGGCTCATATGAGGAGAACATGTGCTGCTTGTCTTTCTGAGTCTGTTACCTCGGTGTGATTTCTAGTTCAATCCATTTACCTGCCTATACCTTGGGAAATGTCCTAAATAATTTTGACAAATTATTTTAAGTAAATTTTTAAAATCCATTGATTAACTTTTGCTTTTTAAGCATCAAGCAAAGTTTCATGTATCATCCATAGAGAAAGACTAATGTATTAATCAGTATTCGTGGTTGTTTTCATTAAAGTTAACTGAACTAAAAAGTGTTCAGAATTTCTAAATTAATGATGATTTCAATAGGAAACAACGTTCAACCACAAAAATTATAACTCATGGTCTTCATATTTTTATTTTTCTTATTTCTAAGTTCTGACCATTTAAAAACATGTTACCTTCAGCACTTATTAACATTTAATGGAAAACTATGCTTAGACAGCTTTTTAATATCCTTTTCTATCTTTATACTGACAACTTTGTTTTTAATGTGATTATAGTAAAAACAACCAATTTAGATACATCTCCCCTATCACTCCAAAGAAAGACAATAATATTATTATAAAATTTTACTAAAACAAACATTTCATCTTTACACATTGCCATATGACATAGAAAGTGCTGAGATATTCTTAGAGTGGCCTGCTAATACTACAGTACTCCTTGAAACAGATAGTACGTGTAATGGTCAATATTTCCGTTCCAGGTCACTTTGCAGATTGTAGCGCCATAGCTCCCATTAGAGACATGGTTAGTCCCAGGATTTCTTTCTGCTTTGTAGCAAAAAGTTACAGAAGAACATCAATTCTGATGAGTCAGACGTGCCAGATGTGGTTCTGATAAATACTTTGGATGTTTTCAACTGGAAATGGTAATTGTGATGATCAGTGCTAATTGTTGACTTGACGAAATCTAGAGTCATCTGGGAGGTGGGTCCCTGAGCATGCTTGTGAAGGACTATCTTGATTTTGTTAATTGATGTGGGATAACCTGTATTAACTGTAGGCAGGGAGTCCTGAACTAGACAGAAGTGGGAAAGCCAGCGCTCACGGATGCGCCTCCTTTCACTGCTTTCTGTGCTGACTGTGAGGCAGTGTGACCAGCTTCCTGACGTCCTGCATCCCACCTCTTATGGCCTGGGACCTGGAGCTGCAAGCAGGAATGACCCTTTCTCTCTAGAGTTGCTTTTGTCTAGGTGACTAATCACAGCAACAGGGAAAGACGCTAAGAGAAATTTATATAAAAGTTATCAAATTGCTACTTTAAATTCTTGATTTTTTTAAAAATACATACTCAGCATTTAAAGCTGAGTTCTATATTTTTTTTAGGAAAAACTGGCACCCAGGTAGGTCCCTGAAGCCTATATGTGTAGGTTTTTATGTGATAAATTCTTGACTTATACATGAGTTTTTTTTATAAGGCTATACCTCAGACTTAATTACACAGTCTCAAAACTGCTGCACATTTTTTAGCAGTGCCTATTAGTATGAATGCAAAATTATCCCTTTGAATATGAAAGTTCTAGAGAATAATGATCTTTTACACTGATACACATTATTATTTCATAATTTAATGGATAGCTTCAATATTTGGTACTATAACACCACTTAATTGAACATGTGTCACTATAATTCCGCTCTGATTAGTAGAACAACCCAATTCAATGCCCTGTGAACTTTATGATCACTTCGTTCTTTGATTTGTGCAGTACTGTAGTAGAGACTGCTGAAGACACCATGTCTATTCTTAGATCTAATAGATTCATACATCTAAGAAGGTGGTGAAATGTACTTCTCTCTGGCAAATTATACGCAGAACAAATTCTGTGCTGTCAGTCAGAGCAATGCAGAAGCTCATGAATGTTATGTTATGATGGGACTGAATATCCTGGGCTATTTTCACACAAGTCTGGCTGTTCGTGATTACCTTTTTCTTCATTCTGCAACTCTGCATTTTCATTCTGCATACATGCCTTGTCCAATAATTAGGAAATGAGAGCTGTAATGATTCTTGGATGTAGGTAGGTACGTAAGTCTTTTGTGTTTCACTCGCTGAAGAGCTGAACAGGGTTAGACAGGTAGGTGAGTAGGATTAATAGTGAGAGTAGGTGGGTGAAAATGCCCTTTGCTGCTTTCCTTCTGTTCCATTAGCAGCTTTCACAAAGCCGTTCCATGCTCCTATTCCCTTCCACAGTAGCACACAGAGATGAGTGGGCAGTGTATGTGTGTAATCTGCCCTGGCCTATTATCACGCTATCCCATAGTACTAAGTAGTCTCCACTTAATTAGAAGGTATAAGTAACATGAGCAGAATCTAGAATTTATGATATGCAAATGTTTATTTACTTCTCTTTCATATTAATAATTCTTTCATATCAAGAACTATTTATAAGAATGTTTTTATAAGCCAGGCAGAGTGGTGAATGCTATAAACTAAACCACATAGGAGGCTGAGTCAAGAAGACCACTTGAGCCAAGTTCAAGACTAACCTGAACAACAGATAGAGAACCCCATCTCTAGGGATGTGAGAGAGAGTGATGTGTATATGTTTCAAGTGATCTTTCCAAATCTCTCTGAGGTGAGAAATATTCTTTATTCCACTATACAGTTGAGTGGTAGAGATTCCGAGGCTAAGAAGCATGCTCAGGGCCAGGATGGAAGTGGCAGAGACAGGAAAGGAGGCTTGGCTCTGTGTCAGCAGGGTTTCCACATGCCTTGTACTTCATGTACTTCTCCTTTCTAGTTCCTAAGGTAGTGAGTCCGTCCTCAGTGATGACAACCGCGTGAGTTAGGGGTCATTGCTGGGAAGAGACACTGTGACCACAGCAGCAACTCTTACAAAGGAAAGCACTTAATTATGGCTCTCCAAGTTTCAGAGGTTTAGTTCACTATGGTCATGGCGGGAAGCATGGTGGCACGCAGGCAGACACGGTGCTGGAGAAGGAGCTGGGTATGCAGGCAACAGGAAGAGGGCATCCCGGGGGTCATGGCCTGAGCTTCTGAGACCTCAAAGCCCACTCCCTAGTGATGCACTCCCTCCATCTGTGCCGCACCTCCTAATAGTGCCACTCCCTAGGGGCCTATGGGGACCATTTTTATTCACACCACCACAGCAACCAACAGCGAACTTGGGCTGTGTAAGATTTGAAGGGTTTTAAGCCATATCTAGTATTTTGATGGTTTTCTTCTGCCCCTTACATCTATAATGGCTTTACTCGTAGAAAAGATTTTATATAACCATTTTCCTAAATTACCTACTTCAAAACATGATACACATGTAGTTCTTGAAGGTGTATTTATTTGTTTATAGATTCTGGGGGAAAATCAAACCCAACGGAAGTGGTTCTGTTACAAAATTCACTAAGTGTTGATTTGTCTTGGCATGAGATTGCCATTTTGAAGGATTCTATTATCAAGTATTACGTTCTTATCAAAGTAAATTGATTCCATTAATAAGTTTCTATGACATATCGTGAGGCTCCTAAAATGAAACTCCTTAATTTCCCTTTGAATTCAGTCAGGTTTTTAGCTCTGGCTCACTTCTAAATTGTTGTTCTTTATTTGGGAACAAAATCTAACTTTCATCTAAATACTCTTTCCTAAATATTAAGTAATAAATACACAAAACTTCTTTGTCTTTTCCTAGTTTGTATTTCTCATCAAGGATTTTGTTTCCTTCACAGTAGCCCTGTTTTTCCCTTTGGTTTAAGTCTGCATGTGAAGCATCCACTGTTGTCTCTCCTACGTGTCAGTTCAGTGTCTGTGCCACCGAACCTGGCTTCTCCATGGTGTCTGGGCTTGAACTCTCATCTTCAGGCTTTCACAGCAGCCCTGCCCAACAGAGCCATCTCTTCAGCCCCTGCTTTGTGGTTTTGTGGATGATTAAAGAGGTCATCCCCATCTTCTGTCCTTAGGGCTTCTGCTGAGCGTGACTAGTTTAAGCAGTTGTCATTCATGACAGCTGCTTCTCTCTTAAGGTAGTTTGACAAGGCCGGTACTGATTCACTGTGGTGTCTACTCACCTGGCCTCATTCTTTTTTCTTCCTGGTCATCACACTTAATGTCAGCTGTCCTGTCTCCAGGTTTACCAGTTGTCTTACCTGTTCATCTCTGCCATGGACCCTCTCACACTCTCTTTTCAACTTTTTGTTTCATGCATGCACTCTTCCTTTCCAGATTTTAGTCTTGTTTTATAATATCTATATCGATACCATCTTATTCATGTGTCATTTTCTGAATAGCTTCTCATTCATGGTCATGTTTCCTTTGCTTTTGAACTTCTTTCGGATCATGTTTTTAAGATTTTAGTCGGATAAGCTTAGTAGGAAGTCTTCCACCAAGGTGTCCTGTAATTTAATTGGCATCAGTGAAGAGACGATTTCTCTTGTCTCTGTGTGCTCTGTGCCTCTGATGCTGACGCTCTTGTTCTAGATCGGACATTTCACTATTACAGTCTAGCAGTGGTGGTGACCAATTCTCATCTTTTCCAGGGCTTGTTGCTTTTTTGATGATTTGTACTAGTCTATTTGGTAATTTTATTAAGTGTTTTCTTTTCACGTAAAGTCACTGGTCTCTTGTTTTTTCACTTCAAATTTATCTAATGTTTTCATAGAAGTTTCCTGGAATATCAAGGGTTAAACCAAGCAGAAATATAGACAGCCAAATGTTCAGACTGTCACTGTGCTATGCCATTCGTACACATTTGTGCTGAGAAGGGGAACAGACGTAGGTGAAACTTGAGTATTTGAAAGCTAGCTAAATGTGGGCCAGCATGCAGTGTCCTCCGTGGCCTCTCCTTCAGTCCCGCCTCCCTCACTGCTGGGCTGTGACCTGTACACAGAAATAAGCACACTTCTCCCCAAGTTGTTCTGGTCAGTTCTGTAGTGGGTGCTCTGCAGTGTTTGAATGGATAAGTTGGTTTTGGTCAGTTCTGTAATGGGTGCTCTGCAGTGTTTGAATGGATAAGTTGGTTTTGGTCAGTTCTGTAGTGGGTGCTCTGCAGTGTTTGAATGGATAAGTTGTTTTGGTCAGTTCTGTAATGGGTGCTCTGCAGTGTTTGAATGGATAAGTTGGTTTTGGTCAGTTCTGTAGTGGGTGCTCTGCAGTGTTTGAATGGATAAGTTGGTTTTGGTCAATTCTGTAGTGGGTGCTCTGTAGTGTTTGAATGGATAAGTTGGTTTTGGTCAGTTCTGTAGTGGGTGCTCTGCAGTGTCTGAATGCCTGTAAATGTCTGTCAGGTACATTTGGTCTGATATCATTTCATTCAAGCTGTGTTTATTTTCTGTCAGAATGACTTGTCAGCTAGTAGAAGTATAAGAAGTACTTTTAAGTATAAAAAAGAACCCCCTTATGGAAATTAGACAAAAATTAAAAGCATGTAATGATTGAAGCAGCAATTTTTCATTTTGTCATTTACATAATAGATTAGAATAAAACTGTACTGAGTCATTCATTGTTAGATTATTTGGACTTGCACCAGGTCGGTGTTAGTGCATCAGTTGAGAAGAGAGTATATGGAGATATTTCCCACACAGTCTAGCAGGGTGCCATGGACGAGCCCGATACAAAGGGAACAACATCACACTCTAAAACTTACAGTGACCAGGGGCTGGAGAAATGGCGCAGCAGTTTAAGGTATACACTGCTCTTACAGGGAACCTGAGTTCAGTTCCCCACACCCACATCAGTTCATAAACGCCTGTACCTCTAGCTCCAGGTGAGCTGACACCTTCTTCCGACCTCCATCGGTACCTGAACTTACATGCACATACCACACACAGACACAAGTGTGCATAATTTGTTTATTTGTTTGTTTATTCTTTTTACACATCACATCCTGACCACAGTCCTCCCTCCTCTCCTCCTGATCTCCCCCCCCCCCCACATCCCCTCTCAGGCAGAGCCACTCCTCCCCCATTTCCCTTCAGAAAACATCAGGCCTCCTGGGGGCCAAACATGACACAACCAGCTACAGTAAGACTAAGCACATACCCTCATAGCAAACATATACATATTTTTTAAATTTTTTAAACATTTTAAAAAGACATAGTAGGTAAAAATTTCAAGGTAGCCAACTTCTATAGAATACACTGCAAATCATATGCTATGTATATTTATAAGGGTGCCACTGTTGCCACCCTGTAGATGAGAACAAAGAAGAACAGGGGAAGATGTGTCCTAATACTTACTGCCTCTTCATGGTTTCAAAAATAAACATGCTTTTTATTGAGGTCAGACTCCATTGGCTACACTTCATCCCATGCAGCCTGGCTTCTTTTCCCTTAGAATGGCTGGTGAGGTCTATAAGCCTCTTTTAATCATGTGCTTCTCTTCATACGTCTCTGTACAGTGAAAGCTGTGTCTGAGTGATAACCCTTTGATTTCCATCTAGCTGGAAATACTACACTGGGCCCAAGTGTCATGACAGTAAATCATAGCAAGGAAACCAGTGCTTAATGAAGCTCAAAAGGTGCCCCAATTTAAAAGTTAAATTACTCCTCCAGTCACAAACATGCTTAGCTCTACGCCCTCAAGCTCTCTGACCTCAGTGGGGTCCTCATATATAAGAGGCATCAAAAGGAAGGATCCCAGGGCCTTGGCGTCTCTGTCTCAGAAGCATCACTCTGCTGAAACTCCAGTCAGGTGTACGGAGCCCTTCCAGGCAGCCTGGTGTTACCTATCAAGTGCACACGCAAGAGCTGGGCAGTCTTTTCCCCCGCATTTAAATGTCTCTAAATGTTTTAGGCGAGTTAACATTTATGTTTTGGGCACACTTATCCTGTGTGCATGGGAGTTGAACACAGCAGTGAGTGTATCCCCTCCATTTGTGTCTTTATTGATGATAATATGTGGAAGTTTTGAGAAGCCAAAGTACAGGAAACTCTGTAACTCACGAGGGTGAGGTTTATGCTGCATAAAAGGCACTTAAAGCTACCTGTAAGTGCCCTGTATTTTAAATTGGCTGTATAATGACATGTAGATACATTTGTTTCTCCTCTCTCATCAGAGATAATTGTGTATAGAATAAGAAACTACCTCCAAAAAAATTGATTATTTGGCATTGGTCTTGTAGCTCAAAGGTGGAGGCACTTGCCTCATATGTGCAAGCACCTAAGAGCAAACCCCAAAATGTCATAACAGTAAAAAAATAAAAATAAAATAATAATAATGAGGAGAAGAGAAGTCTAAATAAGTTCTAGAATGATTTTAAACCACGCTTAATTCTAATAATTATATATACTATCTAACCACAATGAAGCTTGCAACTTAAAACAAGATTCATAAGACGTTCTCAATTCAAACCGAGATTCATTGAAATAAAATAAAGCAAAAGCTAAATAATAAGTGACAAGGACCTGAGTGATGTTTTTCAATTGATTGACCTGCATCATAAAGCCATGTGTGAAGTTGTTTGGCTCTATCCACACTGTGGGATCATTTAACAAATAGGAACTTTAACAGTCACGCGTGCGCACTTTATTCTGCACTGTTAGTAGACTCCTGACGTTTCTCTTGGCAGATGGAGATGGGCACATGGATCACTTGCTGCCAGGCTGTGAAGATAAAGACTGTCAGAAAAGTGCCATATATTTAATGAGATCTGGAACAAGGCAGGTATGTCGCCTTTGGGGACGCTATGAACAGCGGTATATGCTTGAAAATCTTGAAAGTTAGAAAATATGTTTAAAGAAGCAGAACAGGATGAAATGCAAAATGACATTATAGAATTCCTCATTTTCCCTGAGTAAAGTACATTTAAATCTTTCTTTCACTGGTAGAAAATGTTGCTATGTTGATTTTTGGTGAAGAAAACCCATTCTAGATCCCATAGTTAAATGAAATGTAGCATTTTAGATTCCAGCAATATAGAAAGCACACTATAATAAAAACTTACGTGGAAGGTATTCCATCCCAGAGCCAGTTCTGTTCTTGTTTCTGTGTGCAGACCCAGTTCGCTTTCTCACGCAGACTTGTTGCCTGTCCTTAATAATGTAGAATCATGAGAGTCGTGGTGGAGGGTGAGTGTGGAGCTGGCAGGTTGTGACACTTCCCGAGTTCATCAGCTTCGTTTTCTTAGGAGGGTTAATAAGTAATAGGATATCATGCTGACTTTTATAGTAGAACACATCACATTTTATATTCAGTTAATAAAACAAATCTTTATACATTTAGTATTTTAAAAATAATAGAACTATTATAAGTTTTATTGTTTTATTATCCTTGACTATATTTGTATAGTTGTGAATCATTTAAAACATTAGGTCAGGAAACTTCCCATCATTGGTTCATAGGTATAAAAATCTGTGATTCAACCTGTTAAATGACACACTACAGTAAGAATATTTTTAAAATATATAGTTACCTCACACTAAGAAGACAAATGGCACAGTTCTTTGATGAGTGTTACAGACGCCATATTGAGTAAAAAACATTTTGTTTTTAAAACATAATACAATTATCTTAATGGAAACACTTTATCTACCATGGATTTATCCCTCATTCATAAACTGTTGACTGCTTCGGAAATTTTTTTTCTTTTTTTTTTTTTTTTTTTTTGCTTATTTTGGGTTTTGTTGTTTGTTTTTCATTGGAGTTTTTTTGTTTTGGTTCTTGTTTTGTTTTTGTTTTGTCTTGTTTTTTTGTTTTCTTTTTTTTTTTTTTTTTTTTTTGAGGTTTTGTTTTGTTTGAGCTAGTGTCTCTCTGTGTAGCTCCGGATATGATGGAACTCACTAGATTGATCAGACTGGCCTTGAACTCATAGAGATCGACCTGGCTCTGACTCCTAAGCACTAGGATTAAGGGCATGCAACACCACACTGGACCCTGCTTCAGAAATTTGAAATAACTTAGTGTTTTGTGAAATTTCTAGTCTTTTTGCAAAATGGAACTGTTTTGGTTTTGGTTTTCCAATATCATGTGAAATTATTAAAATGTCTGTTTGGGGTTTTTTGTTAGTCGGTTCATTGGTTGGTTGGTCTCTTCCTCCCCCCACCCCCAAAGTATTTCTCTCTGTAGCCTTGGCTGTCCTGGAACTCACTCTATAGACCAGGCTGGCCTTGAGATCCACCTGCACTGCTTCCTGAGTCTTGTGGTTAAAGACATCCACCGCCACCACCCAGTTTAAATATTGTTTTTTTTTCAAGTTCGCAAAATATAAAGTAATATTTTTTCTTAAATGAATTTATTCAATGTCTCTATCATTAAGGGTTCCCCATCCCCATGGCAAATTACACTTTCTTAAGAAAACTTATAAAAAGAAACTCTTTTTCATATACTTTAGTTTGCAGTAATCGAGTTTAATCGTGTGCTTGTAAGGGGAACAATGACTGTGTGGGCATGGTTAGCCACCTGCCGTGTAGAGTGCCTCCTCCACCTAAGTCATGTCCAGGCTCGGTGCTGACATGGTGACTCTTAAGGGAGCATGGCACATCGGTAATGTCAGTGCTGTGATTTCTACTCCTCACATTTTAGTCTATATCAGTTTATCAAAGGATGAACAGACTTGTGCAATCAGAAGGGGAGGAAAGAAGTCAGCCTAGTCTGCTCTGTTCTCTTCAGCGTCATCAGCGTAGACTGTGAAGGCTTACTAGAACTTTTGCTTCCAGCTATTTTTGTGTCATAGCTCATTCTCCTTGTCTTGCAATGCTTGTCAGGTGAGGACAGAGCTTGTTCATTCATTAGGTTGAATGCTGCTTGTGAGGGACCTATGGCTCTGTGTGCTGTTCATAAAAGATGCTCATGGCAAAGCCTACAGAGACCAGTTCTCTCAGGGTTTCACATACGTCAAAGCAAATGGCAGCCGCCTGCTGTTCTGTAAGGATGAAGCAAAGTGGAGCTGTCTCTACATGTTTAATGGTTCCTTCCTTTTGCAAACGGTGAGTTTTTCTAAAGGGGTATGAGTAATCCTTGTTTTTCTTTATCCTTAGTGGGTCCCTGTGCTGCAGGATTTCAGCAGCAAGGGGACACTGTGGGGCTTTGTGCCCTTTGTGCATGAAGAACAGCCAACTGCGATTCCAATTCCACTCACCCTGCATGTTGGAGACTACAACATGGACGGATACCCAGATGCTCTTGCCATATTAAAGAATACATCAGGAAGGTATGGCGAGTAAACTGCATGGCAGACACTGGTAAAGTGTCCTTTCACAGCAGCTGTGACTGACAACGCTTGATCTGGTACAGTCTCTTCAAGGAGGAGTTGATGTCTTAGCCCATGGTTCATTGTATGATCTGTGAGCTCATCCCATGATTTAGAAAACATTATTTTTACAAATTCATTTTCTGTAGAGGAAAAAAATGGAACTTTCACTATAAAGTGAAAAGTTATATTTCATTCAGCAAAACATGCTCTTTAAAAGGTCAATCTTTTTTTCTAAAGATGAATGACAGTACATTTGGGGACTGAAGATTGGTGGTTAAGAACTGATTCTAGACTTGAGTTTCACCCAGCACTATCCGCGTGGCCTGGCACGGGTCTCCTAAACTCAGAAAGCATGAAAGGACAGTAATAAGTACACCTCTGGCATAAAGGAGGTAAAAGGAAATGTGTGAGCCATTTAGAAAGATATTCTGCACATGCCAATGCTATTTTAGGTAAATATTACCTTATGATTACTTTGTTTTTTAAAAGAATCAGAATTCCCAACAGAATTATTGACACAATTTATGTATATATGAGGTACTTAAGCATGTTCATAACATAGCCAGCAATTTGGACACTGTGGCAGCTTATTTTAAAAAATACTAAAAGATAAGCTGAAATTCATAATTAGCCCAGTGTCACCAGACTCCACGAACCTGGCTACCCCTGAGCCGCTCTGGTTTTGTTCATCTTACAACCAGTTGTGCTCCTTGAGAGGCAGTCTTTCTTTCTGTGCCACTTACAGAACATTATCTCTCATTTAGTTGGAAACACCATGAGTAAGTACCTCTACAGTATTTTTAGAAAAGTATGAGTAATCTGAACTTAAATTCACTACAGACCTTAATTTTATGTGTATGGCCAAATAAACCAACAAATGAGCCCTGTCCTGAGTATCGCCCTTTTGAACAATGCAGTGGCTGGCGGTGTGCTGCCTGGAAGGTGTTGCTACAGGATCGCAGAGTCCAGGGTAGCCTAGAATGTGTAGCAAGAACTGTCCTTTTTGAAAGGAAGAACAAAAAGTATAAAGTCTTAAAAAAAACAAAACAGAACAAAACATAAAGTTGATTTATTATGAACATAGCTGTGTTCACAAAAATAATACATCTTAAATTTATTTAGGCCTGGTTTCTCATCCTTAGAAGAGCATCCAAATAATTTATATTTTTCTGTAAAAGTTCTTTGGCAAATGTTCTGTTTTAAGCTTTATTTAACGTGCATTCTTTAACTTTTGGGTTGTAATGATGGTATCCACAGCTGATTGGCAAACACTGAATTTATAGCAAGAAGCCCTAATTTCCAAGGCAGACATAGAAAATGATTTTGTTTTGTTTTATTTTGTTTTGTTTGTATGTCTAGTCCAGGCATTGTGGTATACATTCTGCCCCAAAAGGCTGTGGCAGATGGAACTTGAGTCTAAGGCCAATAGGGAGAGCCAGTCTCTAAAAACAAAAACAAAAAGTCTAGATAGTTTTATAAATGCAACTACTAGGAGGCCTGAGTTTAGTTTCTCATTTGTTCCTTTAGCCTAGGTGAGACTTGACAGGTAAACGTCATTGTATCTCAGTGTCAGTTGAATCACTAGTTGAGAAATACTCTAATTCTGCATTACAAGGTCCTGGAAATACAGAATAAGAAAAGGCATGCTGTGTATTTAAATCATACCATACCTGAATTTACTTTTGTTTAAAGGTTGTTTATAACTCCCCTGGCTTCAAGATTGGCAATGTTGTAAGCACCGAATTTCCAAGGATTGCCACCTCGAGTATAGATTTCCTTTTGCCTGTAAATCAGATAGGGAGCAACCAGAGTAGATGAGTTCGCATGAAAGAATATTTTAAGACCATGTTCACTCTGGTTTGTGCTTTTTTATTGGTTTTGTCTTAAGAACAGGGTAGGTTACTAACACTGTATAGACCAAGCTGGTGCTGCTGGCCTGCAGTCTCTGCACTCAGGAAATAGAGGCAGGAAGAGCAGGAGCTCAGGGCCGGCCACGGCTACCCAGTGAGTTTGAAGCTAGCCTGTATACATGAAATTTTGTCTCCAAAAACTCTTTATTCTTTATCATTGTTATAGGATTTATTTTAAGTTTTATTGTATAATTATTGCAATTGATAAAGCTTGCTGGACTTCACTGGGCTTTTATTGGAAAACAAAACCTAGAAGTAGCAAAGAAAGCAAAATCGAATACTCAAAAATGAGAACATCTAAAGCCTGTTAAATTCCACAAGTGGCCAGCTAGAATACAGCGCCTGGGAGCCAGCCAGGCGACCATGAGCAGAGGCACTGCTGCCCAGGCTGGTGACCATTGAGAGTCCTAGGAGATGGCAAGCCAACAACTACAAACTGAGACTGCCAAGGTCATGAGTACTGCCAACTTCTGGGGACCGAGCCGGCTAACTAACCAGCCAATTGTAATCTTCATTTTTATCTGCTACGTTATTAATTAGTGTAGCTTTATGTTGATAACTCTATCTCAGCAAGAGAAGGCATCTTAGATTGCAGATATTCTTTTTTGAAGGTTGAGAAGGTTTATACCATAAAGTCCTACGTTTATACCATAAAGTCCTATTTTCACTATGAGGAATATCAGATCTTTTTCATCATTTAAAAGATCACATTTCTAATTTTACATTTAGTAATGTCAATCGCTCATTATAGTTTTTGTGTGAAGTAAAATTTTCTTCCCCCCCCCCCTGTGGATATGGGAAATATACAAGCTTCCTAGCCTGCAACAGAATATTACACAGTAAGAATCTCATGCATATTCTTCCTGGGCCATTTGCTGGTTGTTTGGCAAACTGATCATGGCAGCTATGTCATATGCCATGCTCGTGTTTCTACCTGTTCCAGTGTTATAAGAAGAAGAGCCTGCTTTTTATATTGTAGCCCAAGTTCTTAACTCTTTGTTGCAGGAATCATAAAAACGTATCTTACGGAACTGTTAAAATCACAGCTAAATCAGGAATGTTACCACTCCCTGAGTTCTCTACCTATGAGTCGCTCCTAGCTGCAGGCAGGCTTTTTGCCTGCTTGTTTGGGTTCCTATACTTACCATGCTTCTCCACCCCAATCTCTTCCAAACACCCCCACCCCCCCACACCACCCCCCACCCCCCCAGCATTAGGTAGCCTAGAATGAGGGTGAGAGGGGAAAGAGGATGGAGACCTCTTTTGACTACTTCCTGCTGATTAGGGGCTTTGGATTCCTTGGGGAAAGTCTGACCTTTGCTGTCAGAATGTTCAACTTCTTCTAATTTCTTTGCATGACCACTTGACAAACCACAATCACCACCAACCAGCCAACAACACCGACCTCTCCTCTCAGGGCCCTAGCATTTGTATATCCTCTGAAAAATTCCCAGAATCCCAAACACTTGCAGGAACTATCTGCAGCTGGCAAACCACGCCCCTCCTGGAGCACTAGACACATCCTAGTTAGCAGCTGTGGACATCTGAAGCCGCCCATATCCCTATTCACATAACATAACTGGGTTTTAAAGACACCAAAATTCGCACTCCACCTAATGATGACCTTGCTGACTGAGTTTCCCAATTTGTTCTACAATTATTTACACAGTTTCAAGATTCAGTAGTTTCTTGGATTAGCATTATAAACTGTGTCTTTCGTTCTTTTTTTAATATATGTTATCTTCCTGAGGAAGGAAGGCTAGAGGTACGGCTGAGCAGCTGGGAGCACTTGCTGTTCTCGCAGAGGACCTGGATTTGGTTCCAGAGACCACATGGTGGCTCATAACTGCCTGTAACTCTGATTCCAGGCACCCAGTGCTCTCTTCTGGCTTCCATGGTCACTAGGCATGTAATGCATATCCATATGTGCAGCCAGAAGTCTCATACACATGAAATAAAAATAAATGTCTTTAAGTAATGTTTATATGATTTTCTGGGTAAATTCTCAAGTAGCTACTTAAGAAAGTCTCCATTTTCTGAGCTCTTCCCAGTCTTAAAAATCACTTTATTTTTAACACTCTTGTCTTCTATTAGAAAATCTTGTGCTAATCTGAACTCTGGTGTAGATCATCTCCTGTCTTCTGAGTAAGATCCTGAACTGGTGCTTCACCCAAGGGTTGTCAGATACTGTTTTGGGTCCAATTATATCTCACAAAAATGTTGTTCTTTTAAAAAAAAAATAACTTCTGTTCATTTTTCTTTAAGTTCACATTAGAAAGAGCTTCTTGATGTATTCTGCTTTTTCCTGCCCCTACACTGACATTGTTTGCCTCTTTTCTTTTTTGCTGTGTTCTAGAAAAGTGTCTTTACTCAACTCAGTAACAATTTTGATTACAAAAATGACTAAGACAGAATGGGCTTTATTCTCTTGTATTTAGTGATTGTGTCAGCATCTTGCCTCCTCCCTCCCCACGTACCTGCCCTCTTATCTCCTCAGCCCTTTGTTTTTGTCTGTGCTCAGGATCAAACCTCCAAAACTCAGTCTGCTATTAAATTTCATTCCCACTTCATACATCACCTCTTGAAGTGCCCTTGCATTTGCTGCAGTGTATCACACTTGAACCTCATAAAATAGGGAGCATCTGGTATGCTTTTGTTTGTCTCAATGGGCCTGTGATGTTTAGTTTTAAATGCCAACTTCACAATCTGAAGTAATCTGAGAAGAGACTCTCAGCTGAGGAATTATCTAGGTCAAGTTGGCCTGTGGGCAAACCTGTGAAAGACTGGTTAGAAGGGCCCAGCCTGCTGGGCTGCGTCATTCCCTACCCAGAGGATCCCTGCCCGTGTGAGGACAGTTAGGTGGAAGCAAACAGGCAGCATGGACCTACCTATGCTGTGCGCCTCTCTCTGCTCCTGACTGTGATGTGATGTTAATAGTGGCTTGAGTTCCTGCTTAACTTCCCTAATGATGCACTATCACCAGGAATTGTGAGACAGATAAACCCTTTGTTTTACCTAAGTTGCCTTTTATTATGGGATTTTTATCACACCAACACAAATGAAAACAGAACAGGAGAAACCTTTTTTTTTAATGTTTTTTCATACAATACATTCTGATTACAGTTCCCCTCCCCCAACTCTTCCCAGATCCTCCCCACTTCCCCCACCACCCAAATATCTATCTATCTATCTCTCTCTCTCTCTCTCTCTCTCTCTCTCTCTCTCTCTCTCACATTAGGATACAACTAGGAATCTAAAATAATAATAATAATAATAGTAATAGTAATAATAGTAATAATAATAATAATACTTTTAAAAAACTGAATAGGGCAAAACAAACTGGGGGAAAAGAACACAAGAAACATGCAGATGTTCACACACACAAGAAGAAAATTAGGAACCATGAATATGAGCAAAAGATATGTAAAGCTAAAAGACAGAGGGGAAAAAAAGAAGGGAAGGAAAGAAAAATATGCCCAGACAAAGCCTTGTAAGACAAACAAGAGAAAAGAAAACCTCTAAAAATACCATTGAGTTCATTTTGTCTTAGCCATCTACCGCTGGGCATGGGACCTGTTCTTAAGTCTGGTTTGTACGCCCAGTGAGACTCCATTGGAGAAAACTAATTTTTCCCTTGTGAGCTGTTAGCAATTGGAGATGGCTTCTAGGTTAGGGATGGGGCTTGTGCGCACTCGGCCTCTCAGCACTGGGGCTCCATGCAGCCTAGACCTGGTGAGCGTGCTGCCACTGTTTCTGAGTTCATATGCGCTTCAGCCCTGCTGTGCCTGGAAGGCCCTTTTTCCTTGGTGCTCTCCATCCCCATGGCTCTTCCATTTTTTCAGGTCCAAACCTTTGAACAATTGTGCATTACTTGGTAAACAGTCACTGAAAGCAAACTATAGGAAATTTGATGATAATAGAAAGAACATAGATGTTGAAAGCCAACCACATTATTTGTGAAAAAGGGTAATGCCTCTCAGGCATAGTAGCCTCATGAGCACAACAGGGATACTATTTTGTACCTCATAAGACTGTAAGGCTCAAACCAAACAAGGTATCCTTGTAGATTACCCAGCAGTAGTCCATAAGCAGTCTAGTGAGTGGTGTGCTACCCAGCACATAGTCTCCAAAGCCATGGCAAAGTCCCCATCTAACACTCTGTAGGAACACTGCCTAGTCCAGAGACACACATGCCTTTTCTCCACCTAGTCAGTGCAGGAACCTGACACCCTGCTGGGACTCTGTAGAGCCATCCACGCTCCTGCACATGAGCTGGGGCCTGTGTTAGGACTGAATCCGTCACAATGCTCCCTCTACCTACCCTGCCTCCATGTCTTCTCAAAGACAGTGGTCCTGAGAGTTCAACCTAAGAAATGTGCCATCTCTCTAATCTTCCTCTCTGTTCTCCTGCCTTGGAAGCCAACCATGCAGAAGTCTTTCTCCCCGAGCACCATTCTAATGCATGGGACCACGCGTGCCATGATGCGCTTCCTTTTTTCCTCTAACCAGCAGCCAAGGGTCTAGAAAGACCTGAGACAAACCGAAATGTAAATGGAATCTGAGAGCAATCAGAAATAGCGTGGGCATGGTGGCACAGTGCTTTCTTTAATCTTAGTATTCAGGAGACAGAAAGCCAGGAGCTGAAGGCCGTCCTCAGCTACATAGCATAGCTGAGACCCTGTCTCAAAGGGAAAAAGAAACAAAGAAAAGAATGTATGGCTGTACTATAGAGGAAGAACGGCATTTACCAAGGCCCAGACGGATTGTCTCTGACAGAAGGTACGAACATAAAGAAAAGTAAAAGATATAGTATGTATGACACATCTGAAATTCAGCAAAACAGTTGCCATTGTTTTTCTGACTCTTGTAATGTGACAGTAATAATACTTGACCTTTTATGTCACTTTTAACTTTGGTTCTAAGTAAGCTCCTCTCACAATGACGGTTCTGGCTATTTTCATTAGTTTTGCTTCTCCAGGATAAAGATTTCACTGAACATTTTTTGAAATGTACATGTGATTCAAGAACCTTGTGTGTCCGTCTCCAGGTTTAAGACTACTTCCGTGAAATCACCTTTCCCATCAAGTGAGGAGTACTTTACTGAGGAAATTTTGTTTATTGATGAGATGTTAAAATCACTCTGTAGTTTGAGAAACAAAATTATCCTTCTATGAATTACATCAAGCACATGGTGTTTTCAAAGATGTGTATCAAAAATAGCACACTCATTCCTTTCTTGAGTCTCCAGAGAGCACAGAATTGCCGTGAGGCTGCCTCTGGGGAAGGCAAGCGTAGCTGACTTAGGAAGCGACCCGACAGATAGCTGAAGGATGCACCGAAATGCCTACTAGGGGGTTGGCTAATTTATGACACTATTATTATGGGAGCATTCTTCTATTTAAGCAGTGACTGCACTATACATTGCAATTGCAAATCGTATCAGAGTTTTTATCTGATTTAAAACAGTGCAAGGAAAGTATTTCCTAAGATACCTGTGTAATAACACTATCTGCTTAGGTAAGCTATATATATTCATAACTAGACATATGCTGTTCTCTATACTGTAATTTTAATACTTTTCTTCTAATTTATTAATCTTTATGTTTAATTGTCTCACATCTTATTAATATAAATACATACCATAAAATGTGTACATTAAAAATATATAATTTAATGGTCCCTGTTATAATTATAGTTCTGTACCCACCCTCCTATTTACTTTTAAGTCTTATCCATTAAAGAAAATCTCATTCCTTAAACTCTTACCTTCTAAATAGCAGGACCCGCTCCCCCAACTATACGTCTCATAGATTTTCCTGCTCTATATCTGTCTCTCTATTTGTCTATTTAAAGTAAATGGAATCATAAAATATGTGACCTTTTATTGTAGATCACTACCTAGAATAACATCCAATTATGTATTTGTTTCCTAATACCATTGTAGCAAGTTGCTAGGAATATAGCATCTTTTTTAAAGTGTGTATTTATTCTTTTACAATTCAGGAAATCAGAGTCTAGAGTGACTTTTACGGGGTGTTTTTCAGGAGGCTGTAAGCCCCGCAAACCCCCTGAGGTTGTCATTTCTTCACGTGCAGCCTTTTCATCTTCAGTACATAACATCTTGATAAGAGTCAGGGCTTCCAAAATACAAAAACCATGGGAAGGATAAAGAACATAACATTGTAAGGACTGACGCAACACTGTGAACATGCCATATCTCTATGATGTAGAGTCAGCAAGGTGGACATTCAAGAGAGCCAGGTCCAGAGGACAGTGACATTGTGAGCTCCAGTTAAAGCCACATAGGCTCTAGAACCCAGAAGGGTCAAAGTGTCAAGCCACATTTAAAGCCAAAAAGACTCAAGGAGGAAGAAACACCCCACTCCCATTTACATGGCCTTTTTGTCCCATTTGGCTCTTTGAAGTTGATCTAATGTATTTTCTTCATCCTACTGTGCCAGATGTTAATCTCATTGAGAGAAACTCACAGAGATCTACCCAGAGCAAAGTTTAACCAAGTGCCTGGGTACTCCATGACACTGTCACGTTGACCTGTAAATTAATCTTCAGTAACTCTGCTCCCTCCTAGCCCCTCTCACTCGTGTCTTCTGTCTCCCCCTCCTCCCAGTTTCTCCCCACCTCTCCCTACTTTACTTCATACGGATTCCTGTGGTCATCTGTGAGAGAATATTTTTTAGACTACTAGAACCACCCTCTGGCTTCACGAGAGCCTTGCGTGTCCTGACTGTAACATAAACCCCCTCTCCGAGTAGGGTGACATGCACCTCCGATCTTAGTATTTGGGACAGTGAGGTAAGAGAATTATGAGGTCAAGGGAGTGAGTGAGACCCTGTCTTAGTTACAGTTTCTGTTGCTGTAAAGAGACACCAGGCCCGTAACAACTCTTATAAAGAAAACAGTTCATTGGGGCTGGCCCACATTCAGAGGGTTAGTCCATTATCATCATGGGGGGAAGCATGGCGGTGTGCAGGCAGATGCAGTGCTGGAGAAGGAGCCAAGGGTTCTCCATCTGGATTAGCAAGCAGCAGGAAGAGAGAGAGCCACTGGGCCTGGCTTGAGGTTCTGTAACCTGAAAGCCCACCCACAGTGATGCACTTCCTCCAACAAGACCACACTTCCTAATAGTGCCATTCCCTGTGAGCCTATAGGGCCATTTTCATTCAAACCACCAAATTCCCCCAAATTATCAATTCATTTCATTAGCTGAAATCACATCATCCAAATAGTACCAGCTGAAAAAAAAATGACAAATCTCATTCATTCATCTACAGTATATATGTATAGGGGTCAGATTATAACAAAAGTTTCAACAGTTATACCAAAAAGTACACACTTCATCTGCGGACCTCCTGTACTGTAGCAAGACGAATTGGTGTTGTTTCACAGCCCTGAGCTTGTCCACTAGTGTCACAATCCACAGACGGAGGCTTAGGGTGTGTAGCCTTGGAATTCGTATATCCCTGGAGGTGGACTTTAGGAGGGAAAGCTTTGCATCACTTCCTGTGTGTCTCCCCCCCCCCCCTCTCTCTCTCTCTCTCTCTCTTTCTCTCTCGTTTTTTTTTTTTTCAAGACAGGGTCTCTCTGTGTAGCCCTGGCTGTCCTGGACTCACTTTGTAGACCAGGCTGGCCTCAAACTCAGAAATCTGCCTCCCAAGTACCCTTTGTTTGATATAATGTGTATTTCATTTGTCCTGTTTTAAGCTATTAAATTGCATCTGTGTTGTAGTGCCTTCTGCTTGCTTTGGGTAGTGTCTTAGTCACTGTTCAGCTCCTGGGACGAGACACCATGACCACAGCAGCTCTTACAAAAGACAGCATTTAGTTGGGCATATTAGAAAACACTGGATTAAAGCCAGATCCAAAACCAGCTGAGCAAACCCCAAACTCTGCATCTCCGTGTCTAATGCTAAAGCAGTCACTCTTCAGATCCCCAACTCCTTTCAGCTTTGTTGAGTGCAACACACTTCTCTCTTTTGGGCTGGTTCCACACTCAGTCAGCAACCTCCTCAGGAGGTCTCCCATTACTCCGGCATCCAGCGTCTTGGAGTCTCTAACACAATCTAGGCTTTACCGTCACAGCCTCACACAGCAACCTCTCTGGGCTGCCACTCGGGGATCGCCCCGATGCGTGCCTGGCCTCAGCAGCTTTCCTCTGCTGTAGAGGAAGATTCCACAATCGCTTCCTTGTATCCTTGATGTTAAAGCCAGAACAACGTGGCCAAGCTACCAATAGAGTCAGTATTAGGCTGTCTTGAAATCTCTACCAATGCCATTAATCCAGAACACTTCAATTAGCCTCAGGCAGATTGTTTGGACAAGGACAGAAAACAGCCACATACTTCGCCAAATATCTGTAGGACACTTACTAATCTTCCTCCCTGAAACCTCTTGAGCCGGGCCACAGTTCAAATTGCCCTCAGCGCTGTCGTCCATGCCCCAATAGAATGCCCCATTAAGCCCCAGAAGCACTCAGCTACTTTCCGAATCCAAGTCCACGTTCTCCAGCCAGCAGCATGGTCAGCGCTGTCACAGCAGTATCCCACGTGTGTGTGAACTTCTGTCTTAGTGTTCTGTTGCACTGAAGAAACAGGGTTGTGGCTACTCTTACAAGCGAAAGCATTTAGTGGGGCCTCGGTAGTGGGGTCCATAGCAGCACAGAAGCAGACTCAGTGCTGGAGAAGTAGCGGAGATGCACACCTGGATATACATCCACAGGCAGCAGCAGGAGGAGAGAAAGCCTGGCTTGGGGTCTTGAAATCTCCAAGCCCACCCCCAGTGCACACTTCCTCCAACAAGGACACACTTCCTAACGTGTTTCAGTAGTGCTTACTCCCTAGTGACTAAGTATGCAAACATATGAGACAGTCCGGGGCCATTCTTACTCAAAACACCATAGGTCGTCAATGTATAGACAGTGATGAGCGTTAAATAAGATACCGAGTGTAAGCTCTTTGCAGTTGGGTCTGGTCACAATGTCAATGCTGAGGGATATTAGCACTTACTTTGATAAATTATACAAGTATGTGGCGAAATGAATAATGGCTTCCCAGCGACTTCCCTGTAATGTTCCTTCAGACTTAGAAAACATGTAACCTCTATGATAAATGCCACTTATTAGAAGTGATGATGTCAATTGGGGTGGCGTGGGGGAGCCTCGTTTTATGTTTCTTATTTGGGCTAAATGTAGCAGGTTCCTCAGAAGAAAGAAGCTTGATGGTGGGAAGGCAGAACAATGGGAAAAGGTTATCTGACTTGTGGCCATATGCTTAAAAAGAAAACAGAGCAGCTTGTAGAAACTAAAAGAGGAGAGGAATAAGTTCTTACAGGCATCACTTATTATCATGTTTATATCCCTCCAATTTCCCTTTCTTACCTTAGTGCTCCAGCTAGTGCTTCAGGCACAGTATTCAAAAGGAATGGGGATGCTTCAAGCTTTTCTCCATTGAGGATGTTATTAGCTGTGTGTTTCTCACGTATGGCTTTTATTATATTGAGGCATCTTCTCTCTAGTCCTGCATTTTCTAGGGCTCTTATCATGAAAGTATGTTGGGTGTTTTTTTGTTTTGCTTTTGTCAGAGGCTTTTCTGTATCTACTGAGGTCACCATGCTGCTTGTCTTTATATTCACTTATGTGCTTTATTGCATTTATTGGCTTGCATATGTTAAACCTCTCTGCATCAGGGATACAAGCAGATTGGCTATGGTGGATAATATTTTTGATATATGTCTATATTCAGTTTGCAGGTGTTTTATTGAGCATTTTTTAATCTATGTTCATCAGGGAAATTGGCCTGTTGTTTTCTTTTTATTGTTGTCTTTACCTTGTTTTGGTATTAAAGCAATACTCCTTCTATGGAGTTTGTGGTTGTTCCTTCTGTTTCTTGGTGGTGGTGGTGGTGGTGGTGGTGGTGTTAGGAAGGATTGGCTGAAGATCTTTGGTAGAATTCTACTGTGAATCCATCTAAGCCTGCAAGTTGAAAGGGTTTTTTATCATTTCAATCTCATTTGTTGTGTGACTATTTGGGCTATTCATCTTTTATTTGTTTAATTTTGGTGATTTGGCTGAACCTAGACATTTGTCTGTTTCTTTTATGATTCCTAAATTAATGGAGTACACTTTTTCTCTAGTTTGTTGTGAAGTTTTCCCTGTTCATTGCCAATTTTGTTCATTTAAATCTTTAATTACTCTTCCTTTGCTTTAGTTGGTCCAGAGATCTGTAAGCCTTGTTTATCTTCTCAGTGAACCAGGACTTGCATTTGTTGTTCATCGTATTGGTTTCTTTGTTTCTATTTCATTTGTTTTGGTTTTTACAGTTGTTTGAGTTCTATTCATTAAATCATTTGTTTGTGCCCTTTCTAACAGCTTTCAGTGCATCCCAGAGTTTTTATTGTGCTGGATTTTCATTTTCATGTAGTTCAGGAATTTTTTATTTCTATTATTTCTATCTTGATTTCTTTGATCCATTCATTATTCAGTAACATGTTATTCAATCCACATGAATTTGTACATTTGATTTGTATATTTGTACATTGATTTATGTGCTGTTGTTTTTAAGTTTTATTGCATAGTGAACAGATAGGACACACTGAGTCAATTCAGTCTCTCTGACTATGTAAAGATTTGTTTTGTGTCCCAGAGTGGGGTCTGTTTTAGTGAAGCTTCCAGGTGTGACTTAGGCAGGTGTGTATTCTTTGGTGTTTGGTGAAATGTTCTATTGATATCTATCAAGTCCATTTGCTGAATGATGTCATGTAATTCTAGTATTTTTCTGCTTTGAGTTTCTTTGGTTGGTTGGTTGTTGGTTGGTTGGTTTTGCTGGGGTAGCGGTGGGAGGGATTTGGAGGGAATGGGAGAGTGAGGGATTTCTTTGGTGTTTTTTTGTTGTTGTTGTTGTTGTTTTTCCCAGATGACCTGAGTATTGCAGAATGTGGGGTGTGTAAATCACCTTCTATTATTGGGTTAATAATCTGTCTTTAATTCCAGTAGTACATTTTTAATGAAATTTGGCACCCCTGCATTTGGTGACTGTATACTTAGGACAATAATGTCCTTTCAGTCCCATTGATTAGAATGAAGTATATTCCTTTTCTGTTCACATTAGTTTTAGTTTAAGTCTGTTGTTTTGTCAGAGATTAAAATAGTGACACCTGCTTGCTTCTTGATCCCATTTGATGGAAGTACTCTTGTCCATCCTTTCACTCTAAGCCAGTGCCTATCTTTAAAGCAAGATGAGGTTCTTGTAGACAACGGCTAGCCTGTTTCTTGTGATGGAGAAGTTGAGGTGGCTCCTGACTGAAGGTATTAGTGGAAATGTCCTGACTGCAGTCATTGTGCTGTTGACCTTTGCTGCTCATTGTGTTCTCAGGGCTTCGTCGTGTTGTAGTCATTGTGGCTTCGTGTTTCTTCCCAGTCTCTTGGCTATGCTCGTTCCCCTTCTCAGCAGCCTGAAACGCTGCTTCCTGTGTTTTCTTTAGTTTGGGTTTGTTGAATATAAAGTTTTTAGGCTGTTAATATTGTGGAAAGTTTTTTTCTCCTTCGACAATAGCTGTGATTCTCCTATGGGTCACAGGGGTCACCTAAGACCATCCTACATATCAAACATTTACATTACGATGAATAAAGTAGCAAAATTACAATTATGTTGGGAGTCATCACAGCATGAGGAAACGTATTAAAGAGTCGCAGCATCACGAAGGGTGAGAGCCACCGAACTATAGCATACAGTCTTTGCTGGGTGTACTAGTTTAGGCTGACTCTCATACTCTTTTCAAACTTGGAATGCATTATTCCAGCATCGTCTGGCTTTCAAAGTTTCCATTGAGAAGTCAGCTGTTATTCTAAGTAATTTTACTTTATATGTGACTTGTGTTTTTTCCCTTGAAGATTTCAATACACTTTCTTCATTACGTGTGCCTACTGCTTTAAGTATGATATGCTGTGGGGCTTCTTTTCTTTTCTGATTTATTTGGTGCTCTGTGTGCTGCTTATATATGTATGGGTGTGTCTTTCCTTAGTTTGGTGAAGTTGTCTTCTAAGACCTCGTTGAAGATCGGGTCTGTGCCTTTGACCTGGGATTCTTCTCCCTTACCAATGTCTGTCCTTTACAGTGTGTTTCTAGGTCTTTGTACCCCTTGCTTGTTTTGTCTAGCTCCTCTATACTTTTTGTCAAGCCTTCATATTCTGTCTTCTGCTTGATTGGTTTTGCTTGTAAGGCTTTCCTTTGAGTTGTCCAGTTGGGCTATTGCTTATCTTTATTGGATTCTGTTCCTAAGTTCTGGTTGTCTTCACCATTGCCGTCAGCTTTATGTTTGTGTTATCTTGGGCATCACTGGGGCATTTATTCTCCCTAAGCCCTCTCTCTGTAATTTCATTGAGCTGTTTGTGTCTTCTTTAAACTCCTTTAACTTTTTGATGAAGTTTATGATTCTTCTTTTAAATTCTTTGTTGCAGGGCTCATCAAGCTATCTCATCAGCAGGTATTTTAAGGACTGGTGGATTTGGGGGAGGAGATACTGTCTTGTTCTTTCGTATTGTCTATTTTTGCAATGAGATCTGGACTTACAGACGTCTTTTGTTAGTTGTGTGTCTGATTTACACAGAGTAGGTTGAGGCAGAGTAGTTTATATGCCTGTCAAGTTCGACCTGGAAGTTGGATGTGACTTCGGCAAAATAAAGTCTGATAGACACAAGGAACTGGGATGGTGTACAGGTTATGTGTCTTAGTTCAAGTCTGGAGTATGGGATGTAGATCTTGCTAATTCTAGAAGATGGATGTGGCAATGGAGGGGCCTGTGGGTTGAGGGTAGGGATGGAGAGTCCTGGTGGAAGCTTGGCGGTTGGTAGAGACACATGCAGAGGTGGCCAGGCTGTGCTGGGGCACTGCATGGGAGTCTGAAGCTAGATCTTGGAGACTGGGAAAGGTGCCTGGAGGGACATGCCGGTCTGCCAGGCACCATTTGTAATCTACATGGAAAATACAGTCTAAGTCTTTCCAGGAAGTCCTTCCGACAGTAGACCACCATTTTATTTCTATTTCTTGTCTGCCTCTTGATGCTTGGGTTGAAGGTCTGGCATCCAGTTTTCCCTAGTTTCTTCCCTACTCTTACCACGGAACAAGCTGGTCCATCTGCCCTCAGAGGGAAGTTTCCATGAAGGAGTGTAATAAGCATATGAACATTAATCTTTTTATGTCTATTAGAAGATGTGGGAACAGCATATCATATTTGGATAGTAGCAATTATATGTTCAGTGTTAGATATGATGTAAACAGTTGCCAAAGCATGTTCAGTTAACCTTCCCCAGATACCTTATAATGCCCAAAGAACCCAATTAGAATCCTTTTATAACCAGAGAGAAACTAAAAGTCCAATTATATCTTTCTTGAACAGAGATGCAAAATTGCCCAACAGAGTATCAACATGTTGCATTTACCTGACTGTCCGGCACTAATATAATAATTATAATAACTTTATAATAGATCAGTCCTACTTCAAGACTGACTACCCTCAGTTAGTGTCAGACTCTACATTCGTCAAGTTCAGTTCTCCAAGACTGCTCTCACTTCAGACTGCTGTCACCGGTTACAAGTAGTAAACCAAGTGACAAGCTACATTAAAGCAGGTGAGAATGTCTCCGAGAGACTTTATCTAATGAATTTTGAATGTCCCTCCTTCACAGGTGTTCATGTAACAACTCAGAAGTTGTTTGAACCTAGTCACGTGGTTTTTTAGAGCTGCTTCGTTACATAGGCATAATTGATTACATGACATTTGTTAGAAACAGGACCCCAGCTCCCACTGCTCTACATTTCTTGCAGATTACAGAGCATTTCCAAAAGTTCCCACCCTCTAATGTAAGCTTGGATGTCCTGATAGCTAGCTACCACTCTCAAGCTGTGTAAGGCTTGGCCTCATTAAAAAAAAACTCGGGTGTGATTAAAAGAGGTGGTGGTGCTGGTTGTTGATGATGATGATGATGATGTTTGGGTTTTTTGTTGTTTTGTTGTTTTTGTTTGTTTGATTATTTGTTTGATGTTTGGTTTTTTGAGACGGGGTTTCTCTGTGTAGCCTTGGCCATCCTAGAACTAGCTGATCTCGAACTCATAGTGATCCACCTGCCTCTGTCTCTCAAGTGCTAGGATTAAAGGCATGCACCACCACCACTTGGCCAAAAGAGGGTTTTTTGTTTGTTTGTTTGTTTGTTTTTGAAAGCTTTTTTTAATATTTAGTTTTATTTTGTGTATAACTGTTTGCCTTGGTGTTTTTATTTCCACCACATGCATGCATTGCACGTGGAAGCCAAAAGAAGGCATCAGATCCTCTGGAACTGGAATTACAGGCAGTTGTGAAGCACCCGATAGACAATGGAAACCAAACACAGGTTCTCTGAAAAGCACCAAGTGCTCTTAATCACTGAACCAGCTCTCCAGCCTCTCCTTTTTTAAAAATTTTATTTAGCTTATGAACTAGCAAGTTTTTAAACATTTATTCTATTTATTTCATTATTCGTGTGTGTGTGTGTGTGTGTGTGTGTGTGTGTGTGTGTGTGTGTATGCCAGTGGAGGCCAGAAGAGAATGTCAGATCCCCCAGGTTCCTATTTTAGTATACTTAATGTACTTAAGTATATTTAAGTACTGTCACATATGAACTAGATATATCATAATGGCTTACAGCACCACAGATGGGGGCCTCAAGTATGATAAACATGCACTCTTACTGATACACCTCTACCCCTACAGTATTTATTAAATGCTTTCTAATATAAATCATGGAAATTTTGTTCTCATAAATAAAAAATAAGTAGAAATCCCCCACAGTATTGTCACTGAGAACTGATCACTGTTTCTGTTTGGCACACAGGGGAATTACAATCAGAGTTTATAATTAATCTGAAGAACCAAAATTACCTTTAAAAAAATCTGTCCAGTCCTTTTCAAGTTGAAATACACTGGTGTGTCTGTGTAACTGCCCCCCTTTTGACATGCAGTAGAGAAGAGTAGGAAAGCAAAGCATCTATCCTCTGACATTAATAACTGCAAATGATATACTGAGCTCTTACAATGCACCAAGCAATATATATATATTAGTCAGATTCAGATGTGAAGTAACTCCAATACTTGCAGGATTTTCATCTCACTAATTTGAAAACCTTTGCTTGCATAAGATGTAACTTTTATTCAAATATACTATAGTCTGTATAGCTATACTTTATAAATACCTGCTGTTATATGATTATATCCTATCGTTTTCATTTAGGCCCATAATTGACACATTAAAGTCAGTAGAAGTAGTTTGTACTACAGAATTGGCAGGTGCAGAAGTGTTAAAACAAGAGGACAGACCAGCATCTTCACATTCTGGGAGCACGTATTATTGATCTGCATCCTCTCAGGACTCTGTAGACCGTGTCAGCTAAAGATTCAAAAATAAAAGTTCATACATGATCAGAAACAATAAAATGTTTAAAAATATAAATCCAAGCAGAAAAACTCTTCCTTTTCTCCCCATATGTGACTCCAAGTAGAAGATGAAGGTAGGGACACCAGTTGCTGTTTTCCCCACAGGGAGTTTGAAATACCGTTGTGAACAGTGACTGGTACACTCAGACAAATTTTGAGTATATGTAGATCATAGCTTGTGTGTGTGTGTGTGTGTGTGTGTGTGTGTGTGTGTGTCGGGGGGGGTGCGTACGTGTTGTATCTGTCTTGTATAGAAGTTGCTATGTGTAAACAAGTCTAGACCATAAAACTAGCCAGGTGTCCACAAGGGAAAGCGTGCCCACAAAGTAGAGCGGGACAGAGGGACAATACGTGGCATAAGGGGAAAGGTGGCATTTGGCAGGAGACGAGGGAGAGGATGAGGGCGGATGTGAATGTTTGAAAATGCCATAATAATTTACAATTTTTAAAAGAAAAAAAAAGCTTAAGGAGGAATCATGGTGCTGCCTGGAAAGCCGTACCATTGAAAGCCTTGCTTTTTCACAGAACATACATCAATACATCCTTTTTCACACAATAGTTGTGTATCTCTGCATTTCAACAACTTTCTTGTTGACATGAACTTACTGATAGAGAGGTGACATATGGCTGTTGTGTGCTATTGCTTGACAGTTTGTGTTTTGTTTTGTTTCTTCAATTCGTTTCTGAGTGGTAGTGAAATGTAACTTGGCTGTGGTTCACCTGAGTGACCATAGTCAGTTATCTATATGTTCTGTCTTCTGCCTTAATAAGGGGTTAATAAGGGATTCTGTACATTCCTGGGTTAATCTTATTTTAGTACATTTTCATTAGTATGCCAGCCCCTTAAGACATACATAATCCTTTTCGGCTTTCGGCTCGGAGGAGGCTACGGTGCAACTTTCTTCGGTCGTCCCGGATCCGGGTTCATCCGACACCAGCCACCTCCACCCACCATGCCGCCCAAGTTTGACCGCAACGAGATCAAAGTCGTGTATCTGAGATGCACCGGAGGCGAGGTCGGCGCCACATGCGCCTTGGCCCCCAAGATCGGTCCTTTGGGTCTGTCTCCAAAAAAGGTCGGTGATGACATTGCCAAGGCTACCGGTGACTGGAAAGGTCTGATAATTACAGTGAAACTGACCATTCAGAACAGACAGGCCCAGATTGAGGTGGTGCCCTCTGCCTCTGCCCTGATCATCAAAGCCCTCAAGGAGCCACCGAGAGACAGGAAGAAGCAGAAGAACATTAAACACAGTGGAAACATCACTTTTGATGAGATTGTTAACCTTGCCAGGCAAATGTGGCACCGGTCCTTAGCCAGAGAGCTTTCTGGAACTATTAAGGAGATCCTGGGCACTGCACAGTCTGTGGGCTGCAATGTGGATGGCCGCCACCCTCATGACATCATAGATGACATCAACAGCGGTGCTGTGGAATGCCCAGCTAGTTAAGAAGCAACAAGAAAATATTTCAATAAAAGACTATCTGATGGCCAAAAAAAAAAAAAGACATACATAATTAACTTAACTTGGCATGTCTTGAGGCTTTTCCCAAGAATATAATATTAAATCTTAAATTTGGTTAGGTGTTTATATTCTTTTATTAATTTTTAAAGATACCATATGAAGTAATGGGCTTTCTTACAGCATTTTCACACAAATCTTGTTCTCACTGTTTTCTTAACTTACTCTACCCAGCATCATGTGTCCCCTCTTTTCCCACCCTCCTTGGTTTTTGAGACAGGGTTTCTCTGTGTGGCCTTGGCTGTCCTGGACTCACATGTAGACCAGGCTGGCATAGAATGCAGAGATCCACCTGCCTTTGCCTCCCAATGCTGGGATTAAAGGTATGGACCACCACTGGGATGTGTTCCCCTCTTAATTAGTGGTCCAATTCCTTTCCCTAATAATCCCTTAAAGGGATGACAGCAGGAGACTTGGTCAGGCAGTCAGTGTAGTGTATATGAAAGGTCGCCATCTTGGTTCCTAGGTCCAGACAATAAAGACAGTAACTGTAGTTTGGTTGATGCTTGGACCTGCCATCGGACCCTCTTGTCTACTGTGAGGCAGAGTGGAAGCACAGCCGCTCCATCAGTTGACACAGCTGCATCTCTCCAGCAGGGGGATAATGGTGGCTTTTCAGAGCAGAAAGACAGACATAGACCTGGATGGGCCTCCTTGTTCTGCTTACTTCCTCCTGTCCAAAACCACCTGAGAGATCCACAGCTGGAACAGTGGCCGCCCCACAGCAGCAAAGTGGAGAGCATTGGGAAGGTGGGAGGATCGGGCCAGCTCTCAGACTGAATGATGAAATTCAAATCTCTAATAAGTAACAATTTACCAATACAGTCTTCCATCTTGTTGGTCGCGGGGTTTTTTTGTTCATGGACATTTTATGCTAAATTTTAATTATTAACCTATTTTTCACTTTGTAGTTCAGCTTTCCTATAAATAAGCCAAGTCTTAGTTTCTTTAAGCCATCTAATGCTCAGGGCCTAAGCACTTTACATCCACACCAGTGTTGAGTTTGTTAAAGTCTGACATCTTTCTTTTTTTTACTTTCTTTTTCTACTATGAGTTTAATTTAAACAGTTTTCAAGATTTAAATTTGTACTTTAGTACATGTCTTAGATATTTTTAGAACACCTTTAAAATTTGTCTTCAGTACTACATCTCACTGATAGTTCTAGAACTTTTCAATAGTGTATTCTGGCTTCTTCCAGCTTTGCACTATTTCATCATGTATTTTTATTTGCTGACTTGTTGACACTATCCTTGCAATTGTTTTTATTATTATTAATCCTTAGAGGATCACAGGTGAGTGAGCGTGACTAAACTGGAGCCTGGGTGACCCAAATGCAGCTCCAGCACCAAGTAGCCACCCACCATGAGTAATGACTCACATAAATGTGTCACTGGAGCCCCCTGCCGACAGCTCTGTTGATTATGGGGTCTCCTCTCCCTAGCAACTTCCCCTTTTATAACCCTCAGGAAGCCGCTGAGCTTTGTAAGTTGCATTTACTAGAGTCTTATGCGCCTCCTTCAAGAAAGAATGCTTCAGTGCTGTGAGGGTAGCTGCATGTCTGGAGTGTTTCTGCAGTAACTTAAATGAGGGCAGAGTACAGTGGAGGCATGGAGGCAGGGTGGATGGAGAAACTCCACATGACAGGGCCCAGCAAGCCCGGCTGTTACATAGACTGTCTAAAGCCACAGCGCAGCTGCTGCCTCATGGCACTGACTTTAACTGATGAGTACCTCTTGTCTGTCACACAGCAATCAGCAAGCCTTTTTACTGGAGAATGTCCCGTGCAATAACGTGAGCTGTGAGGAAGTCCATCGGATGTTTAAAGTCTACTGGGACCTAACAGGCCTGAATCTAATCAAAGACGCCATGGTTGCCACCTTTTTTGATATTTATGAAGATGTGAGTCCAGAACTGTCCTATATTTTGGAATTTGATTTCTATTTATGTTCTCTCACTGTAGCTTTTTTTTTTTCACCAGAAAGTGGAAAGAGAATGAAAGTAGCTGAATTCATTAGAGAAAACCTATTGATTGCACATATGGGCAGGGGCTGGCTAATGATAGTATTAGTTATCATTATACTTGAATATGAAACCGTTGTCTCCAGTTGTGCTTATTGGGAAGAAACTGCTACCGAATTGTACTTTAAGACTAGCAGATCTACATGCTCAGCAGCTGGCCAAAAGCAGAACCAACAGGTACCTGCGCAGAATGGCAGAAAAGCGCCTGCGCTCACCCTGTAAACTGGGACAAGGTGGCTTCTCAGCTCCATCACTGGCAGGGAGGTGACCTGGTGGGAGGCTTTGTAGGTCCCTGGCATCTACCTTTCTGAAAAGAAAACTAGTTTCCTATTTAGAAGAAAGAAAAACTTCTAGAGAATTTAAAGTTAATTTATCCACATATATCCTTGCAGAATAGTTTACTGTACAAAGTAAAAGCCCATCAAGGTATTTATGTCTTCATTGCCTTTTCATTTTGTTCTTTTATTTCACTTTGGGTGTAAAAGGCTTATACTCAATGATGAGTTATTGATACCCGCATTTCCTTCTGCCAAATCTCATTTCATTTTATTTTTCATTAGCAATTTTCAAGCATAAATGTAATTGGTAGAAATATTACAAGTGGAAAAAGTGGACAAAATTGCCTACAAATCGATTTTTAATTTCTGTACATCAAAAAAACATTATAAATGAAATTTTAAATTATTTTTAAATATGGGAAATAGAAATGCTACAAATAAGTGGAATAATTCATATCCTTAATGTAAAAGTATTCATAGAAACTATTGCACCAGTTTCTATGAATAATAGAAAAATAGAATATAGTCAGTTTACAGGGGGAAATGTTGCGAACATTTATAAACTGAAAAATGAGTAGCTTCATGAGATGTAGAAGGGTGTCAGCTTTAAGTCAACCTATGCTTTTTCATCAATAAAGTGAACTGAATTTCTGCTTTATAAAGGGGAAGGAAAGGTGGAGCCGGTGCCCCAAGGGCCTCCAGAAGGTAAATTGACTGCACGGAGCAGTGAGCTGCCTCGGCCTGTAAGAAGTGTGTGCTGCAAAAGCCTGGAAACTTGAAAGAATCCATTCCTGAAAGTTGTCCTTGACTTCCAAATTATACCCCCATTCCCCACACCCCCACAATTCCCACACACACTATAATGAATCTAAAAATGAAATTTTAGGGCTGGCTGGGTGACACATGTCTTCAACCCCAGTACTCTTAAAGCAAAGGCTGGTGGATCTTTGTGAGTCTGAGGCCAACCTGGCCTGTAAACTTGGCTAGCCAAGGCTATATAGTGAGACCCTGTCTCAAAAAATAAAAATAAAAAAGTCACAGTGCATATACATATGGCCAGAAGGAAGCATACCAAAATGCTAACACATATTTCCCAGGACTGTTTTCTTTTTGGTTACTATTTAAGTTGTGAACACACATTTTCAGTAAGCTTATTTCAAACGGCAACTTACTAAGGCTTGTTGTACTTAAATGGTAAACCTGTTAGTCAGCTTTCTATGAGTGACAAGCCAGCAGAGAAAATTAACTTGAGAGGACAAAGAGTTTTCAGTCCACAGTCACTAGATCTGTCTCTTGTCCTGTGTAGCACAGAACATGGTGGCAGGAGCCTCTCTCTGGTGGAGGAAGCCAGCTAATAAGAGCATGCCACAGGTAGCCCCTACCTCCAGAAGTCTGCACCACCTCCCACAGGCTGCCAGGCGAGTCTTGAACATGCGAACCTTTGGGATAACAGTTAATCAAACTGTAGCAGAGTCAAATGGTGAGCTTTTCCCCGTCATCTACCCATTTGTCTCACACTGTTTTCCAGGGCATCTTGGACATTATAGTGCTCAGTAAAGGGTACACCAAGAATGATGCTGCCATCCATACTCTCAAAAATAACTTTGAAGCAGATGCTTATTTTGTTAAAGTCATTGGTGAGTATTTTAGATGTCACCACGCATCTTGTTTTCCTCTTCTCCCTCCCTCTCTCTTCCTTTCTACTCAGTTCACAGTCTAAGTTCTCCCTCCTGTTTGATGCATGCACAGCCCCCCAGCTCAGGAAGTGACCTTGAGCAGCACATACTGCTAGCTGTCCTAGGCCCATCCAGACACCCGCTGTCCCAGCAATGACTCCCTTTCCATCTGGCTTAGTTAGTGTTCTGCCCAGGATATCAGTTGAGTTTTTCACAGTTTTCCACACTTCTTCAATCTAGAACACTGTTTCAGTCACTTCTATTTTTATCTTCATCGTTTTAAAGAATTCAGATGTTAAATTGTTAGATAATTCTATTGCCTCACTTTCTAACTCAGGTCATCTATTTTTGGCAGACCTCTACAGCAAGAGGATCTGTACTTCCCGGCCGTTGGACCAGGAGGCCCACAGTGCACACTGCTCACCTGCTCACAGACATGCACACTGTAGTTTTTTTTGTATATGTATGAGTGTTTTACCTGCATGTTAAGTATGTGCACCATATGCATGTCTGGTGCCCGCAGAGGTCACAAGAGGGGATTCGGTCTCCTTGAACTAGAGCTAGAGACTGTTGTGGGCCACCATGTTGGTATTGGGAACAGAACCCTGGTCCTGTTTAAGAACAAGTGCTTGTACCCACTGAGCTGTCTCTCCAGCCCTGAGATGACCAGTGTCTTGTGGTTGTTCTTTGCTTCGTGTGTACTGCTATTTTGCGTGCCTGTAGAAGTGGAGTTACAGACAGCTCGAGCTGCCATGTGGGTGCTGGGAACTGAACCTGAGGCATTTGGAAGAGCAGTCAGTGTTCTTAAAACTGCAAAGCTACTTCTCCAGCCTTGAGATGACCAGTTTTATCCCCTTCCCTGCTTCCAGACATACATTCTTACACTACTTGTCTCCTTCTTGTATCAAATGTGTACCTGCTACCCCTGCAGTCCATCGATAACTCCTACCTCAACTCTTGCCAGATGATTTTGCTTTGCCATCATTTCTTCTACATTATCTTTTCACATTTATTTATTATATTGTGTGTGTGTGTGTGTGTGTGTCTGTGTCTGTGTGTGTGTGTGTGTGTCTGTGTGTGTATGTTGCGCCTGATGTATGTGTGTATGTGCACCACATGCATGCAGGAGCCCTAGAGGTCAGAGAGGTATGAGATCCCCTGGAACTGGAGATCAGACAGTTGTGAGCCAACAAAGCCTTGTGTGTGGTATTATGTGTATGCCTGCATTCTCTAGAAAGACCTTACACTCTGCTGTGTTTTTTAATTTGCTTCCTATGCGCTCACTTTTAATATGTGGAAATAAATGTTGCACTACAGAATCACTTAATGATTCTAGGGAGGTATTTTTTAAAATAGTTTTTTAAGGAAAGTTTTCTTTATAGCAACCATTTGCAAGGAGGAACAATTCTCTCTCTCTCTCTCTCTCTCTCTCTCTCTCTCTCTCTCTCTCTCTGTCTCTCTCTCTCTGTCTCTTTCTCTCTCCTTTATTGTGCTAACTATGAAGGATGGAGGGGACATCTTTGCCTTCCTTCTTTCCCATGCTAAGCATCACACTTCACCATTAGGTATGGTTGCTGAGCAAGGGCTTCCCTTGGGTCCTGGATGAACAGTTCACTCTTCCTCACTTACTGAGAGTTTTGTCATGAGTTAATGTTGGACGATAGCTATTTGTTTTACTACTTATTTAACCTCTGACCTCCACACATATACTGTGTCACCAGTGGATATATTAATAGACTTGGGGGGAATTAGATCTTATTTTTAACGTAGGCTTATAATAGTAATAATAGGTTGTTCTTTATCTTTCCACAGTTCTTAGTGGCCTATGTTCTAATGACTGTCCTCGCAAGATAACAGTAAGTAAACTTAATTCTTCATCATATCTTTCTGTGGAAATTTCTTCAGGTGGCTCAGTGGCTAAGAGCATATGCTACTCTTGCAGAGGGCCCAGGTTCAGTTCTCAGCACCCACACAGAGGCTAACAGCAATCTGTACTCCACTTCAAGAGATCTGACACCCTCTTTTTTTGTTTGTTTGTTTGTTTTTGTTTTTGATGAATTTTTTTTAAGATTTATTTATTTATTATTATGTATACAGTATTCTGCTTGCATGTACACCTGCAGTCCAGAAGAGGGCACCAGATCACCTTGAGGATGGTTGTGAGCCACCATGTGGTTGCTGGGAATTGAACTCAGGACCTTTGGAAGAGCAGACAGCGCTCTTAACCTCTGAGCCATCTCTCCAGCCCCCCTGACACCCTCTTGTGGCCTACTTGGGTAGTGTATACACATGGTGCATATACATACATTCAGGTAAACACTTATATACATAAAATTAATACTTAAATAATCTTAAAAATTCTCTTCAGAAAGCTCTGTTCAAGAAGCCAAGCGTGTTGGCTGAAGCCTTTAATCCCAGCACTCAGGAGGCAGAGGCAGGCGGATCTCCGTGAGTTCAAGGCCAGCCTAGTCTACAAAGTGAGTTCAGAACAGCCAGGGCTACACAGAGACTCCTTGTCTTGAAGAAAAAAATCAGGATAAAGAAAAATACACAAAATAGTCATTGTAGGTTATAATCAAAGTTATTATTAGTGTTTGGTAGTTATTAAAGTATCTGTCATTACTCAAGGAAGTTGCTAGAATTTGGTACCTTTCCATAAAAAGTTATCACTATACAACTGAGGATGTAGCTCAGTTAGTAGAAGGCTTTCTAACTAGCATAGGCCTTGAGTTTGATCTTCAGTATTGCATAAACCCAGGGATGGTAGTACATGTCAGTAATCCCAGTGTAATACGCAGTAGGTACGGCCACAGGAATTGGAAGTTCAAAATCGTCTTCAGCTGCATAGCAAGTTTGAGGCCAGCCTATGAAATAGGAGATTGTATCTCAAAACAAGAAAAAAAGCAAAAAAACCCAACTTCTATATGAGGATCACTGCCTTTACCAAGTATCTTGTGGCACTCTCCCATTGCTTCACGCTCAGTTTTTTAGATGAGATGCCTGTCTACAATAGCGCACAGCCCTAAAGAATTATGTTACCCATCTTTGTATAATTGACAGAGAGCCCAGAATCAAGAGTGTGTGTAGATGGGGAAGGCACATGTGAGTCTGAGGACGACCTCCAGAGTTTGTCCTCACCTTCCCATCTTATTTGAGAGCTGGTCTCTATGGTTTGTGCCGCATATGCCAGGCTCCCTGGCCCCCATGTTCCTAGGGATTCTCCTGGCTCTGCCTTCTCTCTTGCCAAAAGAGTGCTGAGGTTAGAGACAGCAGACATTGCATCCAGCTACTACAGTCGTCTGAACTTGGGTCTCACGGTTGCAAGGCTTCCATCCACTTAGCAGTCTCCCAGCCTCAAAAAATATTAGCCAACATTTTACTATTTGAAAAAAAGCTCAAGTTAAATTTTCCCAAGTCTTGGGGTCAAATGAGAAATGTCAACACAAAGCCAGATGTTTTGACTATAGTCTCAAGTCCTTTCGATCCATTTTAAGCACAATGCCAATGCTTTTATGTGTAGTTGAGACACTTCCTACAGTTGAGACATCGTGACTGTACTTGGGAACAATAACTCTGAAGTAGCAAGGAAAGCAGAATTGGCAGGAAGAGAGAAGTTGGGTTACAATGCATAGAGAGCTCTAATGCTGAGGTGTTTCCTCAGGCAGCCTCAGCTGAGGCAGAGGGCCAGGCTTCTCTACATTACTCAGATATGCGTTCAGACATGAGACACAACTCCTTTAGCTGAGAAGAGTTACCAAGTAGGGTCCAGCTGTGAGCTAGCAACAGCCAGTGCTCGGAATAGTTCAGGAAGTAAGTATTCACCCTGAAACACAGGACTGAGGGAAGCATCACTGCACCCTCTGCCAACACAGCTGAGGCATGGACAGAGTCTCAGTTGGGTCAAACTTTACAAATAGATCATGGAGAAACTGCATCTGTGGGAGTAGATACAGCTGCCGAATTCGCAGCAAGTCTGTAATCAGGATAAAACTAGATGAGAAGTGCTTAAGAAATTTTTGATTTGTCATCTATAGAACATACCTTCCTAAAAATGTAAAGGACGCATCGGGGACTAAAACACAGGAGAGGCTCTTCTGTCTCTGTGTGTGTGTCTGCCCTTGCCCCTTCCTCCTTCCTTCTTTCCTCTTCCTCTTCCTTCTTCATCATTCTCTCCTCTTTCTCCTCACCCACTCATTTCTTCTTCTCCTCTTCTTCCTCCTCCTCCTCTTTTTCCTCTTTCTCTCTTTCCCTCCTCCCACCCCCCACCTCTCATTAGGGTCTCGTGTACCTAGGCTGGCCTTGAACCTCTGATCTTCTTGTCTCCACTGTTGGTGTGCTGGGATTACAGGTATGCACCAAAATGTGTTTGTGTGGGCCCAGGTGTAGTGAGAATTTTGGAATTGTGGTTTATTCTAAGGACACAGAAATATTTTAAAAATATGTTTCGTTTTAATCCCAGGTGTGGGGGATATGAGGCTCCTTCACAGCAGCTGACTATGATTTGCCTCCTGCTTTAGCAGGAGAGTGGTTTTGCTAGCTACAGGTGTGTGACATTTGCAATTCTGGAAACTTTTCAGAGGATATGTAAATGCTAGTGTCCCAGTAGTTAAGTGACTGGTTAATGGTTAGGTGTGGTTGGTTACATCTTCTAAGAAGATCACTAAAATTTTATTTTTGTGATTAAGTATTCAACACAAATTTTTCAAGTATTTTTCATTTTTTAATAGGATGATTATTACAATCTACAGTTTATATCCTTTTTAATTGGAGTTGATTTCAAAGAAAGGAAATGTATCATTTTATTTAGAGTTTAAAGACAATTCTATAAATAGAAATTGAGGTACAAGTTGAGATAAAATACCAGTCTGATTAGGCTCTGTGAGATTCTTAGGAAAAACTGGAAAGTAATGTTCTATAAATGCATAAGTGATCAGGTGATGGAACTAAAAGTCAGTATTTCACTTGATTATAATATTATAAATAGATTTTTGTCATTGTGTATATTAGTAAGAAATTATAGCATATGTCCAATTCAGTACAAATACAATATGATGGTTGTGGTGGCACACTTCATGCCAGCACTTGGAAGACAAAGACAGATCTGAGTACAAGGCCAGCCTGATCTATGTAGCGAGTGCCAGGACAGCCAGGGCTATATAGAGAGACTCCGTCTCAAAGATCCAAGAAGAAGAGGAGGAAGGAGAAGGAGGATAATTGTCAGGTTTGGGATTTGAGTTTTTTCCATACTGGTAGGCAAACCTACAGTAGTTCAGTAACTAACTCTCTCTCCCACAGCCTGCATCCGTCACCCCATCACTCATGTAGTTCTGTTCTGGGTGAAACCAGAATACTAAAGAACAGTTTATTTTAAATATTTACCCTTATAAAGTAGAGACATTAGACTTTTAAAATGCTCAGTTAAAATTCTGAACTATATAAATAGAACTGTCAAGTAATATAAAGTGTTAGGAATTTTCTGCTGGGCCAGTGGGATGGCTTAGCATGTAAAGGCCAAGCCTGGGGACATGAGTTTGGTCTCCAGGATCTGCATGTAGTAGAAGAGAGAACCAACTCTAATGACCACACGTGCACTGTTGGACCCAAATACTTACTTACATACACACACACACACACACACTAATAAATAACTGTTGGTTTAATAATTTTCTAACATCCAGGTTTAATTTGAACTATTATCTATTTATGGAAGTGTTCTCATATGTAGCTAATGATTATTTAAGATATGCATACAAGAAGTTTTTGAGCTAATAATTATGTAAAATATGCAAATAAGAAGTTTTTTGTGGTTCCTGTTAAACTTTCTGTGTTCTGGTAGATGTTCCCCCCAAGACACACACACACACACACACACTCACACATAAGTAGGAAGCATTAAAGTTGGACTCATTGGGATATTTTTTAAAAAGTACATGAAAGTGGTGTGGAGCTTTGGAGCTTTGGAGCTAGGAGAGGAGAGCCAGGGTAGGTATGAACAAAATACAGTGTATAGATGTATGAGCATTGCAAAGAACAAGTAAATATTCTTTGACTTTTTTTTTTACTATATAAAAAAATTTTTCCTGAAATTCAAATATTTACTTACTTCCCAAAATCAACTATTTCCTCCCTTCTTCCTGCAGCCCTTCGGAGTGAATCAGCCTGGACCTTATATCATGTACACAACAGTAGATGCAAATGGATACCTGAAAAATGGCTCAGGTAAGGCCGGGGATGTCCGCAGAAGTAAGTCATGCCGCCTTCGTTCAGTGTATTGGAGAGGCAGGCTGCTGTCAAAATCATCATGAGTCACAACCATGAATAAAATTTACTTTATTGAACTGCTTCTGTAGACATACACAAATTTCAAGAGCTATTAGGATGAAGATACTAACATTTATTTCTTCATTTATTACAATTGTGATGAACCAAATCCAGTGTCCTTATTTTTCAGCTGAACTAGCAGAAATTGAGAAGAAACTTGAGTTTATCTTAAAAATTGAAATGGTAAATTATGTAAATTAAGCTCATTTAGGAGAAGTAAAAGCAGGAATCCAAGTAATAATACAACCTAAACAAGTCCTATATTTTCAAATGTGGCATAAGAGGTCTAAGATTTAGAGAGAGGTTTTTGTATATTTTTATAAAAGTATAATTTACCTGTTCATTGCAACAAACATGGAGAAATTCAGCTAAGACAAAAGGAAGCCAGCTAAAGGATATCTGCAATGTGACTGCTGCCTGAGATTCCTTCCACATTACAGGGCATGTAACTACCTGTGTAAAGAACAAACCCTAGCATACTATGCCTCCTTGAGAGTCCTAGAATCTTGCCCATGAAGAAGTATACACAGGCTTGCTATAATAACCATAAAGGATGTGTTAGTATATAATGACATCATAAATTAAACTACTACAATGAGTTTGTTTTGTAGCTAATTATAAACATTTAAGAAGTCATCATGCTGTGAGTGGTAGTACATGCCTTTAATGTCAGTATTCAGGAGGCAGAGGCAGACAAGGGGATCTTTGATTTCCAGACCAGCTTGGTCTGCATAGTGAGTTCCAAGACAGCCAGAGCCATGTAGAAAACACCCTTTTGCCACAACATATAAGCATTCTGTAAACAAAAATATTCTAAAACAAGAAAAATTATGATAAGAATATTATAGTCAAATATTTTGATGTATCACTACAAGAAAGAAGTACGAAAGAGTCATTGAAGGTTTTTTGTTTTGTTTTTTGAGACAGGGTCTCTGTATGTTAGCTTTGGCTATCCAGTGCTCACTTTGTAGACCAGGCTGGCCTCGAACTCATAGCAATCCCCCTGCCTCCACCTCCCTAGTGCTGAGATTAAAGGTGTTTGCCACCATGCCCAGCTGAGTCATTGCAATTTTAATTTTAATTCCATACATACTGCATTTTTATAGTCTGTTAATTCTTAATATACAAATAAGAGGTGAAATGCATAGTGAGATGTGCTGAGACTCTATTTCACAGTGCATACTAGTACACTCCAGACCCAAAACCTACCTCTGCTGGTCAGCCATCAGTGCAACTGAGAGCCTCACTTCAGCAGCTTGAATCTGTTTCACACCATCAAGAAGGTGATTACCTCAAGGCTGTGTTGTTAGTTTTTAAATGAGAAATCTTGTACTTATCACAACTGTACACCAATATCTTAATGTCCTGCACAGTCCCACATTTTTCTTAAAAATTACATGCTATGTGCATCTTTATATACCTAGTCACAAAGAGGCCCTGGCTCCTGCTGGGCTTCTCGTTATGGAGCTACAGCAGCTGTACTGGCCGGCCCTTGGCTGCGGCTGCTTCTTCAGTTCATAAAAACAGTGCAACAATAAACATCTGTTGGGAGCAGGGGAAGCACTTATAACAATGAGCTAAACATAGAAGGAAAACTAAAGACATATGAACGTAGTGTCCAGTCAGTAGCAATGCACTAGCAAGCTGGCACTGTTGTACGTACAGTGCATGAGTACCCAGCTTTCAAAATGAAATGCTTGAATCCTAACAGCGAAGCCCTGCCACAGTGAGAGAGTGCTTGGTGTGCTGCCCAGAAAGTGCCATGTGTAGTGCACATCAGGATGCACAAGTCATTGTTCATCATACTGTGTCACAAACATATTCTCATACAAGTGCAGATGTACACTGAGTATGTCCCTACTGTGCTCCCCCCACTCTCTCCACATAATGATCTCCTACACAGGATTGCTTCTGCTTTCGTGACCTGTATACGCACAGCATTGTATAAAATTTAATTAGCATGAGCTGAGAGAAAATGTGGGATATTTGTCTTTCTCAGACAGACTTAATTCATGTAACATGATTATCTCCAGCTGTTTCCACTTGACTTCAAACAACTCCATGGCTGGAAAATTTTTCATTGTATATAAATGGCATATTTTCTTTACCATTCCCTCTGTTGTTGGACATTTTGGTTGGTCCATAGTTTAGCTCTTGTGAATAGATCTGTAGTGAACATCATAAGCAGTAAAGCATCTCTATGATGTGTTGACTTGGAATGCTTTGGATAAGTAAATGCACAGATGTGCTAGACCTGGGCCATAGGGTAGTTCTAATCCTAGTGTTTTGAGAAACCTCCGTACTGATTTCCATAGTGTCTAGACTAGTTACATTTCCACCAGTTTTCTCTTGTCCACATCCTCACCAAAGCATCTGTTGGGTTTTTTTGTTCAGTTATGACAGATGATTTGCTGGCTGTGGTACTCTGAGTTTACAGTTGTTGTCGTTTACAGCTTGGGACACACAATCCCAAGCCCTCCTGACTTACAAAGGTTTGGTTTTTTGTGAAAAATGCTATTGCTCCAATGAGGTGGCCTTATATGTCACTTGCTTCTCTTGCAGCTTTCAGTAAGTGCCCTTTGTTTTGTATATTTAGTACAGCAGCTATGATGTGGGAGGTTTCTCTCTGGTGGTGTTAGTGTGGTGTTCTAAACTCTTCCTGTATCTGAATGGACACCTCTCTCCCTAGATTTGGGAAATCTGTTATCACTGTACTGAAAAACAGTTTCTCCCATTAAAGCATAGCAAGGCTTAGAGGGTAGGGTGGCCATAACTTGAAGATGTTATCCATGCCATTAACATGAAGTTCTCTTTTATGCCTGAGTCATGGGTTTGGTCTTTTACAGTTTCCCATGGATCCTGAATGTTCTACTCATAGTTTCTTACCTTTGCTATTGTGTAACTGTTCATCCCTTCTACCTTGAAGCTCGTGCCTGCTTTGTGGCTTAGGTCCTGACGCTGGGCATTCCTTCTCTGTCTCCATAATCCCTGTCACACTCCTGAGCAATCCTTTTGTAATGACAGGTCACAGATGTTGATCCAGGGAGTGGGCAGTACTCACAGGCCAGTCATACCACCGGTCTGGCTATGAACACTACCACCCCTGGGAAATCCTCTAAGATGTTAGGAATGCCACTTGAAACCTGTCTGTTGCCATACAAACTCTAGCGCCAACTGGGTTTCCGCCTTGCTGAATACTGTGTGCAGTGCTAATTCAGAGTTTCTCCTGCGTAGTCCGGAGGTGTGCTCCCCAGGCCCAGGCTCCCTAGGGTGGACACCAGATGTTTTTTCTTGCTCTGCTTTGTAAAGCTTCCTATTTTACTTTGCTATTAAGCTAGAGATTTAGGGGCGTTACTCGCCTTTCTATTGCTGTTGTCCAGTTTTACCCAGTGTATTCCTTGAAGCAAGCTATGCCTGTTTGTCACCTCCCACTTTCCAAAACAACGCTTCAGACTAATTTCTAGTAAAATAATTACAATCAGTATAGAGTGCGATGCTGAAGGAACTGTCACGTGACAGCTTGGGAGCGGGCAGTGAGAAGAGGAGTATTGCTCGTGTACTCAGGAGTCTGTGCTAGCAATATGTTATTATCTACACTTGTAACCATTCCTCTACTGTGTGCTATGTATGTTTACTGTGAGGAAATCTGATCACATCTCTCTCTGCTCAGTAACACTGCTGTATGTTCCTTGTTGTAGTAGTAGTTCAGGAAGTGGCTGGTGTCAGTGTACCATGCAAAGCAACCATGTGCTACAGTAAAGGTTGGAACTCATAGACATAATGACGTATAGAACTGCCTGAAAATAGGGAGCATTCATACAAGTAAGCATGAGGTTGTTCTTGACTGTGGTTAATTATAAGTAATACAATATAAAGAATCGCTTCTCATAAACAGAACTTAACTGAAGTGCAGCGGGGTAATATAGGTACAAACTAGTCCTTTATTTTAACCTTTATCTTAAATTTATTAGAAACATAGTATTACAGTTACATGAAGTAATCAAATAAATTTAAAAACACTTAAAACAAGGGAAGTTACTAACTGAATTGTGTTGCTCATTGTCTGACTCACAGGCATCTGAGGTTTCACTCTGGCTCTACCTGAGGCAGACTGTGTGTTTTACTCTTACTCATTGTGCATTACAAATGTCACAGTAAACATACAGTTCAATACAGACAGCAGAATCAGAGGCAAAGCAAAGCATCATTGTACAGACTTGTTCACTGTGCCTACATAGCACGTGCCCATAGCTCCTAGCCTAGCCTGTGTCCTGACCAAATCATGGATCTGTCTTTTCTCATGTTCCCACAGCCTCTGGACTAGGTCACTGTAAAAGTTGCCATTTAATCTCCAATATCAGAGATTAACATTCAGGATATTGAAATATCCTAACAGCTTAGTTGTGGGAACTAATCTTTCTAATGCAAATCTCAGTTCGTATCTGAGTGCGTTCCTCTTGACTGAGAATTGAACCCCAAATTCCTCCCCCGCCCCCCATTCCTTTCTGTTCCCTGTACGCATGCTACACGTGTCCATCTTGGTGTCTGGCATATCTAGGCCATCCCCATGTCCCAGGCCTTTCTCATCTTTCTACTCCCCATCACTTCTCCATCCCTGTGCCTCAACACTGCTAAGTCTGAAAATAGCTAGCCTCACTCTTAAACTGGAAATCAACTCCACCAAGTGTTCACGGAACTTTATCTAATACATGGATGGCAGAAATCTCACAAGGCTTCAACTCTAGATGAAGAACTGCAGGTAATTAATGACTGCTGGGACAGGATGGCCCCTAATTATTCAATGTTAGCCCCCAAAACATGTGAGCAACAGTAAATGAACCCAGCAGGGGTGTGTGTTCTTAGGTATTATATAAGATTTGGTAGAATTTGGTGGTAACTCTCTCTGGCCTGAGCTTTTGTTTATTGAGAGACTTTTATTGCTACTTCAGTCTCATTGATTGTTCTGGATCGGTTTATAATCTCAAGATTTAATTGTGTAAGTCATTTATGTCTGTGTTGGTCAGGGTTCCCAAGAATGGATGTGTTTATTCTATCAGTTCTGTTCCGTATATATGGGGTTTATTAGAATGACTTACAGGCTATGGTCCAGCTAGCCCAACAGTGGCTGTCTACCAACAGAAAGTCCAAGAATCCAGTAGTTGATCTGTCCATGAGGCTGGATGCCTCAGCTGGTCTTCAGTACACACCAGAATCCCAAAGAAGTGTGATCTAATCCCAGTGAAGGAGTGGACTTGCCAACAAGAGCAAGCAGAGTGAGCGCTTCCTTCTTCCTTTCCTTTATAAAGGCTGCCAGCAGGTGTGCTCCAGATTAAAAGTGGATCTTCCCACTTCAAGTGACTTAATTTAAAAAAAAAAAATCTTTCACAGGTGTACCCAAGTGCTTCAGTTTTAGTTAATTCTAGATGTGGTCAAGTTGACAACCAAAAAAAACCATCACAATGTCTAAAATTTTATCCATTTCTTCTAAACATTTTTTGTGCAGTATAAATTTTCAGCGTATTTCCTAATGATTCTCTGGAATTATTAGAATCTATAGTCACTGGCTCTGCCTTGTTTTATCTCTAATTTTAATTTGGGTCTTTGACAAGTTTACCCAAGGGTTTCAAAGTCATCATCACTGATACTCTATCAGTTCTATATGTTCTTATGTCTCTGTTTCACTGACTTCTCCTCTGACCTTTATAATTCTGTGCCATGTAGTGCTTTTACGTTGTTTTAATTTCCTAAGCCTTTACAGTGCATCTTTAGGTGGAGATCTAATTTTTTTAAATGTAAACTCATAACTATAAACTTTCTCCTTTGACCTATCTTAGCGCACGCTCTCTTCTCTCTCTCTCTCTCTCTCTCTCTCTCTCTCTCTCTCTCTCTCTCTCTCTCTCTCTCTCTCGGGTTTATTTGATTCATTGGTGGTGGTGGTGTTAATTTATTCCCTAATTTCCTCAACAACCCACTGGTCACCCAGAAGTGTGGGTTTTGTAGTTTTTCTTGATACTGGTTTCTGATTTTATTGCACTATTAACTGATAAAATAGAGTATTTTGAGCCTTCCATTTTTGGTAAGATTTGGTTTGTCTATAATGTCATTTATTTTAAAGATAGTTGGAGAGATGCTGAGAATGTTTAGTTTATGTCTCATATAAAGTGTATGTCTCTGTCTCTCTCTCTCTGTCTCTGTCTGTCTGTCTGTCTGTCTGTCTGTCTCTCTCTCTCTGTGTGTGTGTGTGTGTGTGTGTGTGTGTGTGTATGCTATATATAATATAGCTTAATTATCTCTTCATGATGAGTTGTTTTTTTCTCTTTATAATGATATAGTGGTTGCTTTGTATTTTCTACTTTTGCTTTGATCAGAACAGCAGGGACAGCATGTTTCTGGCCTCCCTTCCCATAACAGATTGATTCCAAGCCTTTGGCCCTTGGTCTTTGGCATCTTTTTTTTTTTTTTTAAGATTTATTTACCTATTATTTTGTTTATAGTGCGCTGCCTGCACGTACACCTTCAGGCCAGAAGAGGGCATCAGATCACATTAGTGATGGTTGTGAGCCACCATGTGGTTGCTGGGAATCGAACGCAGGACCTCTGTAATAGCAGTTAGTGCTCTTAACCTCTGAGCCATCTCTCCAGCCCCTCTTTTGGCATCTTTATCAGTGAGGTGTTGTGCTGGTTCTTTAGTCCAGTCTGTCACTTGTCTTTTTATTGCTGAATTGAGGTGAATAATAATTTAAAGTTATGGATAGATTACTAATTCCTAGTTTGGTTGGCTGTTTCTCTGTCTGATTAGATTGTTCTATAATTTTTTCCTATTAGTGTCAGAGGTTTAGCAAGATTCGCTCTGGTCATTTATATTTGGGGTTTTACATATCTATGTCTAAACAGTTTGTTTGTTTGTTTGTTTGTTTGTTTCATCTCAATTTGGTAAATTTTCTTCTGTCATTTCATTGAATACATTCTATGTTGTCAGTACTCAGCTCTCTCATATACTCAGGTTTGGTTTCTTGATCCAAGGGTTCTTGGGCACTGTAGTCATGCTTGTCATTGTTTTGTTGTTCTCTGTTGCTGCTGCTGCTGCTGCTGCTTCCTCCTCCCCCTCTTTGATTGCTGACCTCACATTCAGCAAAGGAAGGTAGCCTGAACTTCTGATCCTTCTGCCTCCACTTCCCAAGTGCTGGGATTAGTGGCATGAGTTTTATTGTGGCGCTGGGGGTTGAATGTAGGGCTTTGAGCCTGCTGGAAAAGGACTTTGCCATTTGACCTGCATCCTCAGCTCCCAGTGTTTTTGTGTTTGTTTCTTTGTATTATCATAGTGGGAAGAAAATGCACCAATCAAAAAGAAACAGGTTAAGATGACTTCATTATGATTGTCTGTCTCCTCTTTCAGGTCATGGATCATTTTTACAGGAAAACGTTTGAAGTCTTCCCCTGGCCTCTTTCCTACTTCAGTATCTTGAGTTCCATAAATGGAGGAGTCATGTTGCCTTGCTTCTTCCCAGCTGTTCTAGTCTCTGCAGGTGTTGGGTGGGTTTGGACATCTCAATTGGGAAGTGTTATGTTGTTTTGTTTTGTTTGTTGTTGTTGTTTTGTTTTCCAAGACAAGGTTTCTCTGTGTAGCCCTGGCTGTCCTGCACTCACTCTGTAGACTAGGCTGGCCTTGAACTCACAGTGATCTGTCTGCCTCTGTCTCCCGAGTGCTAGGATTACAGGTGTGTGCCACCACTGCCTGGCTGGAGGGTTCTCCTTGAGCAACCTACTCGCGAATGCTCAGTCTGTGGTGTCAGCAGACAGGAAGAAAACAAGCTGCCTTCAGAAGCAGCTTCTGCGTCCCCTCCTGCTGCCAGCGAGCACAGCATTATAGCCATGTATGGCTTGCTGCTCTGTATCACCCAACTCCATCTTTGCTCCGTTGGTGGGGCATCCTTTCTCTTTCCTTGTGAATCCTCGGGTTTTTTAAATCAAGTCTTAGTTTTTCTTTCTTACTCTGGCTCCTTCACCGACTTTCTAGTCCACAATGTTACACAGAATTCTTAATTTTTCATTTTAGAGGTGATTTATATAAATTAGAAACAAATACATATATTTCATAACTTGATTTCAATGATTCATTTCTATTTGTGGGTAGAGTCCAGCTTTTTAAAATGATATTTTTTGTTTCATACAGCTATACAATATATCTTGATATCTAACTCCTAACTTACCATAGGGACTCTCACTTCATCTCCCTCCCGACTTCTGTCCTGTTTTATGTTATTAATGAGCTCCTGAGTCTAGTCACAGCTGCCCACATAGACAGCCTACAAGTGGCCATGTCCTCAAGGAGGGTGCTTTTCCATTCCTCAGCAGCCATCAGCTGCTAATAGTTCCTCCCCTAGGAGTGGGACTTGAGAGCCTCATCCATATAGAATCTTGGCTGACATAATCCTGTGTAGGTAACCACAGCTGCTGAGGGTGGATGTGTGCAACAGCCATGCCATGTTTAGAAGTCAGCATTCCACAACTCTCCTCCCCATCCACCAACTCTTGCATGCTTTTGTTCCCTCTTCTTTGATGTTCCCTAAGCTTTGAGTTGGGGGATGTTGGTACAGATAACCCATGCACAACTGGGCACTCCCATTTATTATTCTCAACATTCTAACAGTTGTGAATCAGAGCACTCTGTGATTATAAACATTAATATTTAGAAGGCAGCTTAACAGCATGACCAGTTAGCAAAACAATAATAGTAGATTCCACTCTAGGGCCTGTGCCTTTCCTAGTCATGGACTTTTGACCATGTTTAGTACTAGGCATGAGTTCCACCTCATACCCAGTCAGAAAGCAATTGGTTACTCCTGCAGCATCATGCTATTGTTGCACCAGAGGACACATCATGCCAGGCAGATCAGTATTGATGTGTACAGGGTCCAGCACAGGATATAGCCACTGATGTCTTTTCTTCCCTGGCAGCCTGTGTAATACTTTTTTGTACTATGTAAGTTACCGGTTACATTGGTTTAAAGCGGGTTTCTCTATATCCTGCATCCATAGTGATGGAGTCTTAGAAATGAGTTATTACTATCTGGTTATGGTGGGTAGCCAAGAGCAATAGCTTCTCTATTCTGGGTGCCACCCTGACCACTAACCTGTAGGGAGGTATCCTGTGCCTAACACTGGGATTTTCATCTAATAACTCAAATCTTCTAGAAGCAGTGTTGTTCACCCATGTAGAATGCATCTGCTATTTATTATTTATTTTTTAGTTAGCTTGCAAACTAGTGGATTTCTTTAAGACTTCTTCATATATCTTGAGTTTTAAGTAATGCACACCCTACTCTCTCTTCTCCCCAATCCACTATTCCCATTAAAGATATTGATTGGGTTTGGGACTGGGGTGGTTTGTTTTGTCTTGTTTGAGACAGGCTCGCTGTGTAGATCAGGCTGGTCTGTGCCTCCTGAGTGCTGGAGGTGTATGGTTCCACACCAACCCCGTTAAACATTTAACCCAAGTTCTCTCATGTCACCTGGGCTCTGCTATCCACTCTATAAATTTGTCTTGGGTTGGAGATCTTAAGTTTCCATACGGTTTTTCCATGGACACTGTACTATGATTACGCCACCCCATCATTTCCCTGTTCCCCGTCCCCTCCCTACTCCTATCTTACCTGCATTTCCCTATCCCCCTCCCTTAATGCACCCATCCCCAGTGGCCTATGTGGCTTCCTGGTTTCTACATGTACTCTAGCTTAAGCATATAAAACAAAAAGACCAGAAGATGGGACAAGGGAAAGAACAGGTCTTCCGGTACCTGGGCGACCACACTCACTGTTTCCAGGTCATTCATTTACCCTCAGATTTCATGGTTTCCTTTTTCTTTATCCATTCATCAGTTGATGAGAGCATCTTGGTTAGTTCTGTTTCCTGTTCTGTTTGGTGTCTTTTGCCTCCTTTGTGTGTTATCTTGGGGCAGGTTCTAAGTATGCGGCTTCAGCTGGCCTGAACTTCCATGTAGATCAGGCTGGTTGGAAACTCAGAGACTGGCCTGCCCTGCCTTCCTAGCACTGGGAATAAAGTTGCCACTCTGGGTCTTTGCCTCCGTTTTAACTTATGTCAGCATCACTTAATGTTCAGGATTTTTTATTGGAGATTAGCAAATACTTCTCAGAGTAAAAGTTTTCTCTTTCAAAGGAACAGAAAACATTAGATAGGTATATGTGTCTTTCTCATCTGTTTTTAAAAGAGGTTACTTTTTTTAAGCCCAGGCCACACCAGAGGTAAACCAGTTGTGTTAAGTGAAAATTCCTGAGTTTATAAAGTCTTCCAGGGAAAAACAATTCAGTGTTCTTTTGACCTAAATTAAACATATCCACAAAGAGATTAACATACCAAGAAATAAAAATTTTTGGAGACTTTCCCATCCATTAATATATTTTCCCTTTCTTCTTTTCCTTCCACTTATATCAACATTGTTTCAATTTTGCATCTTAATATTTCAAAAAATTTACAAGTATGTGTCAGATCTAGAACTATATGATTAGTCACATCTAAATGGCAGGCTTTAATGGCTTTCTGTACTCAAAACAGTATAGAAATTGTTCAAATGTATCTCCTGTACAGCCTTCGTACTTATTTTAACAATATAAACAGCTTAAAAGATATTAACCAGTTAATATTGCCTTTCAATATGGTGTCCTGGAGAATAAGAACAAATCAAGTCTTAAAACTTAATTTTTGCCTACACAGTATGTAAGCAAACTGTTGCTTGAATCGTTGTTGAACTGTTTTATAAATGCAGGCTCTAATTCAGTCTTTGAAAAACATAGTCACTTGAATTCTGGTAGATCAGCAGTTCTCAACCCATGGGTCACAAGCCGTTTGGAGGTGAAAGGACCCTTCCGCAGGGTTGTATATCAGATATCGCATATCAAATATTCATTATAGGTTGCACAAAATTACGAGTTCTTCCAATTTTCTAATTTATTTTAAATTAAAATTTAATTACATCATTTCCTCCCTCCTATTCTTCCCTCCAACCCCTCCCGTGCTCTTCTTTTTTAATTATTATTGTTTAAATAAGAATGACACCCTCCCTCCCCCCAGGCTCATATATTTGAATATTTCACAGTTCTTGGAACTGTTTGGGAAAGATGAGGAGGTGTGGCCTTGTTGAAGGAGGTGTGTCACTAGGGGTGGGCTGTGAGGTTCCAGAAGACTCATATCACTCCCAGTGTGCTCTCAGTCTTCTGCTTATGGATCAGGTGTGAGCTTTCAACTGTTCCTAATACCGTGCTTTTGGTCTGCTATCATAGACTCTACCTCTCTGAAACTAGAAGCCCAATTAAACACTTTTTTTCTAAGTTTCCTTGGACATGGTGTTTTATCACAATAGAAAAGTAACTAAAATATGTTGTTACTTATATGGAGAAATAGAAACAAACATATAATTGCAACGTTCTAAGTCCATTTAATGTCATTTATATGTGGGGTTTTGTTTTATTTTGTTGTTGTTGTTGTTTTAGAACTAACCAGTTGATGTTGGATAAACCAGTTTGGGGGGCTCAACTATGGGGATGACTAATCTTCCTCTCTCAGGAGCCATTAATTGCCTGTAGCTCATCATCTGAGGATAGCCTTCTGAGATATTCCCCATCCATGCTGGCATGTCAATTGGTGTTTACTGGTTTAGGAAAATGGCAGTAGTGAGTTTTCCTCTAAGAACCATGACCTCACTACCCAAGGGTATTTGGCTAGGTCTAGAGTACCAGACATGACTTCCTTCTTGCTGGATGGCCCCTAAGTCCAATTAGATACTTTTTGATTACTGTGAAGATACAAGTGCCACTATTGCTTCTTAGGGTGTCTTCCCATGCTGGTCATTATTTGATTCATAGTTGTCACAGCTGGGAAGGACTATGGGTTTCTTTCCACCCCTGGCAGATTGCATAGCACTTTCTAGTCTTTGTAAGTTCAAGGAGGAGGTTTTGGGGTCAGATACAGTTCAATTCCTCCAAGACCTGTGTCCAAAGTGCATGATGTCTTTAGCAATAGAGACTTACCTTCAAATTCTGAGAGGGAAACCAAGGACACCTGCATTGCTTTTTAATCTACTGGACACCCCTGACCAACAATTCAAAAGATTTCTTATGCTCTGAGACTCCTGTAGAGAATACTAATACCCCAAGTGACACATCTCTCTATATCTATCTATCTATCTCTATCTCCCCCCCCACAACCCCCTATGTACTATATGTAATTTTCGGTAAATATAAAATAATGTGATTCTCTGTGACTATTTTAAACATCTCACCCTTCTCCATCCGTTTTTCTAATTTCCTCCATGTTTCATCATGAATACTTTATCTTTAGGTAGAGTATATTTACTTCTATTAACGTGCTATAAAATGGTATTGTATTTTTCTGCTGTTCCACTTACATATTTTATTTGGAATATATTACAAGTCTTAGTCCTGATACATTTATTCACTTAAGAACTACATGTTTATAAATGACAAGACCAGGCCTATTCTAAGCTATTAGAATATAGAAGTGAATAGAACAAACTAAAATGCTCTTGTGGAAATCCTGAAAATGGAATGAATGTAAGCTGTAAGGCTAAGAAGCAGTTATCTCATAGGGTGCAGGTGTTGGGAAAAGTGAACCAAAAAATGAGGGATAGATACTGCCAAAGTAAGGCAGACATGAGTCATTTATGTGCAATAATCAGATTGGGCCTTCCTGAGACAGTATCATTTAAATAGAGATTCAAAGAAGGTAAAGGAGTTTGACACATAATTATATTTGGAAGAACATTTCAGGCAAAGAAAAAGCCTCTTAAGTATAAGCATCCCTTGAATGCCCAAGGAACAGTACAGGGCCTTCTGTGTTGGAGCACAGCGAATGGGGGCCGGTATGAAACTGAAGTCAAAGGCAGGTGTGGGCGGGAGTGTAAACTAGATGGCATAGCTTATGCTCTGAGTAAAATAATGCAAAATAGTACATTCAAGGGATGGAACACTTACAGCAGGAAATGGATATTAAAGTTGTTTCAGCAAAAGAGTGGTGATTTGAGCAACATAGCAGCAGTGGAGGCAGAAACAAGCTCTTGGATTTGAATGTGATGTAAATTATAGATTCTTATTTTGTTCCTTAGTCAACTGAATATAGACGGTGAGGTAGAGAGCACTGTAACTGTAGGGTTACTGGCATGACAAAAAGCAAAGAGAAAAGTTGCAGTAATTTGAAATGGAACAAGTATGTAGTGCAATAGTCTGTATTCTGATGTCTCCTAGATACCAGTACAATAATAGTGTCAGCAGCAATGACGAATTACCCTCTGAGGTGTTAGGAGCTGGCCTATGTCACTGGGGCCACAGGTAAATCTGGGGTCCTTTGTGTGTCACTGCAGTCAAAAAGGATTACCAGATGTTCTTATGACCAATGAAAATTGGGGGGAAAAGGCCGGGCGTGGTGGCACACACCTTTAATCCCAGCACTCAGAAGGCAGAGGCAGGCGGATCATTGGGAGTTCAAGGCCAGCCTGGTCTACAAAGCAAGTCCAGGACAGCCAAGGCTACACAGAGAAACCCTGTCTCAAAAAACAAAACAAAACAAAACAAAAAACAACAACAATAACAAAAACAGAAAGAAAGGACAATGGAAAAAAATCTTGAACTAAATTTTGTGGGGAAAAAACAGATTTTTAAAATTCATTATTAAGCCAATACAAAACTTCATATAATATGTTTTACATGTTCTTTCTGAGAATTGAAGGACTCTAGCCACTACTTTGCATGACTGATTCACAGGAAGAAAATAAAATAATCACAAGAATAAAAAGTTGTTTATTTGAAAAGTTCAATAAAGCTGACCACTATTTAACTAGACAGGATAAGCAAAAGACAGAAGAAAGCCAAGCACGGGACCAGCATCTGTAGCCCCTGCTACTCACTTGCGCCCAAGAATTTGAGGCCAACATGGACAATTCGGGGAGATCTTGACTCAGAACAACAAGAGGAAGAGGGAAGGAGAATAAAAAGTAGGTGAGGAGAAGAAGAAAGATCAGAAAGAGCGTTCCCACTGAGTTCACAGAGTTACACGTAGGGAATGCTGTGGCAACTGTAGCAAGCTAGACTAGACACTTCCTAGAAATTCCCGATGCCCAGAGTGATGGCTACTCTTTACATCTGGAATGTGTCCCAGAGGCTCACTGTCAAAGACCGATCCCCACCCCATGGGGCTGTTTGGAAACATCAAAGAGTTTTTCAGAAATGAGACTGGGTGGGAAGTTCTAGGACGCTGTGGGGCACATCCTCAAAGAGGACCAGGTCTCTTTCTAGCTCTTCCCATTCCCTAGCAGAGAGTGCACAGCTTTGCTTCCTACAGATACCCCAGTGTGATGAGGCACTGACTCCACATAGGTCCAATGGCAGTTCTGCTAGACAGCTGTGGATCTGGGCTCTCCGAAACTGTGAGCTGAAATAAATCTTTTGTCACTCAAGTTGGTTATCTAATGTGTTTATTATAGTAATGGGAAGATAGTACACTGATCAAAAAGAAACAGGCATATCAGATACGTTGTGGTGCATCTGTAATCCCAACACTTGGGAAGCTGGCCTAATTCAATAATACATAATGAGACCATCATTCCAAACAACTTGCCTTTAATCCCAGCACTTAGAACATAGGAGATGGGTCTCTGGGTCTGAGTCTGAGTTCTAGGGCAGCCAGGCCTACATAGTAAAACCTTTTCTTTAAAAAGGAGGAGGAAGAGAAAGAATAGATAAGTCTCAATAGTACAAGTTAAGAGATTAAATGAGTAATTTAAAATATCTTGCTTGTCCCCCTCCCAATAAATACATATACTAATAAACAATAAAAACATAAGCAAGTACCAAATTACTTCATTAGTGAATTTAACTATTTAAATAAGACTTAGTGCCACTCCTCCTCACACATCGTACCACATTCTGTAAGGCCACATTATCGCCATGCCCAGCACACGATACCACATCCTGTAAGGCCAACATTATCGCCATGCCCAGCACACGATACCACATTCTGTAAGGCCAACATTATCGCCATGCCCAGCACACGATACCACATTCTGTAAGGCCACATTATCGCCATGCCCAGCACACGATACCACATTCTGTAAGGCCAACATTATCGCCATGCCCAGCACACAATACCACATTCTGTAAGGCCAACATTATCGCCATGCCCAGCACAAGATACCACATTCTGTAAGGCCAACATTATCGCCATGCCCAGCACATGATACCACATTCTGTAAGGCCAACATTATCGCCATGCCCAGCACACGATCCACATTCTGTAAGGCCACATTATCGCCATGCCCAGCACAAGATACCACATTCTGTAAGGCCAACATTATCGCCATGCCCAGCACACGATACCACATTCTGTAAGGCCAACATTATAGCCATGCCCAGCACAAGATACCACATGGAAAAGATTAGAGAACTGGTTTTGTCAAATCTTCAGCAAAATACTAGCAAGTCAAATCCTATAGCATAGAAGGACTTTCCAGAATGGGTGAGTAGGATATGGTCAAGAAGGCAAACGCTGCTCAATATAAGAAAATGTGTCAATGCACTGAGCAGCAGTAATAAAAGAATAAACATTTCAGATAAGAGAATGAGCTTTTCGCCTTCATGCTAGCCCCAGCCTGTGTCACTGATGTGACAAAATACCAGGCAAGAAGCAGCTGAAAGGAGGGCTGCTTTTGGCTCACAGTTTGAGGGCAACACTCCATCATGATGAGAACCACATCTCTCAGCAGTGGTGGTGAGAGCGTGAGGAGCTAGCACATCGTACCCAGTCGGAGCAGAGAGAGATGATGATGATGCTGTTTGCTTTCGTCTTTTTTTTTTTTTTCAGCCGATGGGACCAGTGTTGGATAGTGGTAGTGGTGCTGACAGTCTGGGTGGGTCCTCCCTCCTCACTTAAGTCTCTCTCTAGAAACACCCTCCCATTCACACCTCCAGGCTATCTTGGAGGGCATTTCCAAAGAGAGCTGACTGTGGCAGCACTGTCCCCAGGAACTGAATAAAGGGGAAAGGAGGAAGCCAGCTGGGCAGCAGTGACTTGCAAAATGAAACCAGCCATTTCATGCCGCACAGCACTGCAGTGGACTGTCCTTCAGCCGTGAGCCCAGCTATGCTCCTATTTCCTTAAGTGGTTTTGTCACAGCAAAAGCAATACCAAATGCAGTCACTAAACAAACAACAGAAATGGCAAAAACAACTAACATTGGGGTGGAGAGCACACACCAAAAAAGAAAATGTGCCTAAGGGGCCAAATAGACACTATAAATCAACTATCTCTGTAGTCAAAGTCTTAAAAGAAACTAGAGTCAAGGAAATCTACTAAGTTAAAAAGTATAAATAAGTACAACCATTTTTAAATAAAATAGAAATAGGGCTGCCACTCGGTAATAGTGAACTACCCTAGCATACCTGAGTCCTTCAGTTCAGTCCTCAAACCTACCAAGAAGAAAATCAAGTAGAAATTATGTAGTTGGAAAGTACAGGATTTGAAAACATTAAGAAACAGCTCTGTGATGTAATTGAGCTAGCAAAATAATCTAGACACTGGAATATACACCAATTGCAAGTATCCAGTACTTAAATAAGCAAAGTGACCATCTCAGAGACCCATGGCAGCACCAGCAAGCATACCAAACATATTGATAATTGGAATTTTAGGATGAAAAAGCAAGGAAAGAAAAGCAGAAATAATGTGTAAGTCATTGCGGAAGCCACCCAAATGTTATGACATGTTAATATGCACATCTAAAAAGATCAGCAGACCTCAAATCAAAGGCCCATATCAGGCTTATCAACTCTCAAGAAATATGCTTGAAAACAGCAAAAGAGAAGTGACCCATCACATCATGTTTAGGCAAGAAGGCAGTGGACAATACATTATACATTCTGAAAGGGAAACTACCAATCAATGACTGGCAACACTATCCTTCACACATAAATGCTCAGCTAAATCAAACAGGATTAATCACAGTAACAGAACTCCTGAACACTAAATAGATGCCCATTAATACTGAGCTGTGGTTACTAGACAGCAACTTAAATCTATACAAATCAGATCAACAATTATACTAAAGTAAATCTCTGTATGAATGTTGAATTAGATTAGTATTAATCCAAACTAATTTTTTCTATGCTGTTAATTGAAATACCCAGGGCAATCACTAAGATAGTGGCACTCAAAATATATTAAAAACAAACAGTGGCGTGCTGGAGATATGGCTCAGTGGTTAAAAGCACTTGTTCTTGCAGAGGATCCAAGTTCCATTCCCAGCACCCACATGGTAGCCCACAGTGTCTATAACTACAGTCCCTGGATTCCCAGCACCCACATGGTAGCCAACAGTGTCTATAACTACAGTCCCTGGAGAGCTGACACTATCTTCTGTGGACCTATGTGGACACAGACATAAATTCTGTTATTAGTAATTATTTTAAAAGTAAATGAAAGAAGCACTCCAGCAAAAGATTGTGTCAGACTGTAACAAAGTTACTATGTCTATAGGAGAGTCTCTAGACATTAAAAGACAGTAAGGGTTACTAGGAATGATGAAAAGGTAAGACCAAAGAAACCTTAAGAGAACGATGCCCCATTCCCTCGGTGGGGCGGGGGGAGGGGTTGTATAGGTTGCTGTTTGCTTGCCTGATCTACAAATGCTTATTCTCATTGGGAGGTGGTCATAAGTCATTATTGGTATTACACAGAGAAAAAATTAGGGGAAACACAAGAACGTCTCTCTTTGCCTTTATCTTGCATACGTAGGCAAGGAGATGGGAGCTGAAAAGAAAGAAAGGGAGATTTAGGAACATAGAGGGAGGATAGAACAAAAGCTAGGTGATTGAACCTTCTCCTTAACTCAAGGCCTTAACTGCTACTTATAATGAAGGTTCCGTCTAAGTCATTGCTATAGAATTTAATATATTGATACAAAACATAGGCATGTCAAATAACTGGCAGATTTTAACACAAGAATATATATCCTAAGTCTAACAGATAGCTATGACTATCGATATATGAGGTAAAATAGTTGAATAAGGTCTCCAAAAGCCTCAGAGACACACAGAATATGGCATTTAAAGTTGTTCTTACAGTCCTAAATTTCTTCGACAACAAGACAAGTTAACTCCTGACAACACCCAGCCGACCTCAAAGAAGATGATGAGCATCAAAGAGCCTTCTTATGGACATAGCTTTAAAGGTGGCAAAATAACCATTAGACAAAATGTTCTCGTTCCGCCACTAACAGAATCTGCCTAAAAGTGGGCAACTTAGCTGCAGGCAGAGTCGATGGCCGCACTCTGCCAAGTCAGGGTAAGCAAGTCCTCAGTAGTTCCTGCCCTGTGAACAAGTCTGGCAGAAATATTAGGCCAGAAAGCTGAAGATGAGGCTCCAGCGTTATAAAGTGTATTGGGTGACTGGTCAGGCAGTAAACTGTCTTAAGTCAATTTGTACATTTTGGAAACTGCTAACCCACATTGCTGGTTCACTCAGGAATTTAAGATTTATTCCTTCTCAAGTCTCTGAGGGGCGTTGAAGACAAGATAATATAGTTCTGTAACCAAGTTTAGCTGGTTAGCGGACAAGATCGTTTTAGATCAAGATAAAGAAGTTAAGCTGAGATAAAATAGATATTATAGATAAAATAGATATTATAGATAAAATAGATAAAATAGAACTTAAGTTGAGATAAAATAGATATCGAATCTTATTCGGAAATCTAGACCCAACAAGACAGGAAAAACACTCACTTCAAATGAGACGAATGCAGATGGCCAAGTCACTGATTGTAACATATATAGAACTCAGTATTCTCATGATTGTCACATGGTTCTCCCTGCTGTATGTAGTTTGTTTTATACATGTGTAATAAAATAAAAGTATATATTTAAAAAAAAAGAAAGGAAAAGGTAAGTCCATGGTCTGGTGAGATGACTCAGTGCATAAAAGTGCTTGCCGCCAAGCCCAACAACCTGATTGAACCCTAGGACCCACATGACTGCTGCAGGTGGTCCTGTGAACTTAATGGCGAGCACTAACACACATAACAGCGATGGTGATGATGATGGTGATGATGATGATGATGGTGATGATGATGGATAATAATGTTTTTTTCAATGTGAGTCCATACAAAGATACAGCATTTAACAACAGAGCCACAAAATTAATGCAGACTAGAAGTAGAAGGTGGATAACTCAACAATAAATGACTGGAGCCAGGCATAGTCACGTGTCACATTTGCCCGTGGTCCCCTGCTCCAGAGGCTACGGTGGAAGGTCATGTGAGCCCTCAAGTTCCAGTGTAACAATAGTGACACATTGAGATTCACAAATTGACAAATGATTGATTGATTGATGACTGACTGGCAAGGACTTTGATACTTGTCTTTCAAAATTGGTCAACAACTAAGCAGTTAATCAATTAAAGATGTAAATACCTAACAGAAATGCATAGAACAGTGCACCTAGAATATGCAATGTTTCTCCAGTACACATAGAGCATTTTCCCAGATAGGCCATGTACTGTCATGGAACAAAACTCAGTAAAGCTGAAAGGACTGAAATCATAACAAGTGTGTCCTCTAACCACATTAAAAACCAGTGAGAGGGAGCTGACAGTGCGGCTGAGTATTCAACAGCACTTGATGCTTCTGCAGAAGACCAGGGTTCGGTTCCCGGCACCCACAGTAGGCAGCTCGCAGCCGCCTGTTACTTCAGTTCCAGGGGATCTTACACCCTGTTCTGGCCCCTGAAAGCATCCATATGCATGTGGTATACATACATACACTCAGCCACAGGCACGGATGCGTAAAATAAGTAAATACTTTTTAAATCATTAAGAACATTTTATAAATATGTAAATACATGAAAATAAACAACACGCTCCAACTAAATAATTGAAGAAAAATCAAAGAAATTAGAAAATACACTGAAGTAAATGTGAACAGAAAAAAATGCAACTTATCAAAATCCTTAGAATGCAGCTAAGATCTGACAGGAAAATGTACTGCTCCAAATGCCTGCAGTTTGCTCACTTCTCCTAGGTGGGGTGGCCTTGTGGGCACACTGAGGAAGGGGATGCAGGTTATACAGATGAGACCTGATAGGCTGTGGTCAGACAGTGAGGGAAGAGAGCCGCTCCACCCCTGTCAGAGGTCTAGGGGAGGGGACTAGGGCAGAAGAGGGAGGGAGGATGGGAACTGGATATAATATGAATAAGTTACACTAAGTAAAATAGAAAAAATAAAAACAAGGGTAGGAATACAGTTCCGCCGGGAGCTGTATGTTCAGCATGCTGTGCCACGCATGGGCCCGGGCTTGATGCCTAGCACCTCTGAAGCCTGGTCAGTGGCTTATGCCGCTAGTCCCAGAACTCTGTAGGTGGAGGCAGGAAGTGCGAGATAACCCTGACTGCATAGGGAGTTCTGTACCGGCCTGCTCTAGAGACCCAGTGGAAAGCACTGTCTGAAATGAGCATTGTAATCTCTCACCTTGAGAAACGTGGGAAACATAAAACGACTGCGCCTACGCAGAATACGGGAAACAACTGTGTAGAGAGTGCAGAGAAGCAGCACGCCAAAGGGTGGTTTTCAGACATATTAAAACTAGCAAGCCTTTAGCTACACTGATCAGGAAAGACAAAGGTCCAGACTGACACAAGAGATAACTACTGCATTTACAGAAATAAGAAGATACACGGATGAGCAGCAGGTACTGGAAAGAAGTTCAGCATCATTTGTTAATAGGGAATGCAGGTTAAACTCTGATGAAAGGCTGCTCCCAGCCATCAAATTGGCGACTGGAAGCATTCTAGGATGTGGAAGTTTTTGAACTTCATATAATTGCTTGCATGAGTATGAAACGGAACAGATTTTTTACACAACATTTAATTGATATATCATAATTTAACTGTACATATTATTGGATACAATATGATGTTTCAGTGCCTTTATCTAATGTATAATAATAAGATTGAGGTAACTGGCATATCTAACACTTCAAACATTTATGATTTCTTCATGTTGGGAACATCAAAGAGTATTTATGTTGCCTATTTTGGAATAGGTCTGGTAAATACAAAAAAAATTTAGACAAAAGTGGAAGTTACCCAAAAGCCCATTAATGAAATTAATTAATAAAACAAAATGTAGTATATATCATGCTCTTTGTCAGTTGATGCAGTACAGAAACACGCTATAGCATGAGCCATGACAGCATGTGATGTGAAAGAAGCTAGCTACAAAGACCACATAGTATATAACTGTATCCTATGGGGTCTTGAGAAGAGGTAGCCTCATAGAGAAGAGAGGAGGCAAATCAGAGGAGCTGCCTACAGCTGGAAGTGCAGCCCTGCTGGCAAGAGGACCAGCTTTGGGTCTTGAGTTTTTCAAGTGATTAAAATATCTTAAAATTCCATTGTGCTCACTGAGGTAAACTCTTAGGATATTCTCAAAACCACTTCACTAAATGTTATAAATGTATATTATTTATAGTACAGGAATTGTATCTCAAAGCAGTTTTTGTAAACCATTAACCATTAATATTATTTAACTGAATGTTCATTTCACATTTTCTACCTGAATTTAACATTTTATGATTTTAAGACTTGGTGAGTGTTTCCAAAAGTATTTTTGTTTGTTTGATTGATTGATTGTCTTCATAAATCTAGCTGGACAGCTCAGCCAGTCAGCACACTTAGCTCTTCAGCTACCTTACAATGTACTTGGATTAGGCCGAAGTGCCAATTTCCTGGACCATCTTTTTGTTGGTATTCCCCGTCCATCTGGAGAGAAGGCAAGTAAACATTTTATTTGTTGTCTGCTTCAATGCCACTGAAACATTTAAATCCAATAATTTGAATACAGTTTAATTTCAATGTGAATTCACATATTTAATAGCCTTTATAATTGAAAAACTGACTCATAGCAACCGGTCTAAGCTTATCTTCAAGTGTACCATGATTTGATAATAGTTTTTCCATTTCTTTCCCATTAAACTTCATGGCTTCTTATACTTTTATGTGCTATTTCTTAATACTTTTTATTACTCAACAGCATAATATGTGTTAACATAGAAGTAGCATTATTGTACTTACACATATATACATAAGATACATAGAATAGTGTCATTTGTTTGTCCATCTTCTGGCTTGAATTTTAGCTCCTCCAATCAGTACTTACATGTAGCATTTTGAATAATGTCTGCAAAAATTACCCATTGTTTGTTGAGTGAATAAATTCACAACACACAAATATAATCCTCCTTACCTTTCAAAATCTCAAAATACTTGAGAGTTTGGGGTTTATTTTTCCTTTCTTCAATATTTAAACTAATTTTTATATGTATTGTCTTTTAAGTGTTCTTAAATTCTGTTTTCAGTCTATAAGAAAACAAGAGTGGACAGCAATCATCCCAAACTCCCAGCTGATCGTCATTCCGTACCCTCACGATGTCCCTCGGAGGTAACAATAATCCCCTTCCGTGTCTGAACTTAATTTAGTAGATACCCAGGCGTGCTCTGATAAACTCTCATATTTATTGCCTGCGCTGTTCCCCTGAGTGCCCAACACTTAATTTACTTAGTCAATTTCAGATTATTAAACAGACTTGCCCTGATGTTTCATAAGGAATAAATTCATTCTTATGAGGACAAAGGCAGCTTAATTAGTAATTTATACATACTGCATTTGTGTAATTTTCACTAGTTGTAATTACTAGGTTTTGTTTTGTGGTTTTGGGGCGGTTGTTGTGTTTTTGTTTTTGTTTTTTGCAGTGCAGGGAGTTGAGCCCATTGCATGCCAGGCAAGCCTTCTCCCAGGAGCCATTCTCCTTGCTCTAGTCTGTTTTGTTATTAAATGTTACATGGCCTGCGTCCCACGGAGCACTAGAACAGTGCTTGCCACCTCATGAGCTGACTGTGTCCACCTTTCTGTCTTTATTCATTAAAGCCTTTACCCCATGAAAGCTAATAAATGTTATACACTAGGTTTACCCACCCTGCTAGACAACTAAGTGGCCAACACATTACTGCATATATAAGATGACACTAATAAAAATAGTTATTTCCTGAATGAGGGTTGGATTGGATTGAGGTTTCATTTTGGTTTTGTGATAGAGTCTCACCATGTTGCCTAGACTCATCTGAAACTCCAGGGCTCCAGAAATTCCCCCCACTTCAGCCTCCTGAGGACCTGGAACTACCATGCCTGGCCCTGATTTCTTTTTTCTCTTCTATTTGTTTGTTTTTATGATCCAGTGTTGTATGTTTTCTCCACCTTGAGTTGAGAACAAACTATAAAACCTGAATGAGGAGCAGAGAAGCTCTAGGGATACAGTACTGAAAAGAGTGGGGGCCAACCACACCAGTGTGCGACAGCGAAGGAGAAGGAGCATGCAGAAATACATGTCATGGTTTCTTTAAAAGAAAATATGTGTGTGTTCATATATGTTTATCTCTGACAGATTATATGAGGAATCTCATGGGTAGGCACCTGAAGATTGATGTTTTATTTTCATTTAACCAAAATGGCAAATATCCTCATCTTTGAAAAAAATCTATTTTTAAAAAAATAGAACTAAAAAACTCAAGAAAAAAACCCTGAAAAGTAGTTTTAGAGGCTGAAGAGATAGGTCCATGGTAAAGAGTGCTTGCTGCTCCTGCAGGGACCTGAGTTCAGTCCCCAGCACTCACCGCAGGTGACTCAACCACCTGCAACCCCAACTACAAGGGATTGGAGTCCCTCTTCTGGCCTCTGTAGGCACTCGTATGTACAGTGTGTGTGTGTGTGTGTGTAGCATGCGTGCACACATGAACACATACACACCCACAGAGTAAACAAGTAAAAAGAGTTTATGGCTTCTTAAAAATTGGTCTTATTCTGAGCATAGTGGCTCACGTGTGTAACCTCAAGAGGCTGAGGCAGGAGGATGGCAACCTCAATAATACATCGTGCTGTAAAGCAAGACCCTGTCTCAAAAAGCAGCAAAAGAGTTTTGTTTTCTATTGTAAGGTACTTAACAATACTCATTTTCTTAAGGTTTATTCATCTGAATTTCTGAAAAGTTCTGCCATAGCTTTCTTCCATAATCAGAACATTTTTTATGTTTCTTTTGCTCTTTCCAAAGAAATGTCCTTTTCAAATTTATGTACATAATAAAAACCCTAATTGATTTTTGTTTGAGATGTATTCTGAGATTTACTGACTTAAAGACTAACATATGGATCAATAAATTTTAATTATGTCAAAATAAATCAATACCTACTTGCTGTTCATTAGAATGATCTTGCCCTTGTTAATCTTTTAAAATGAGAACACAGTCCTTTCCCGTTTCCGAGGAGAACAAGAAGCTCTGTGTGCACAACTGCCCACAGTTAGCAATAAAGACCCAGCTTAGGCCGTGCTGCATTATGTGTAGTGTTTTAAGAGAGACCTAATTATGCTGATGGTGTTGTCTATATATTGACATTAACAGAGAGGCAGAGTGACGTTAGAAGCCTCAACATACAAGTTATTATGTAATTTAAAGCATCCACTATAACCCAGAAGTGGCACAGGTTCTACACAGCCAACAGTAAGCCCCCACTCAGACACATGATTGTTTTAGTTACATGTGTGGGCAGGAGTCAAAAGCTAAGGTACTGTAGTCCTAGTGCAGCATATGGCCTTTTAGAGTTGAAAGTTTCAAACTCAACAGATCACATTTTTTCTTTTCTAAAGTACTATTGGTAAGTTAATTCTGAAGATAAAACTCAAAAATAAATGCATATTAACTATCTCTTCAACAATTCTACTTCAGGGAGATGTGAGTATACTGCAATTGTAAAGTGTTGACCCTGCACACATGAGGCCATGGGTTTAATCCCCAAAACCATACATGAAAAGGAAAATTGTAGTTCAGTCTTAAGAAAACCATGAACAATTTAGGATCATCAATATTCTCCAAATTACCTAAATTTAATTGCTTTTTTTTTAGATGAAAGAATGAAGGAATGGCTTAACAAATGAACTTTCATAAACTGCTCTGCTTTCTGATCTCAATTCAGCCTTGCTATTATGCTAAATTTACTATTTTAATTGTTCTGTTTTTTTCTGCAGCTGGAGTGCCAAATTGTATCTTACACCAAGTAACATCGTCCTCCTGACTGCGGTAGCACTCATTGGGGTCTGCATTTTCATCTTGGCAATAATTGCCATTTTACATTGGCAGGAAAAGGTTTGTTTTTCAGTGAAAACTTTGGTTAATTTATTATTGTACTGTGTTGCTCTTCAAAACTGAGGAGCTGGGATATAACTCAGTGTTTGAGGGCACAGGTTCAATCCCTAGCTCCACACAAAGAAGAAAAGGAAATAATATCAAACACCGAGCCAGTAGGCTTCAACAGTGCCCTCCAAAAAGGCTTCTGTGTCACAAAGGAGTGCGGTTCCCCCTCCTTTGGGCTGCCATGTCTACCAGAATCATGTTTTGCTAACTAAAATTACTATTTTATCTATCTTGGCTACTCTTTTAACTTAATGAAGAGAAAAACATGTTGATTATTCTAATATTAGTAAATTTGTCACTCAGAAGATCACTCAACATAATAACCAAAAATTATATATTCAATTAATTTCAAGATTGTAGAATGGCTCCATACTTTATCTAAAAGCAACATACTCCAAAATTCTCTATATCCCTCAGCCTGTGAAAGGAAGTTAAGTTCCTCATCTTATCAGGAGATGTGACTGTGGCATGAATGTGGGAATACAGCAGCTGTGGGGCAGCGGCTACACCCTGCCTGCTGCGCCACGTGCACCCTAGCCCCTGCCACTCTGGTTCCTCTGTCTCTGTAGCCAGCTTTTCCCCCTCTGCTGGCTGCTGCTGTTTTTTCGTTCTCCATTTCCAGTTCCTACGGTGATCTCTACCAAGGTTACTTAGCTCAAAGCCGATATTCTAAAGCTTCCTCTCTCCCCTCTCTTATTCACCTGCAATATTAGTCAGCCACTTACTGATTCTTACCTTCCTGAGAACCGCTGCGGCTGCCTCCTCTGCCTTCCTACCGGCACTTCTGTACCTCAGCCCTTCAGGATCTAAGGTCGTGGCTGGTCTCTGACTTCAGCCTCTCCACCTCCTATGCAGTAGACCCACTACACTCACCATGGAATGAGCCTTGGCCGTGTCCCCCTCCTACTCCCTCAGGTGACTGTCCACTGTCTTAAGAACATGTAAGTGTTCCTCACCCGGGCCTCGGACTCCTTCCATGTCACTCCACCATATGCCCTGCTGTCTTGTGTCCTCCATTTCCTTGCATATGTCCCGCCCCCTTCCACACCCAGCAGGCTTCCTCGTGCTGAAACTCCCTTCTTCCATTCCCATCACTATTTTAAAGCCCTTTCCTCACTCAGCCCAAAAGCAAGCTCTCAAAAGTAACATCATCAGGGCCAGCCCTAATACACAGTACGATTGCTTCTTTGTCCTTTCTAGGCTTCAGATTCTTGAAGGACAAAATCTAAAATGCTTTTCAATCCCTCTATCTTACTTGGAGAAGACAGCCAATAGATATCTGCTAAATCAATAGGTTAACTAAAAAATAATCATCTTGTATAATTAGTTTAGGTTGGTCTGTTGCCATCAGTGTTAAAAGTGATTCTGTTCGCTCTCACTTTGAAGTAGATTATAAATGATAATAATGTAAGTGTGTGTGTGTATGATTTTCAAATTCTATTAATATGTCCTTAATTATAAAATACCTACTGGATCTATGAAAATATTTTATATTATTACATTATAAAAATCATACCTGTGAGGCCGGGCGTGGTGGCGCACGCCTTTAATCCCAGCACTCGGGAGGCAGAGGTAGGCGGATCGCTGTGAGTTCGAGGCCAGCCTGGTCTACAAAGTGAGTCCAGGACGACCAAGGCTACACAGAGAGACCCTGTCTCGAAAAACCAAAAAAAAAAAAAAAAAAAAAAAAAAAAAAAAAAAAAAATCATACCTGTTACGTATATTACAGGAGTCTTAATATTTTCTTGCACTTAAACCACTCTAAAATTCTCTTTCAGAAAGCAGACGACAGAGAAAAACGACAAGAAGCACACCGGTTTCATTTTGATGCCATGTGACTTCGCTTTAAGTAGTACAGATTGGAACTCACTTGATTAGTAAAACACTAAATTTTGACTTCTGGGTAAAAAAAAAAAATAATGGATGTGAGATATTTATAAATTATGCCTTCCTTGTCAGTTATTGGAAAATACTAAAATAAATATGGCCTGAATATCTCATAAGGTCTTTTCTACGCACTTTGTATGTAATAGTTGAGGTTCTTTCTTCAGCAGTACTGGACGTTTTTGTTCCTTTGTGGAATGTG